>NC_037346.1:34415000-34730500 GCF_002263795.3 Bos taurus
GAGGAAGCTAAGACAGATGCTCACAGGCAAAGGTGCAAGCTGGCTGCACTGAGAAGCATCAGGCCTCTCCGGCCACTGCCCGCACCCAACTCGGGTGCTCTGAGGCCTGGGTTCTGGTGCGTGCCCTCCCACTCTCGGCTGATTTTGACTGCCTGAGCCCTAAGTGGCCTCTTCTGCAAAGTGAAGGCCTCACATAGAGAAGTATTAGGAAGGTGTTAATTCACATCCTTAGTTGCCTTTAGAAGCTGTGTGACCTAGAGCAAGACATTTAAACTGTGTCTCAGGTTTCCTCATTTGTAAAAAACGTGGGTAATCCTAGTACCTGCCTTTGTTTTTGTTGTTCAGTGGCTGTCATGTCCGACTCTTTGTGACCCCATGGACTGCAGCATGCCAGGCTGCCCTGTCCTTCACCATCTCCTGGAGCCTGCTCAAACTCATGTCCATTGAGTTGGTGATGTCATCCAACCATCTCGTCCTCTGTCGTCCCCTTCTCCTCCTGCATTCAATCTTTCCCAGCATCAGGGTCTTTTCTAATGAGACGGCTCTTCACATCAGGTGGCCAAAGGATTGGAGCTTCAGCATCAGTCCTTCCAATGAATATTCAAGGTTGATTTCCTTTAGGATTGACTGGTTGGATCTCCTTGCTGTCCAAGGGACTCTCGAGTCTTCGACACCACAGTTCAAAAGCATTAACTCTGTGGTGCTCAGCCTCTACCTGCCTTAGAGGGTCATTATGAACAAGAGGTGAATTAGTATTTGTAAAGCCCTGAGACCAGACTGTGCCAGGCAGACAGGAAGTGTCATGTGGGAGTCAGCTGTCATTAGAGTTCTTGGTAATTGCTGTTTGAGCTCCGCCCCTCTGTCACCCTGGTCCTTGCCCTTTCTCAGTCTCCATTTCTGTCTTTGAAAGGGCAGCCATGCCTCCCCCTCCACACAGTCTAGAGGGACACAGAACTGAGTGAAGACCACAGCAACCCGGAGTTTGCTGTGCTATACTGGGAATGCCGGGGGTATTGGGAACCCAGAAGAGGCATCTGACCTGGGGTAGGTGTCGTGGAAAGGGGCAGTTCAACAGTAGAGAAGGCAGGAGGGAGAGACACGAGGGCCCCAGGCAAGAGGGGGTTCCCGACACCTGTGTGAATGCCTGTGGAATGGGGCCCGAGTCTGGACTTTAAAACAGCCCTTTACCAGGTGACTCTGAGGCCCCAGCTTGGCCCCATCGGATCAGGTTGAAAGGAGTTAAATGGGTAAACTGAGACATGAGGCAGGGTTAGGAGAGGCACAGGGCAGGTCTGGGGCACCAAGGACTGCTTGTACCTCCCCTACCCCGAGAGCCTGGGCCCAGCCTGTGATCACCACGGTTGCCCTGGGGCAGCAGGGCCAAGCCTGCTCAGAGCAGGAAGCAGACTCAGGGGAGCCCAGGCAAGGGCTTGCACACAGGGTCTTCTTGACCTTGGGTGACCCCCATACCTGTCCTGGAGGTGGGGGAGCAGGAGGGCACCTGAGTCAGCACTGGAAGGGAAAGCTGGTCCATCCTGCAGCCTCCCAGCCTCAGGTCAGCCTCGGGCCAGGGACGGGCTGGGACTTCTCGGCATTTCCTGGGTGGGGTGGCCTCTCCCTACATCCTCCTCCTCCTCCTCCTTCTCCTCGGCCACCCCAGGGTCCCGCCTAGCTCTGAGGTGGGACCTAGGTCTGGCTTCAGATCCCAAGACATCCTCTTGCCAACTGGGTACCCTCTGGTAAGCCATCTTACCTGGCCATCAGTTTCCCCATCTGTAAAACGCAGTAAGGACTCAATGAGTTAATTTAAGCAGGAGTGGAGCCCAAGGCTGAGCAGGATCTGTCCCTGGCAAGCCGGCTCAGAACTGGCCGCCTCTCCAGTCTTCACAGGTACCAGGTGGGCTTCTTCCTCAGAAGACCTGCAGTTGCTGTTTCCTTGCCTGAGATGCTTTGCCAAATCCCTCCCCTCCTTTTAGTCTTCCCTGGTGGCTCAGATGGTAAAGAATCTGCCTACAGTGTAAGACACTTGGGTTCTAGTCCTGGGTTGGGAAGATCCCCAGGAAAAGGGAATGGCAACTCACTCCAGTATTCTTGCCTGGAGAATTCCACAGACAGAGAAACTCAGCAGACTACAGTCCATGGGGCTGCAAAGAGTTGGACACGACTGAGCAACTTTCACTTTACTTTCCTCCTCCTTTTAGTCCTGACTTGATGACACTTGTTCAAGGAACCCACTCCCCGCCTCATGCCACCAGGGCCTCTAGATTTCCAACGCCTCCCCAGCCTGTTCCTCTCTGCCTGCCTCTTCCTCTCTGCCTGCCTCTTCTTACCCACCATCTATATATATTATGTGTCTCCCAGTTTAAGAATGAGCTCCCTGAGGGCTTGGTTTTGAATGCTGTTGTTCACAGCTGTGTCCCCAGTGCCTAGAACAGTGCCTGGCACACAGCTGATACTCAACACATTTATAAAATATATGAATTAATCTTAAAAAGTCAGAAAGCAAGTGTGACAAACTGTTAACACATGTGGTTGGTAATGTGGCTTAAGTATTTTTCAGTGTGGTTGAAATGTTGCATTAAAAATATAAAATGCAAATAACAACCCACACTGGGAGTCAAAGGTCATAGGACTTGGTGGTTGATGGATGTAGGGAGAGTAGGGGTGTCCCAGAGCCAGGCTGGCGTGCATCCAGGGTGTCCTCAGAGGCAGGCACCCCAATAGACTCTGCATTTGTGCTTTATCTGCTCAGATCTTTGCGGTGACACTGGAGGTAGTCACAAGGACAACCCTTTTTATAGACAGGAAATGGAAGCTAAGGTCCAAGGCCACCTGCTGAGAGACGGCAGGAGAAGGGATGGTGAGAAAGCCCCCCAGGGAGGCCAAACAGGGGCGGCCCAGGATGGGAGGAAGGTCTGGAGAGCCTGGCTGCGGGAGGCAGGCCCGCCTTCCAGGAGCTGGCCCAGATCCCAGCTGAGGCCGCGACCCTCCTCCTCTGCCCAAACCACACAAGCAGCTTCTTCCTGGCGGCTCCCCCAGGGGCCTGGCAGGCCCCAGGATTCCAGGAGTGGAATCTGGGCTGGGGGTGGGGTGGGCGAGGGTTCTAGCAGGGTTGGGGGGCTGACTGAGAGTACTGGGAGCCCAAGCTGGGATAGCCCTCATCCTTCATGGTGAGTTTGAGCCCGGATAGGGGAGTCCTGGTGGGCTGCCATCTATGGGGTCGCACAGAGTCGAACACGACTGAAGTGACTTAGCAGCAGCAGCCCTCTCCCTGTAGGGGTGTCAGGTTTGAGGTTCCAGGGGACTGTCACAGACCTTTTGGAAGGTGGAGTTCTGTGCTTTGTCTCTGTGGCTCCAAGTTCTAATCCTGCTCTGCCACTTCATCTTTCTGGGCCTCAGTTTGCTCATCTGCAAGATGGGGGCAAATGTTAATTGCTACCGTTTATTAACACTGAACACTTGATCTGTGCCAGGCACCATGGTCATTCCTTTCATCCTATGCCTGTTTTACATAGGAAAAAACCAAGATCAGAGAGGTTAAGTAATTTGCCCAGAGGTACATGGCAATGTCAGGATTTGAGCCTGGGCCCCAGATATGATATATCAGAGGTTGAGATGAGAATTAAATCAGGCAGATCATAAAGGGCCTCACTCACAATGAGTCCAGAGAGGGTGGGAGTAGGGAGTTAGGTTCTGGGTCTCAGCCTGGAGTGGCAGCACTGGGTCACACAACTCTCTGGAGGTCCATGGAGCTGGGGTAACCCTGACCCACAAGACCTTGGGCCACCCTGCATACCCACCCCTGGGGCCTTGGCTGAGCCAGGCAGCAGCAGCAGCAGGGAGCCCTCGTTGTTCCCCTGGGGACTCAGCTCTCCTTCTACACCAAGGGAGGGCTGCCCCCCCACCCCTGACCACTGGAGGCACCAACACTGGGGCTCTGCTGCCGCTCTGTGGGCACCAGGGGAAGTGCGCCAGGGAGCACCCAGTTGGAGGGCCCCAGCCTCTGAAATCTCTTAATCCACGCCTACTTACCACTCAGCTCTGCAGCCCGCGGGACCCCAGATCTGCCCAAATGCTCCTCTGCTCAAAACTCTCCATGGGAAGCCGCTCCCAACAGCCAATTGTTACATTTTAAGAATTTTTGTGAGTCAGTTGTCAAACACAGCTGTTACTTAAAAGTTAAAAACAAAGGTAAAGTTCAGAACTAAGTGCTTCCTTCCTTAATTAATTTTTCCCGTCTGCTGCCCTTCCTTCACTAACTGCATCTGTGTGATGGGAACACTGTAGTAATGCTCACAGCCACCCCGCTGACAGCTGGAAGTCCGCCAGAAGGGCATACTGGTGGCTCAGCTGGTAAAGACTACCCCTGCCATGCAGGAGACCCCGGTTCAATTCCTGGTTTGGGAAGATCCCCTGGAGAAGAGATAGGCTACCCACTCCAGTATTCTGGCCTGGAAGATTCCGTGGACTGTATAGTCCATGGGGTTGCAGAGTAGGACATGACTTAGTGACTTTCACTTTCACACCACAGAAACGGGCCACCACCACAGCCAGGCTGGTTTTCATTTTCGACACCAGTGCCATCCAATAGAAACACAATGCAAGCCACATATATAATTTTAAATTCCCTGGTAGCCAGACTTATGGAGAAGGCAATGGCACCCTACTCCAGTACTCTTGCCTGGAAAATCCTGTGGAGGAGCCTGGTGGTCTGCAGTCCATGGGGTCACTAAGAGTCAGACACGACTGAGAGATTTCACTTTCACTTTTCACTTTCACGCATTGGAGAAGGAAATGGCAACCCACTCCAGTGTTCTTGCCTGGAGAATCTCAGGGACGGGGGAGCCTGGTGGGCTGCCGTCTATGGGGTCGCACAGAGTCAGACACGACTGAAGCGACTTAGCAGCAGCAGCAGCAGCCAGACTTAAAAAACAGGTTAAAATTATATAGCATATTTTTATTTAACCCAGGTGGGTCCAAAATACTATCATTTCAATGTAATCAGTAGAAAGTAACTAATATTTTTTTACATCTTTTTTTTTGCACCAGCTCTTCAGATTCTGGTGTATATTTGACATCTCAAGTTCCTCTCAGTTCAAACCAGCCACACTGCAGCCAGGCTGTCCAGTGGCTGCCAAGCAGCTGCCATGTTAGACAGCACAGGTTTAAACTTAAGACTTCAATGAAGAAAGTATTGATGATGCAGATTAAATTGGAATGTAGTGTTGAGACTCAAACATTTCAACCCAAATAAGTTTGTTCAATGATGAGAAGTCATAGGTCATATATCAAATTTAATGACACACTTATTGGGAAGAGAGGTGTAGCAGGCTGAACAATGGCCCCCATAGGTGATCAGACCTTAATCCCCAGAATGTAAATTGTTCTACATTTCTTTTAACCTTGCAAATGTGATTATAGCTCTTTACATGGGGAGATTATTTTTGGTTATTCAGATGGGCTCTAATGAGGGAGAGGCAGAGGAAGTGTGGGACACAGAAGAGGAGGTGGCCATGTGACCACAGAGGCAGAGACTGGAGTTGTGTGCCCACAAGTTAAGCAATGTCGACAGCCATGAGGCGCTGTTGGAGACAGCTGAATGTGAATGGGCAGATTCTAGCCCAGGGGTAGTGATTTTGGGTTTCTGACCTCCAAACTGTGAGGAAATCGATGTCTGTTGTTTTAAGCTACCAGGTTTGTGACTGTTCCTGCAGCCACAGGAAAGCAATGCAGGCAGATGGAGTACAACTCCATTCACGATATTGTGGCTGAATTACCACGGGTGAGCTCCAGATAGAAGAGTTCTGCAACAACAAATACAAGCATCCTGTGAGAAACAACTGGCTAAACAGAGCTTACAAGTGCTGTGTGCTCTATTATTGGTAATGTAGGTGCTACACACCTATTGGCACGACCTACAGAAACCTCGCGTGTATGTGACACACATCAGATGGTCTCATACCCTCAGCAGTCAGACACGCAGATGTTTTCTGAATGAATGGATGTGACTTCAGGCCTCAGTTTCCCTCACCACACAACAGGATTATGGAAATGGGATGGGCTGCCCAGATGGGAGAGGCTGGAGTCAGATGTTGTTAGAGCACCTACTGTACACAGGGTTGGGCAGGGGCAGAGATGGGACTCGGCACATGGCCCAGACACTGGTGCCCCAGCAGAGGTCTGGGGACAGTCTGATTCAGGGAATCGGATTTAGGCCCCCCAACTGCCTGGGTACAGTCTCAGAGATGGCATGCCACAGAACCACTGTACAGGGACAGAAACCAGAGCCAGAGACATAGCAGGACCTCCGAGGGCTGAACCCTCCATCCTCCAGCCTCATCCCTCAGTCCTGCAAGGCAAAGGGCCTCACTACTCAGGGACTGGGAAGGACCCAGGTCTGGCTTTGTCGCAGTGGCAGAGGGGAGTCTCTCGCAGTCCTCCACACAAGCGCCCATCCTGTGACCCCTGAGTCAAGCCCAGGCAGAGTCAGGGAGCTGCCCCTTCCATGTGCTCTGGATGACCTTCCTCTCAGCTCCACAGCTCGGCCAGGGCCCATCTGCCCAGCCCAGTAGCTACCCCTGCAGGCTCAACTGGCCACAGACCACAGGGAAGCTCTGCTCACCCCATCTTCATTTCACATCCTGTCACCAATCTGCAGGCCTGAGCCCTGGCCACTCACTTGCTCCCTATAGACTCTCCTCTCCCTGTTAAATGAGGAACTACGTGGCTTGCCAGGTATTCACAGCAAGAATTCGGCCAAGCAGAGTGACTCTGGGCACTGGGAGTGAATGACGGAGACTAGACCAAAGCCCTGACCAGAACCTGGAAACCAGGTCCAGGATCTGAAGGGACTAGAAGCTCCTGGGCCCTGGCATCTGCACCCTCAGCTCTACACTCTCACCCTGAAAGCAGGGGCTCAAAGGGCTGTGCTCACCACGGGGCCACAGTGAGGGCTTGGCCAGCACACGCAGGAACTTGACAGTTTTGAATGAAACTACTAGTGCATTTGCTACAAAGGCCAGGCTCTCCCTGCCTTTGCTCATGCTATTCCTCCTCCACTGGCCTGCAGCCTCTCTGATCACTCCAAAAGACAGGCATCTGCAACTTGGCAGAGCAGGATCCCGGCTCCTGTTGGTCCATGGTGCCCACAACGAGCATCCAGACACATGGGTTACAAAGTCCATCCTCACAGCAGTTCGAGAAAGACAGTGGGCGAGCCAGTCCTCAGCCCTGGGTCAGCAACTGCTCACCTCCTCTGGAGTCCTGGTGGGCAATGGACTCTGCCCTCCCACCCCCTTCAGGGTTTCAGGGCAAAACAAAGGGATTAAGGAAGAAAGGCAAATCCTCTCTTACAACAGCATCAGACAACTGTTTCAAAATATATTAGATTTGGTTTTTATTGTAGAGCACACATATCAGGGCAAAGTGCTGCACACACAACTACAAATCATTTTTGGGAAAAAAGCTGTAAAAAAAATACAACTGCAACTGCTTTAGTTACGAAGTCCCAACTTGAGGAATCCACGCTGGCAAAGGAGTTCTGGCCCCAAAAGGGGCTTCTTGATGGTGGCTGCCCAGCTCTCTGCAGCCTCCTCTTGGACCAGCCCCTGCATGGGGCAGCCTAGGGACTGGGAGGGGCTCCACTCTCAGTGAGCCTGGGTCTTAGGCCTGCTGGCAAACATTCCTAAGGAACCGCGATCAGCAAAACCTTGCAGCCCTAAACGATGAGTGGGTGGAAAACTGCCAAAAACTTTACTTTTTTCCCCTTTTGTTACTATTTTTTAAAAGCCCCTTCCCCAGGTCTGATGCCTGAGGTGGAGGAGGCTCCCACCCCATCTGTAGGCCCAACCTCTGGCCCTGGATGCATGCTGCAGGAGGGCCCTTCCTAGGGGGATGACATAGGGAGAAGGCCCACGCTGGTCGATGGACGAGAAAAGAAAAGGAAAGGAAAAAGCCAGGAGGCCAAAGGAAAAAAAATGAAAACTCACAACAAAAGAAAACAAAACCCTACCACACACCACAACAACTTTCCATACCCCAAACACTAGGCCTGGAAGGACACCAGTCCCTCCAGCTAGAAACAACTCCTAAAACTGCCTAACATGGCAGGTCTATAACTATTCCGTACAATCGCACGCATATGCTTCAAAGGAGCGACCAGCAAAGAGGCGGGCTCCCAGCAAGAGGTCAGGACCACTGCAGCCGGTTCCTTGGCAGCCGGGGACCCGTGGGCAGAGCAGGCCAGAGGGCATGCAGGAAGCCCGAGGTCTCAGCCAGTAACAGCTCTAGGGCAGCAGGGGCTGACACCATCCAGGCTTCTGCGCGTCATCCCCCCAACAGCGGCAGGAGGGGTATCCACGTGAGCTGCTGGGCCTGGAGAGCAGGTGAGCTGTGGGAGGGCAGCAGGCCCCCTGCAGAGCCAGCAGGACCTCACCCCAGTGCAGACATAGGTGGGAGAAGAGGGAGACAGAACTTCATTTACAACACTGAGAAGATTTACATTTAAAGCAACAAGAATTTTCTTAACCAAAACATTTCGCTGTTTTTAAATAACCCAGCCTGACATAGCTCTCCATGCCTCTACTGGCCCCTCCAGTGTGCGCTTTTGTGCCTACAGATGCCAACAGCTTTTCCATCCAGGAGGAAACCCAGAACAAGAGAACCAGGTCCTGGCCAATCCCGTTCTTCAGCCTTAACAGGCAACAAACCAAGGGGAAAAAAATAGAATAATAAAAAAAGGGGGGGAACCCTCAAAACAGAACAAAAGGAGGGGCAGCTAGTGAGGATCACGCGAGTCCGGAGGCGCTGGCCTTAGTGCCGCCGCATCTTCACCTTGCGGGCGGGGCTGCCCGCCGCCTCCGAGCAGTCCTCCCCGGGCTCGTAGGACTTGCGCCGGTAGTTCTCGGAGCTGAAGCGGCCTGCCCGCCGGTGTGCGGGCAACAGCACAGACCGCCGGTTCTCCTCCTTGTCCATCTCCAGAATCCGAGGCCTGTGGGGAAATGTTGGGGATGCGTTACCCAGTCACCCCAGCTGGCCAGTTCTCTGTGGGGGCAGTACTGGCAGAAGCACTGCCCCGTGCCCTGGCCCCACGAGGTGCCAGTGCCCCCAAACCCGGTTTCTAAGACATTCCCCAATCACCCTGTGGGTCTGCTGGGCTCTGAGTCTGTACCCCAGGACACTGAGAAGGTTGCCGGACACAAGGTGGCCTTCCTATCGCAGCCTTGAGACCCTGCCTGGTCCTGCTGCCTCCCTGGCTTCTCAGTCCTCCTCAACGCCCACTCTCCCTCTCTGCTCACCAGCCCCACTCCCCGAGGAACTACCAAGCTCTTCCTGTCTTGTGGTTTCAGCCTACATGACACCTTCTGACCGTACTGCCCTTCCTACATACCATCCCATCCTCCAGTCTCAGTGTAAACAGCTTCCTCAGAACCCTACTGGGAGGAAACCCTGCTCCGCAAACTTCCAAGTCCCTCACTTCCCCTCGAACTCCCACAGAACCCACAGGAGCACCTTAGCGTGTCCTGAGCAAGGGGAGGCCTGCAGCATCCCCACAGGAAGGTAGTCAGGGCTTAGCTGGGAACACCACCAACTGCAGCAAAGTGGACAGAAGGCTCTGAAAAAATGGGCGATGGCAGGCTCCGAACCACCTACCCCAGACCACCCACCCATCTCACTCTGCAGTCAGGCGGTGGCACCACTCTGCTGGCCTGCACTGAGGGACCACAGCTGAGTACCTGTGGGCAGCATCGGGGTCTGCCTTGCGGTGAGACCGCTTGGGTTTCAGAGCGGGGTCCCTGTTGTTTCCCGACAGACGATCTGAGGCATAGCTGGGTGGCAGCACGGAGCTGCTCAGGGACTTGGTTTCCAATCGGGGTGCATCTAATCTCGTCCTGCAAAGGAAACGCACGTGGGGTCACCCGTGGGCCTCTGGGGAGGACATGGCCCCATCAGACCAACTCTGGCCAAGCTAAGTGAGGCCAGCACTCTCTGTTTTGTGCTCTGGTCTCCTCGTGGGTCAACCAGGGACTGGTCTGGCTGACTTGCAAAGACTCTGCTGCCCCAGGGAAAGGACCCCTAGGCTCTCTCAGCCGGACAGGGTGGCCCCACCTCACCCCTCTCAGGCCTAGAGACCCTCTGGGGATGTGTGCTGCACCTGCCAGAGGACTGGGGATCCCACACTCCCAGACATGCCTACCCCTGCCTGGAGACCCGACAGGAAGGTCCCCAGGTCCAGCGTGTGGAAGGGCTGGAAGCGAACAGAGGCAGAGCCCAAAGAGGCCTAAGGCCCAGCTCCACATTCACTCATAGCTCTGGTCCCACCACAGCCACCTGGTAGCCTTTGCTGGTTCTTGAACACTGACCAAGCCAAGGTCAGAGGGATTCTGAAGGCAAAGCCTCCACCAAGCACTGGAACACACTGCCTAGTCAAAGACGCAGGAAGAAAGGATGGAGAAGGTGGGTGGGGGGCAGCCCAGGGCAGCGATCGAGTCCTTTATGATGTCAGGCCAGGGGGAAGCTGGTATGGGAAGCCTCTGAGAAGCCCGAGGTCTTTTGTGTGATCAGAGACAGCCAGCAAGTCAGGTGGCAAGAGAAGCCGGGGGTGCAGCTGGCAGGAGGCCCTGAAGGCACCTTTGCCATGGGCTGCTGGGCACAAAAGGCAACTGGGTCCTGAAGAAGGTGCTGTGGCCAGGCAGGACTCAAAGGACAGCCTCCCCGAGAACACTGGGGGAAAAGAGCAGAAGGGAACGTGAGAGCTGCCTTGGGTTCTTGGGAACAACTGCATCCAGTCCTCACAATAGACAGGAAAACTGGGTGAGGAGGGAGGTCATGTGTCCTGGAAGTCCTGAGAGAGCGCTAGTCTAGGTGTGACTCCAGGCCTGGCAAGTAGGAGCCACAGGGCTCCAAACCTGGGCTGGGGTAACTCTCTGGAGGTCAGCAGGGGACGCCTTTGCATCAGGGAACCAGTATTCTGATGTCATCAGACTCAAACTGGTGGACAGGAAGGCAGGGCCAGTGTCCCTGTCCCTTTGCTTTGGCCTCTTAGATGGAGAAGCCAGAGGAGCGTGGCTACACTGGCCCACCAGTCTCAGCCTCCCCTCTGGGGACCCCAGGCGACAGGACCTGGTAGCAAGAGGAAGATGCACCCTGAAGCTGCCCTCAAGAGTCAAGCTAGTCACATCCCTCCCCTTCTGAGCAAAGGCTTCTCTCAGTTCTCAGGGTCCAGAGACCCAAGACAAGCTGCCTCCTTCAGGGCCAGGGGCACTGGGAAGAAGTGGCGCTGGGAGCACACCCCCGGGCAGGAAAGCCTGTGTGGGCAGGATTGAGGGCCCAGAACCACTGGGTAGTTTCGTCAGGTGAGTGCAGACGGCCAGAGGAGAGTCTGGCCCATACCTCTGGGGCTAGAAGGCACACCCTGCCACGCAGGCAGGGCTGGCAGTCACTGAGCCTGTGGGCACTACCTTCCTGAGCTGCTGGGACTACGGCGGCCGGCCTGAACAGTGGGAGGCCCTCACTGTGGGCCCACGGGCCAGCTCTCTCTCTAGCTGCCTGAGAGAAGAACAGGAAAGGGCAACTTCCCACACCTGCACTCCACCACTGTCACATCAGCCCACAGGGAGGGGGTGATCAGAGGTGGCTCTACCAGGAGCCAGTCTCCCCAGCCACTCTGGGGATCTACGAGCTTGGGGCCCTGAAGGGCTCCTGACACTCCCTAGAGGCTATGACAAGTACATCTCACAACCAATGGAGGAGCTCTACTTCCAACAGCCACCAAGCTGCAGGAAGCCAGGCTAGAGCCAGACCTCCAGCCCAGAGCCCACCTTCAGAGCCCACCCCTCTTAAAGGGCAGCCAAGGCCAGGGCACAGGCCAGGATTCAGTGGACAGAGCCACAAGCTTGGAGGCAGAAAGCCCAGTTCCAGCTATGAGGTCTGGGCCTCCTCCAGTGGTAGAAGAAACAAAGATCTTCCTTATAGATCTGAGTCAACGTCCAGGGGTCACAGCAACGCACTCCAGGTGTGTCAGGAGAGTTCCCAAGACAAAGCATAGATTGGTTGTAGGTACGGGGGAAGCCAGAACCAACGGAGCATGGCCAAACATTAATGGAACACGTTAACACATGACCTGAGAGGAAAGGAAAGGGCTGATTGTCCCAGGCACTGCCCTCAGATTGGGGAAGAATGCAAAATCAGAGACCCAGTCAGTGGACTCAGTCCACAGCTGCTATCCCGGGTTCCCCTGAGGCCCAGGTGGGCCTCCTCACTGCGGTAGAGCTGAGAGCAGTCCCTGGAGGTGGACCACGGCTTCTCAGAGACGGGGAAACAGTCTGCTCTTCAGGCCCCGCTGCCAACCACCTGTGACTTCTGGCCCCAACGTGACCTGTGCCACAAAGCCTGGCCTTTCCAAGGGGGCAAGGAGACTGGGGTACCAAGGCAGGTACGTCTTGAGTGTTCCTCATCTTCGAGTGCCCTGGCCGCTCTAAGCATCAGACTTAGCCCATGCCCTGTCCCTCCCCCAGAAGGACCACCAGCAGTCCTCAGACAGGTGCTGCAGCAGCCTGCTGTGGTCAGGGGGCCAGAAGGATACCTGAGCAGTTCCCCAAAGAGAGAAGCAGCCCAAGCACATACACGGTCCTGGGCTTCCAGCAGACTGGCCCCTGGACCCAGGGCTATAGAACATCCAGGCCCTGAGGGCAGCTTCCTCCAGTCATGCAGCCTAGCAACCACCACACCACACCACATGAGCTTAAGCCAGAGCCCCAGGAGGCAGGGCTCCACACAGCCATGCCACAGGGCCCAGATGACAGGCGTGCAGTGATCCCCTAGTTGAAGCCCTGGTAAGGGCTTCCTGCCCTCTTCCTAAAGACACAGGCCTCCCTGCGCCTGGGCTCTCCCTCCTCCCGCTGCACCTGACTTGAGCACAACATCCTTGCCATGACCCCAACCCATCAGATGGGAAACCTGCACTGGGCGGGCTAGGAAACAGCAACATGCCAGGAGCCTGGGGGCACTGAGGGGCTGACTGACCTGCAGCTGTGACCTTACCCCACATCCTGGAGGGTAGCCCCCTTGCCACTTAAAATACCCTCAGCCCCCCGTTCTCTACTAGTACAGCAGAGGCAAGAAAGCCCTTCTGTATGAGGCTCCAGACTCTCTCAACTCACAGCACCCACCCCAGGGTGGGGCTCAGGGTGCTCCACTATGCAAACCACCGCCGGCCACAAGAGCCAGCACCAGGAAACCAGGGTCCAAAGCCGCACTCAGCCATTTACTTGTTGTGACCCCAACACATTATCACACTGAGCTGCAGCCTGAGGAATGCACTCAGGGAGGCTCTCCTAAGGTCACTCCCAGCCTCCAGGCAAGAAACTACGACACCACGTCCTGAGTGAAGACTCAGCATTACCCACCTGCAAAGGAGCCATGTTTTGCTGAATCAGAAAGCACCTGGCCACCATCTGCCCATCTCCCCCATGAGGGCTTTAGAAAGACTACCCCAGTGCTGACCAGCCTGAAGTGGTGACAGAGCCCCCAGGCCCACTCTCAGCAGCCTGTGTGATCTTTATCCAAACCCAGGAGAAGGCAGTGCTGGCTCCCCCACCTACCTACAGGGAACAGGGCGGGGCTCAGTGCCCAGAGCCCACCCGAGGGGACCTTACTCAAGGACACCCAACAAGGCCACATCTGTGACCCCTGGCAGCGCCTAAGCCAGGATGCTCCCCTCTCCATCAAGTTGCCACCTTGTCCTTTTCCACTTGGTGCTGCTCCTCACTGCCAAGAGCTGTCCTCTGGACTACCTCAGTGCCAGGGCCCAGATGAACACGGTTCTTCCAGCCTCCTTTGCTTTCCGAGTGTCAAAATGGCTGAGCTTTGAGTCTTGAAGGACAGCTAGATTAACCAACTTTCAGTGTGTAGATGTGGGTCATTTGCGTGGGGAGTGGGGTGGCTGTGGATCAGAAGGTGACCGTGTTCGAAGGGAAAGTAATCCCAACAGAGGCCGCTGCTTCAAGAGCCTGGGACATCAGCTCACAGGCCATCCTTGGAGCTGCGGGTCCTTTAATGGCAGCGAGGAGCAGTCAACAGCCCAGACACTGAGAGGACCTGACTCTCACTCAGCAGGTGACAGCGCGGGCCTCCTCTTCTCTGCTCCCCAGGTTAGCTGCTTACAGTTGGCCACTGCATACCTCAGCAGCCCTGCACATCCACCCATCCCTTTCTGCCCCCTTTCCAAGGTCTGTGCTTCTGTCCTCCAGCCCAGTCCCTGGCTGGCTCCTGGGCCCACTCAGGTCAGAAGGTCAAAGAGCCCCAGTTACCCACAGCAGCCATTCTCCAAGGTCAGAACACTGGCAAGGGCTCAGCTGGCCAGAGTGCAGACTCCTAGCCCACCGAGCCCGAGCACACAGCTCGGGCAGCCAGGTACGGGAGCCACCACCCAAGGAAGGATGACTCGGACTCTGGCCACTTTCACCCGCACGTCCAGTGAAGAGCTCCCTGTACAGGCTATCATGATGGGCTGGGAGGGACAATGGGAGGCATCGTGTTGGTTCCACTCCCCCCACCCCCGGTTCCCAAACAAAACCTATCTCCGGCTGTTCTTGGAGGTCCCAGGCACATCTGACAAGAAATCACTGGGGAGGGAGGCCAGAGAGGAGCGACACTCAGCTGCCTCATTTTCAGGTCATGGATTCTGGAATACACTGGGAACCACAGGAAATGCAAGCATAAAGACAGATGAAAAACCTTCTTCCGATGGATTCTGGGAATATCCTTAGGCCAGAGGAGAGAGGCTGCCAGGCTGACCGCTGTCTGGTGCTCCCCTTGGCGCCCAGGGCTGTACCTGCACCGCAGGACCGTCCACAGCTCCATTCTACAGATGACAGACTCAATGTTCTGATCTGGCAAAGTGGCAGAACCACGCTGAAGACGTCACCATCACAATACTCTGGAGTCTGGACCCAAAGGGCCAAGATGGTGAAGTCACAAACTCAAGTTAGAGAGAAAGATGGTAGGCCAGGAAGTGAGGATGCACAGTGGCCAAAGGGGAAACAAGTTGAGCACAGAATAGATACCATGAGTCCATGCTGCCATCAGGAAATGAGAGAACGAAGTAAACAAGGGGGACAGAACAATCTCCTGCAGAAGATCCCGAGTGGCCTTCAAGGAGGTGGCACTCAGCCCCCACTCCTCACGTGTGGGCCACCTATAGCGACGTCCTTGCTGAGAGGACAGCGTGGACAGGAGGGCAGCAGTGACTGTAGAGGTAGAAACCCAACATCATCACCCTAGCCAGGCGCTTGAGGTCAGTGTGGACAATGGAAGGCCCTGTGCCCGGGTAGTGATGTGACAAGAAGGGCACTGCCCCTCTGCGGCCTCCTTGCCAAACCCACAACCAGTGTGCATGAGGCAACACTGCATACTCCCCCGCTGAGGGCCTTCTGCCATATACCTGGCCGGTCATTGTTATCACGAATAAGGTCAGTGTTATTACGAGTTAGGCAAGTCTGAAAAGGTATCACAGCAGGTGTGACACAGAAGTGACATGACCACCAAATGTCCTTCTGGGACAGAAGAGGACGTGAGGAGGAACCGGGACGTGTGAATAAAGGATGGACTTGAGTTAATCGTCCAGGTCATTACTGGTTTCCCGACTGTGATGAAAGTGCCACACTGACATGAGACGTTACCAGGAGGGGACAGAGTGCACTCTGCTGTCTGCATGCCTCTATAAATCTAAATCTGTTCTAAAAAATAAGGTTAATTTTAAAAAAATAAGACAAGTTATAGGACATTCTGTTCCAGCCTGGGTCTAGGCACGGGCCCCGCCCTGCTCATTGATTTCCACACAACCTGAGCAATCAGCCAGCCTCTCAAGATGCCAGCCTCCATCCAGGGAGGACTGTCTTGACCCAGTGTCTGCACAGCTCAGTCCAAGTACCGCTTGTGAACACACACACGAAAGTGCTGGAGATGCCAGGATTGGCCATGTTGATCATTGCTTCCCTGACCCCCGGCCAAAGAGTAGGGACAGCCACAAGGCACGCACCTGCTGAACACACAGCCAGCCACTTACCTTCGTCCCCTCTCCTCACTCCCTTCTCCTCACAGAAGTGAAAACTCAGGCAACTTTACAGCAAGCTGCTGAGGCACACCTAAAAATATTCAGTGAAACGCACACGCAACAGATCGGAACCAAGGAGGAAGGGAAAGGAAGAGGTGGGAGAGGCAGGGTCGGGAGGAATACTCCCCAAACCCTGTCTCAAGACCCAGGTCACAAACCCTGGGAGTGTGTGCTTTTGCTCAGCCCTCACACTGAGGGCTACTGACAGAGGGAGCCAGACACCAGGGCACTCACTTCCTGAGGATGATGACCGCTCTGCGCTCCTTGATGTCCTGAGGCCGGATGCAGTGGGTGATTTCATCAGC
Organism: Bos taurus; assembly: GCF_002263795.3. Lineage (NCBI taxonomy): Eukaryota > Metazoa > Chordata > Mammalia > Artiodactyla > Bovidae > Bos > Bos taurus. The sequence goes on from NC_037346.1 coordinate 34,431,420, forward strand.
AGCGTATCCACTGAAAAGAAATAGCATGTGAGCATGGATGGAGAACCAAAGATCCCACGGGTGGGGGGGCAGAAATAGGGTCCTGGTCTTATGGCCACCCTCTGCCCCCTTACTTAAGAGGTTCAAGGATCTACACAGAAGGAAATAATGTGTTAAGATTCATGATATTTCTGCCCAGAAATCATTAAGGGAAAACCTGGGATGAGGTAAAGGTGGGTCTTGAAGCAGAAGCCCAGAAGGAAATCTCCTTGCACAAGCAAGAAGCCCTTTCAAAGGGCCCCCGAGAGGGCACACCTTGAGTGGCTTTGGAGGCAGGCAGAATGACTCAGGCCAGACCACGGGGAGAAGAACCGCATCCCCTCCCCCCACCCCACCCCTGGGCTGGCAGAGGAGACCAAAGCAGACACTGATAGCACTGAGTCACCAGAGAGAACTACGGCAAAAAGAGAATTTGTCTACTTAGAAAAAAAAAGCTTTCCACAGCCTTTTTTTTAGGGGATCCAAAATCCTGATGACAGCTGTATTTGGAATGTTTTAAGAATTCCCATCACACTCAAGTATCTATTTATTTTCATCAAGCTACATGATTTTTAAAACTGCTCAGACCAGTGAGTGTGGGTAGATGGCTGTCCTCTTCACAGCTAATGTCTCTCCAACTTGGAACTTTGGAAGCAAACTCGGCTCCCTGAGCACATGCCCTCACTGGGGACCCGGCAGCCAAAAGGCACCCCCAACCCCAAGTTACCCAACTGAGCACAAGGAGTGCCACAGCCAAAAAGACACTCAGCCACAGGCCTCCTCCTCCTGCTCAGGGTCCCCTGGCCTGCCCCCCCACCAATCCTGTGTTCAGCAGTCAGTCAGCTCCTTCTCAGCTGTCAGAAACACGGCAGGTCTCTGAAGGACTTCTCAAAATGGCCAGGCTCCCCCAACTTGGGCAAGAACTGGATGCAAGAGCAAATGAAGTCCAAGAAAGAACCACGCCTGATACGAAGATCTGATTTGAAGCCATGCTGAAGGTGGGAGGAAAGGACCCTTATGTTAGGAATTTTCCCCTCTGAGCTGCTCCTCAGCCAGTTTTTCCATTTTCTCTGTAAATAACAGTCCCAGGAGAAACTACAGACAAATATCCACAGTCAAATCAATCTGAAAACACTAATGAGTTTAAAAAAGCATTGGTACGTTAAAGGATCTGAGAATTACTACCGCAAAAGAATCTGCTGACTTCATTTAACTGAGCACTGACCAAAGAACGTTCTCTCAAATAACACCTATTAATATCTGGAGGCCCAGAGAGAAATGCCATACAGGATGCCGTAGCTGAAGGGACCTGGGAAGAACCTGAGCTCTGTCACCTCAGCTGAGCTGCATGCTGGGTTGAACCCTCAGTGCCTCCATGTGCAGGGACAGCAGCAGGTTCTCAGGTGCTGGTGTGGTTGTGTTCTATGACTTATGACTCCTTAGTGGTGACTCATGCTAAGATTTTAAAAAGAGGTCAGTGCCTCCTCTCGTCCAGGAGAATTACGTCCTAGGTCTTCCTGGTTGGCACCCTGGAGAGGAGTAGTGGGAGGTCCACCTGCAGGACGACTGTGAGAATTCAGTTAGACAATGTGGGGTGCCTGGCACCCCACATTTACCAAGCAGCTGACACCAGCCAGGGGCCCTGGACCGCCTAGATCCAGGCTCTGCCTGCAGCAGAGGCCTCCTGGGCCCCTCCCAGAGCTGGGAGCTCTAGACCTTGTCCTGTGCTCTCTTGTCACTTCACTTTGGGGAAGCACAGGTATGGGCTGTGAGACAGTCCCATGTAAATCCAGGACTTTCCAAAAAGCAATCCAAGGCACATCTCTATGGCCAACATCTGTAGTACTGGCTGCAGGCAACCTTCCTTGTGCTAATAGGAAGGACCTAACTTGTGCTAACAGGTTAGTGGTACTAACCTGTCTGACTTGGCTACAGGAGCTGCCAAGGGCCCTGACTTCCCATCTTCAACAAGGAATTGCATCCCATAACACAGAAGCTGCAAATCCAGATGCTGATCAAATTTTACCTGTCCCCACCTCCCAAAGGCTGCAGAAATTCTTTCTGCAAGCCAGGCCAGGTTCCTGCCACCCAGCCCAACCTCAGAACTAGGACAGAGGCGGTACTGCACAGACTCCACCTCAACAGCTCACTAGCACTGGTTTTCCTGAACTTCTGACACAACCTACTGACCCCTCCTCAGTATCAGGCTCCACTGGAAGTAGGAGGCTCAAAGTCCTGATCAATGGAAGCTCTTCGGTCTGAATTTCAGCAGAAATGGTTCAGCAGAGACCAAAGGAGATTATTTACTGCCAAGGAACCTACTGGCTACAAGAGAAACTGTTTGAAAGTCCCATTCCACCAACTTGAAATTTAATATGCCCTGGGTCCAGTCCTACCCTTGGCATGAAGAAAAGTGCTGGCGCCTCCCACCCTTTTGTTTTCACAGGGAGAGAGGAGGAAGCACCTCGGGATGGTATGCCCCTGGACAGGGCCCTTCACAGCCCTCTCTACGCAGCAGTGACCAGTGCATCACCAGCACACAGAGCCAGAGCCTGGCTGCCACCCACCACGCTGCACCTTAGAGTGATTCTTCAAGAGTCTCTCCTCCCTTGGGAAGCTCTGCTCAACCCTCTAGGCTGGGTTTCCCCAAACCGCTCACCCAAGTCTCTTAACTACTACTGTTCGGGCTTGTGGCAATTGTCTTCCCTACAAGACAAAGCTCTGCAAAGGCCTTCCACATCTCTGCCTGCAGCAGATGGTAAATGACATCTGTGTTGAGCTCGATGTTTCTGCTGCCTTGAAGACTCAGAGACTGCACTAAGTTAGTCCTTCCTCAGAGGATTAGGTGCAGGTCAGAGGAGTCTGGAAGACTCTTTATAAGGGATTGTGCAGGACTGCACGCCTCTCCTCAAGGGGACAGCCTTGCACACAGATTTATTAAGGCACAGTTCCAAGGTGGCTGCCATTGCCCATCTACTACGGTTTTGCTCAGGGCAGACAGAACCAGAGATGGAGGGACTGCCTGATGACAGCCTCCCTCCAACGGGGGCTAGCTGCTTTGGCAGCCCTCATGAACCTGCCTCACCTGTGAGAGGCCTACAAGACCTCCCTGAGGCTTAGGGAGGGGGGAGGGGAGGGGCAGCAGGCTAGCCTCCTGGGCACAGAAGCAGAACTGTGAACTCAGGCTCAAGTTATAACCACACCTGAACCCCTAGAAGACACACAGCCACTACGATGAAGCAGTCCTGGGGCTTTCTGAACCCAGAATGAAGGCAGTCAACCCGCTCCAAGTCCCAATTCTGTACACATCAAGGTATAAATAGAACACAGCTGAGCACAGAAGCAGCTCATCTCCAGACTCTCTACCAAAACCTCAAGCTTCAGTAGTGTGAAAGAGAGTCAATCTTCCGTAACAGATCTAGGATGTCAATAGCCCTACAATGCGGAGGCAAACTAAGGGCCAGAGAGATTAAGTAACCTGCCCAAAGGCCAACAGCTAAAGTGGTGGCACTGGAACTCATATCAAACTCTTGGTTTCAGTGTCACCACTATGCCGGTTTTTGCTTTTTGGGTGGGAATGCAGTGAGGAGGGAGAGGAAGAAAAGCCCATCTGTGTTTCCCAGGGACAAGGTCCAGTCTGTCTGAGTGGGCCTCACCGACCTCGGCAAAGGATACAGGTGTTCCCACCACTCCCAGAGAAGAAGTGCACAAAGATGAACCCCTGCCTCTGAGTAGCTAGCATCAGCCACACACCAACTGCCCAGCTGAAAATGGCTCTCTAGAGCTTCCGCTGAGCTTCATGACTGAGACTGTCACCAGCCCACCTGCTTCCTTCCCTTTGCTGCCCTCTGCCTTCTAGTCAGGCCTGGGAGAACCAAGGCCAGCCAACACACCTGGCCCAGAACTCCTCCTGAGAATAAACAGCCCTGACTTCCCCCTGAGGTCCCTCCCCCTCTCATGGAATCAGAAGACTCCACACAAGAGATGTGGCCCAGACCTATCTGCCCTACATTCCTGACTATTTTAAGCCAGAAAGCTAAATTTTACTTTCAACCAGCTTAACAAAATCAGTCCTCTGCCCAGAACTGACAGGGTGCCCACTCCACCCAACATCAACTGTTATCTAGAGGTCACAGGCTGTGCTCACCACAGCATGTCTTGTGGCCGGGCGACCCTGCCACCTCAGACAGGCCTGGGTCTTTGGGCACGTGGCCACCACAACCACAACCCAAGAAGCAGTGATTAAAAATAGCACAAGTAAGCAATTAGGCTTGTAATTATTCCAGTTAATCCAACTGAAATCTGTTTTAATCTGCCATTTACTATACAGAGAACAGGAGAAGGAATATGGAATGAACTGATATATAAAAAGAAAATATAAAAGATATTTATTTCCCTAGAAAACCACATTAAGAGAGGACCTATTGAGGCCCAACATGGAAAGGTTACAAAAGCACTTCCAGAAGGGTCTGTGAGGCGTTGCTCTAAATACCCACATTTGGACATTGCTGAATCAATGTTTGCCACACACTGAAATCCATGCCAACAACTGTTAAATACAAAACTGTACTCCTGCCACGTTGCCTTGGACGGGTACACCCCCCACTGCCATGAACAACACAAGTCTGAGTCAGATGAGAGTGACTAGAACCCTCCCCATCTGTACAGAACCACTGTCTTCACCAGTCCCTTCCTATGGGCAGCTCACAGCTCTGGGCTGGGATACACTGGGAAGTGAATGCAAGCTCCTCTCCCACCAACCTGGGGAAGAGCCCAAGCAGGACTTGAAGAGGCACCACCAACAGGCAGGTGTTCACCCACCTGCACAGCAAGCAAGCTGAGAAAGCTAAGCGAGCAGGGCCTGGAGGGCTTAAATTAGTGGGGGTGTCCAGAGCCCAAGAGTAGTGGCTTTCCACTGGGGAACATTTTACCCGCAGGAGACATAGGGCAACATCTAGAGATGTTCTTCGCTGTCACAGAAGGTGCTTCCAGCCCCAGTGGACAGAAGGCGGGGATCCTGCTAAACATTCTACACCACAAAGGACAGCCCCCAGCAACAAGTAACGAACCGGCCCAGATGCCAACAGCAGTGCTGCCGAGAAGCTTGGACTTAAGAGCTTCATCGAGGCAGCCGCACCAAAGCCCCTGCCCTCAGGTCCAGGTTGGCTCTGAGAACTATAATGAGGGCCATCTGCCCCTAGTCAGCCTCGAGCCATAGCTCCTCACCTACAGCTACTTCCCAACCGCTCACTCCACCCAAACCTTCTCTGCTTGGCTTACTCCCAGTCACCTCCAAGTCACTCTTCAAGCTGCCGCTTACTTCCTCCTGAAAGCTTTCACCCTCCAGAGTAGATTCCTGCAGTTACTTTCCTGGGCGGTCACTAACCGTCTGTGGCCTCCCCCGGGCCAAGAGCTCCATGAGGGGAAGAACCCTGTTAAAGGCTCTCCCACAAGAAGCAGGGGAACACTTGTCATCCTGTGTATGAAAGGACCCAGGTAAGGGCCCACCCAGTGCTGGGCCCTCTAGGAGACACTAAATCACCAGATTTAGTTCTAACAGGCCTTGGAAGTTGACATCAACCCCACTCACAGGCGTAAAAGCCGGCTTGGAGAACGCCCACAAGATGCCAAAGTAAATGAGAGGGCAGCTGGGTTCAAAGCCCTGGGGCAGCACTTTTCAGGACAGGGCTGAGCCTCCCACGCTGACTCTTCAGCCAAGTCAGAACCCAGGAGGAAGGGACTGGGAAAGCCTCAAGACTGTATACTCTTCTAAGGAAAAGATGAAGAAAATTTTCCTGGTGATGCAATCCTGCTGCTGATCACTAACAGACCTGCACTTTAAGAACTTGAAACTTCTCTTCAATACAGGGAGTGCGTGTGTGGGAGGAAAAGGGACTCTCAAAGTCACAAACTGCCTCTTGTGCCCCTACCCTTTACACATCAGACCACTGTGAGACCTTGAGCTGACAACCCATAGATTCTGTGATTATGTGAGACACCAGTATCCCATGAAGAGACCAAATGGCCCTTGAGTGAAACCCTTTTAGGACAGAGAGCCCTTCAGTGAAGTCAGGCACCAAACTGCCTCACACAGCAGGCCACCTGGGAGAGTCTGCCCTGGAAATCCCATCCTACAGGGCTCCACTAAGACTTCAATCTGGAAGCACCACACAGATCTAAGAAGCTCAGGGTCCAGGTGACAAGTGGGCACCTGAGAGGTAAGTGGCCCTCTATTTTCTGATGCACAATGAAGCCAAAGCACTGCTTCTGCTGCTAACTTTCCCAACTTTCCCTTGGGGAGACCTTGGTATCACTCGGCTCTGCTGCTCCCCTCAATGAACACAGAAGACTTGCCTCACGATGTTAAGAGAACTCCAATGACCCTGTTTCTACCTATGACAGTGGCTTATGGCACTGACTGAACTTCAGAGGTAAAACGGCTCACAACAAAACCACAGTGTGTCCTGATCCTGTACCAGAATCTGGTGGTCAACCAAGCCGCTCTGAATAGCCGCAATCTAGATCTCCTAAGAGGTTTTGGGGATTACTTATGTACATCGCTAGATGTGCTTGTTTCAGTACCGGAAAGAGGCAGCTTTCAAATACATTTTCTGCTTCATAGAAACAGCAAAGGTGTTCCAGCAGGCAATCTCCTCCCGGGGACTAGGGAACGGAGGTAATTCTCAGCAGGATCCCGGAATGAAAACAGGCCTAGAGCCCAAGTTGTGCTGACACAACTACACAGCCGAACACCACGCAAAAAGACAAGCTTTACTGTGTTTCATCTGGTCCTGATTACAGGCACATCTTACAAAGCAGCAGTGGGCTCTTCTGCAGCCAAGGGGGGCTGCGTTTTAAGTCTGTTCTCCTGGCCCAACCACTGATGTGTTCAGCTCCAGGGCAGCCACTCCCCCTCCTGGGAACGGAGAGCACCATCAGTTAAATCCTCCTGGGGCCTTCCTCTGTGAGGATCTCCTCTGTTAAGGAATCCACGAACACGTTCTCTGACAGACCAGAAACGGCAGACTTGGGCTGACTGTTAGGCAGTAATTCCAACAAATTTTCTTAAAAACACACACACTTGGAGCTGGAGACCCCAAATGGAAAAGTGACTTGTTCAAATGAGGAACGTTAAGAGACTCTTAAAATTAGCCTTCTGGAAAAATGCCTTTAGACTAGTTCTCGGGTCAAGTCCTCGATCTCAACAAAGGTGCCCTGGGGATAGTTTTCTAGCTCCGCGGCTCTTACCGCCCGCGTTTTATACGCAGACCCCATTTCCCCACCCCCACCCCCGCCCCGCACACAAAAGCCCGGGTCAGAGGCGGAAAGCGGAGGCTCCCGTGGCAGCCCCCTCCTCCCAGGCGGTTACCTGAGCACAGTCACGCTCCCCCTGCGCACCGGCAGGGAAAGCACGGGCTCCGACACCCGGATAGGCTTGAACTGGAACTTGCAGCCGAAGCAGAGCGCGGAGTCGCTGAAGAAGGACACGGACACGATGGGGCGCTCGAAGATGTGGATGGGGTCCACGTGGGACACGATGCAGCCGCCAGGCTGGTAGTCGTTGATGACGGCGCTGTTGACGAAGCCCTCGGGGATGACGCGGTGCTCCACCAGCTTCTGGATGACCAGCTGGTGCACCCACTCGGGGATCTCGTCCACGTCGCCGGGGGGGTAGAGGCGCTCCTGGCCGGGCCCGCGCTTCTGCAGCTGCGCGCCGTACGTGTAGCCCTCGCCGAAGAAGTACTTGTTGCGCAGCGGGGCCCGGTCCACCGTGTGCTCGTTGTACAGGCCCTTTTCGGCGCGGGACACCACCTCATCGATGCGGGCCTCGATCTTGGCGCACTCGTCCTGGCTGAACAGACGCATCTGACGGATGCCGCTCTTCACCTTGCGTGCCTCCTCCTCCTTCTGCAGCTGCTGCTCCTCGAAGTCGCTGCGCTCGGGGTCCGAGTCCTCCGGGTACTTGCGCTTGGCTCCGGGCGCCGCGTAGGGCTCGGCCGCGGCGGCGGCGGCGGCGGCAGCAGCCACGGCGGCGGCGGCGGCGGCCGCGGCCTCCCGACTGCCCGCCTTGTAGTTGTCCCGGGACGTCATGGACTTGAGCTTCTCCCGCAGGTCCGTGTAGCCGCTGGCGGCCGCCATGGCCCGCGCCGCTGCTCTAGGGCCCTCCGCTGCGGGCGGGGCGGCCGGGCATGGCTCTGGGGGACGCGCCCGGGCCCCTGGCCGCAGGGGCCCTCAGCGCCAAGCCCGCGAGCGAGGCCGCGCGGCCCGGCTGGGGCGTCGAGGGTCGGCCTCAGGGGCTGTGGGTCATGCGGCGGCGGGGGCGACGGGACTCCCTCCTCCTCCGCGTCTGGGGGGGCAGGAGCGCCGGCAGGGCCTCATGCCGCGCAGGGCGGCCGCGGAGGCTCGGCCCGACTCCCGGCCGGACCCTCAGACGCCCAGCCCGGCCCGCACTTTAAAGCGCTCCTCACGACGTCACGGCCGCCCGCCCGACGTCCGCCAGCGCCGCTCCTCAGCGGACTGCTCCGAGCGCACGCGCAGTACAGCCGGCCACCGCGGCTCCGCGCGCACAGAGCATGCGCGTGCGTGCGGCCGGGTCAGCGGAGAGGTAGGCGCACGCGCAGACGAAAGCCGCTTGCCGTCCGCGGCCCCTCCCCCACCCACTGAAGGGGTCCGCGAACGCCCCAAACAGCAGCCTGCCTCCTCGCCGCGCCACCCACGCGGCCGAAGGGCTCCCTCCACAGGAATGCGCTCACGCCACCAACGCTGTCGCCGCGCTGCGTCACGGCATCGTCCGAACGACCAAAAACGCCTCAAACCCCAGCGCGCAATCACCGGGGAACCGCCACAAGCAAGGCTGCCCGGGCACCGCCCCTTTGGCGCTTCTGATTCTGTCATTGGGCCACCCGCCACGGGCCGGGCGGGACCAGACGGCAGCTTCCGGAAGTCGGTTGGCGCGCGTGCCTGTCCATCCGACGGTCGCCTTGGCTACTGCGTCCATCCCCCTAATTAGCCGCGAGCGGGATGCAAGGACCCCTGAAGGATGACCGGGTGGCTAAAAGAGTGCCTGAGTGGAGACGCGACCGAAGTGAAGCCCTTTGCGCGCAAGGGAACACTCGGATTGCTGGGTCAGGAGCTCCGGCCGAGTGCCCTTGTCCGACGGCCGCCGCCGCAGATGCCACCCCCACCCCCGCCGCCTCTCCGCGTGGACGTTGCCCGAGTCACGTCCAGGCGGCGGCGCGTGCGCGGCCCTCCTGGGCAGGGTGCCCCAGGGATGGCGGGGAGACGGGACTGGAGCACGGACCTCGGACCCGGGAGTCGGGGCTCTACCGGGCGCCTAGCCCTTTGTTCAGACCCTCCAGGCCCCGCCAGACCCGCAGGCCTACTCGCGTGGTCACGCTCCTGGGCCCAGTCCCTCCCACCCGCGCCTTCATTGTAGTTTTTGGAGGCTTGGTTCACTCCTCTAGCAGCATCCCCAGATTTTCTCTGGAATGAAATGCATCTTGGGTTTCGTAGTCTCTCCTTTCTTTTTTTTTTTTTTTCGTAGTCTCTCCTTTCCGACCGTTGTGCGCCCGCCCCATTGTCCCTGCGCCCTCTCCACCCACCGTCCCCTCTGGTCAGGGCCTGAGCTCCGGACCCTGCGACCCGGCAGGCGTGTTTTTGGACCTTTACCTCCGGCTTAGGACCCCGACAAGCTCTGGAGGCGGGAATGACATCAGTGCCCACACGTGCGGTGGGTGCGCGGCTGAGATGCAGTCCCATATCCTGTCCATTAAGCAGAGAGGACCACTGGCCTCCATTGGGGGCCTGTTTCCACGTCCTAAACTGAGGGCCTAACGGTCTCTGCTGTGAAGTGGGGCCTGTCGTGGGGTAACTTGGCAAGGCCAGGCCAGCAGGGCCAGTGGGATGGGAAGGCCTGGACACCTGGGACTCTGGCCCTAACCCCCTTGAGAGCAGCAGCAGGTGTAAGGGAGACGGGACAGGCACCGAGCCTGTAGAGAATGGCTCCTGGCCTTTTCTGACTCAAGCTGGTGGGCATCACTTGTAGTAGTGGCAGGAAGGCAGATGCACGTGGTGAGAAGGTGGCCAGTGGGCAAGGCCAGAGCCAGGGAGCTAGGCTCGGGTTCTAGTCGTGTCTGGGCCATTCTAGGTGAAGGCTTGGGTAGGGCCCCTTTACCTACATACTGGCAGTGTGGCTGCAAGGGCTCAGGCCCTTCAGAAGCCCAGCACCCACCTCTCAACCACCCTCCAAGAGGGGGCATTGGACTCTGCTCACACACCTGGTGGCAGGGAGTTCACTACCTCAGTCGTCAGAAAGTCCTGCCAGAGCCCCCCAGTGCTTCACTCACTGGACAAATGTGGGAGTCACCTCCTCTTTCAGGGCTCCCAGACACCCCCTCTGGGTGGCTTTCCCATGCTCTGCAGTCAGGGCCCTTCTCTCTCCCATCTAAGCCTCAGTGGAAACGGAGAAGCTCTGGAACAAGACTGCCTGTGTTTGCCTCTAGGCCAGGCCAATTAGTGGCCCCTTTCACCTGTGGGGTCTCAGTTACCCCAGGAAGACAGGATGCGAGTGTGTCAGGCTTCCACGCCTCCCAGACATGTCTCCTGTTCTCACCCCACACCAGGCCGGGCACCAGGGGCTGGGTTTCTTCGGTTCTCGCTCTCCCCACGACCACCTGGAATTCCTGTCTTCCTGGGACTGGGGGATACAGAGTGATCTGACTCTCCTGCCACCCCTGAGTTTTCCCACTCTACCTCTTGGGGTCGTTAGCTCTGACGAAGAGTCGACCTGCTGCTGCCGCCACAGAAGCACCAGAAGAGCTGTAAAAACAGGAGCCTCACCCTTAAGACCCAGATCCTGAAATTCCAAAGTTCTGGTGTTCTGGTTATCTGATTCTGTGCGACAAACCTTTCAAAACTCAGACCTGTCACCACCTACCACATAAATCTGCAGTGTGCCCAGGGTTGGGCCCGGAGGCTCCTCCCTGTCCCATGCACTTCAGCTGGGGCCTCACTCACATCCCAAGAGGCCTCTCACCTGGGCAGAGCCACTAACTATGAGTGACTGTGAGCAACTCCCAGTGCCTGGCATTTGCCTGGTATGCAGTGGGTGCTTAATAGGTACTGAATGAATAAATAAATCCTTCCTCTGACACTATGGCGCCAGCCGATTATGACCCCACACACCCCTCCAGTCTTCCTCTCCCAAGCCTAGTGCTCCACTCCCCAACAAGTTCCTCAAAGCACTAGCACTCTCCATCAACATTCATTCAGTTACTCTTTCATTCACGTGACAAATGTTTTGTAAGCACCTACTCTGTGTTAGGCATTGTCTTAGGCTTTGAAGGATACAGTAAGGAATAAACACTGTTTTCTCTGTTTAGAATGTTCATTTTCCTCTCCTCCATCTATTCCTAGCAGACTCCTACTTATCCTTCAAAACCCAACCCCAACATCCCATTCTCTGGGAAACCTTTTCCCAGACTTCTGCCTCCTCGGCCACTGACATGTGGGACATCCCTCTCTCTCTACCACTCTCAAGTCTTTTGTGGCCCTTCCCATGACAAGGACCTGGGGTTGGGACTACCCAAAGTGGGGGAAGGTTGGGAGACAGGGGCCTGCAGGGAGAGTTAAGGATGGATATCTTTGCTGACAGCTGTGTTCAGGAGCATAACTGGGCTTCCAACTCCTGCCGCCTCCCTCAGGCTCATCTTCCAGTCACTCAACAACTGTATTCCAGAAAAGAATACAGAGAACTCCAGAAAAATATTTGCTTCATTGACTACGCTAAAACCTTTGACTGTGTGGATCACAACAAACTGTAGAAAATTCTTCAAGAGATGGCAATACCAGAACACCTTACCTGCCTCCTGAGAAATCTATATGTAGGTCAAGAAGCAACAGTTAGAACTGGACATGGAACAATGAACTGGTTCCACATTGGGAAAGGAGTATGTCAAGGCTGTATATTGTCACCCTGTTTATTTAACTTACGTGCAGAGTACATCATGCAAAATGCTGGGCTGGATGAAGCACAAGCTGGAATTAAGATTGCCAAGAGAAATATCAATAACCTCAGATATGCAGATGACACCACCGTTATGGCAGAAAGCAAAGAAGAACCAAAGAGTGTCTTGATGAAAGTGAAAGAGGAGAGTAAAAAAGCTAGCTTAAAACTCAACATTCAGAAAACTAAGATCATGGCATCAGTCCCATCACTTCATGGCCAATAGATGGGGAAACACTCATCTCACACGCTAGCAAAGTAATGTCAAAAGTCTCCAAGCTACGCTTCAACAGTACTTGAACAGAGAACTTCCAGACGTTCAAGCTGGATTTAGAAAAGGCAGAGGAACCAGAGATCAAATTGCCAACATCTGTTGGATCATCGAAAAAGCAAGAGAGTTCCAGAAAAACATCTACTTCTGCTTTATTGACTACCCCAAAGACTCTGACTGTGTGGATCACAACAAACTGGAAAATTCTTCAAGAGATGGGAATACCAGACCACCTTCCCCCATGAGAAATCTGTATGCAGGTCAAGAAGCAACAGTTAGAACCAGACATGGAAAAATAGACTGGTTCCAAATTGGGAAGGGAGTAGGTCAAGTCTGTATATTGTCACTCTGCTTATTTAACTTATATGCAGAGTACATCATGTGAAATGCCAGGCTGGATGAAGCACAAGCTGGAATCAAGATTGCCAGGTGAAATATCAATAACATCAGATACGCAGATGACACCAACCTTATGGCAGAAAGTGAAGAACTAAAAAGCCTCTTGATAAAAGTGAAGGAGGAGAATGAAAAAGTTGGCTTAAACTCAACATTCAGAAAACTAAGATCTTGGTATCCAGTCCCATTACTTCATGGCAAACAGATGAGGAAACAATGGAAACAGTGACAGACTTTATTTTTGGGGGCTCCAACATCACTGCAGATGGTGACTGCAGCCATGAAATTAAAAGATGCTTGCTCCTTGGAAGAAAAGCTATGACCAACCTAGAAAGTGAAGTGAAGTGAAAGTCGCTCAGTCGTGTCCAACTCTTTGTGACCACATGAACTGTATAGTCCATGGAATTCTCCAGGCCAGAATACTGGAGTAGGTAACCTTTCCCTTCTCCAGGGGATCTTCCCAACCCAGGAATCGAACCCAGGTCTCCTGCATTGCAGGCAGATTCTTTACCAGCTGAGCCACAAGGGAAGCCCTATCTAGACAGCATATTAAAAAGCAAAGACATTACTTTGCCAACAAAGGTCTGTCTAGTCAAAGGTATGGTTTTTCCAGTAGTCACGTATAGATGTTAGAGTTGGACTAGGAAGAAAGCTGAGCACTGAAGAATTGATGCTTTTGAACTATGGTGCTGGAGAAGACTCTTCAGAGTCTCTTGGACTGCAAGGATATCCAACCAATCATAAAGGAAAGCAGTCCTGAATATTCATTGGAAGGACTGATGCTGAAGCTGAAACTCTAATCTTTTGGCTACCAGATGCGAAAAACTGACTCACTGGAAAAGACCTTGATGCTGGGAAAGACTGAAGGCGGGAGGTGAAGGGGATGACAGAGGATGAGATGGCTGGATGGTATCACTGACTCGATGGACATGAGTTTGAGCAAGCTCCGGGAGTTGGTGATGGACAAGGAAGCCTGGCATGCTGCAGTCCATGGGCTGAGTGACTGAACAACAACTATATGGAGAAAAGGCTGCCAGACAAACCTTTTATTTGCACTGAAATGACCAAGAGCCATGAATCCAAGTTCAGCAACAGTACAGAGGGCACCTGGGATGGGGGGGACAAATGAGGGGCTAGGACAGGGAGATGGAACAGATTTGAACATCAGACCCCAGGAGAAGTGAAAGCAGGTTCAGTTTGCCTAGGCTTCTGGTGTGGGGCTACCATGCCACAGCGGGGGTCAGGGCAAGGCCACAGTGGTAGGTGGCAGGAGGGCCCACTGGTCAGTCCCTGGAAGTTCCTCCTGCTATCTGACCCCAGGTTTGCATGCTGTAACTCCATCCCAACTCTGTTGGTCTTCTCAGGTTCCCGGGGACTTGGACTTCTCCCCCTACTGCCTCTTGGTCTCTCCGAAGGTTCTGGCCCAGTAGTTCCCCTGGCACCATACAGCCAGCCTCCTGCCAGCAGGGGCCTGGGGGCTGGGTCAGAGTAGTGTGATCTCGCTGGGGGGCAGCGTGAGCCTCTTCTCGCGGGCACTGAGCAGGTTCTCCACATGCACAGCCACCACCCGACACAGCTCCAGGCCCTGCAGGAGAGACATGAGTCTGCACTGTCCAGCTCTCCTGGGGAGAGACATGGCTGGGAGAGAGGTGGAGGCCAGACTCTCCCACGACTGGGGCCCCACCCTTGTCCCCCCCTCCGCAGGGCCCTAGGAGAAGCTCTGGCAGCTGGAAAGGAATCCTGCACTGCAGGCGGGAAGGGGTGAGCCAGGTGGAGACCCACACATTCACCAGCTCTGCTGCATGTAACCTGGGCCAGTTACCACACCTCTGTCACCCTCAGCGGCCTTGTCCCTGAGGTCTCGGTTGCCCAGGGCCTGCCTCACAGGGCCGTGGCGAGGATGACATGAGACTTCAAGACATGTAAATCCTTCACATTTAAAAACTATTAGCCCTGTCAATAAATGAGCTGCCACAGTTACCACCTGGTACCTACGGCCTAGAACGAACTGGGCCCCAGCCTCAGGGATCCCATGGGTTGGGGGAAAGGGGTGCTGCAACCAAGTGGAGAAGCCAGAAAGGCTGCCTCTTCCTCCTCCTCCTCCATCCAGCTACTTCCTAAGCATCCACTACACACTGGGCACTGTGCTATGGACATCATGAGGACACAGCCCTGCCCTCTTGGGGCTCACGTTCTAATGGGGAGATGGACAACCTGAGAACCAATAGTGACTTCCAAGCCATATAAGACCTACTGAGGCAGAGAGTGAATTATCAGGAGGATCAGGGGAGGCTTCTAGAAGGAGGTGATGTTTGTGCTGAAACTGGAATAAAGGGAGGGAAGAAGCCCTGTGATGCAGTGGGGAGTGTGTCCCAGGCAGAGGGGACAGCGAGTGCAACAGGAGAGTGTTCTGGGGCAGGGAGGGGACAAGGGGGGGGTGGCGGGGGAGCTGAGGTCACAGAGGTAAAAAGAGGAGGGGGCAGGGACAAGAAGGACTGCTGGGTTGGGGCCCAAGGGCCTGCGAGGGTTGGAGGTGAGGGCAGAGGCCTACTGGCCTCCAAGGGTGACACTGAAGGAGAGAAATAGGAGGCTGTCTCGCAGAGCAGCTGTGGAAGCCTCCCTGGGGGGAGGGCCCGGTCTTGCACCAGTTAGAGCTCGTCCAGGGGAGGGGGCTCCAGAAGGGGCCCAGGAAGCAACAGACAGGCAGGTCCGAAGAGGTGGGGTCTCTGGGGGAGTCCAGGAAACAGGCTGAATCCAGGTGAGGCCAGGATCAGTGTGACCTCAGCGGGAACAGGACTGGGGGGTGGTGGGAAGCAGACTGATCTCGTCACAGGCTCCCCAAGGAGCATGGTGAGGGGCCGTGCTCTGACCTTGACCCTCAAGGGCAGGGCTAGGGTAGTGGGAGCCCCTGTCTCGTGCCCTGGAAAGCAGCCCAACTAATGTAGGCCCTGCCTTGGGGTGGGGGAGTTCTGGGCCCACATCTTGAGGGGTGCAGTGGGCTGGCAAGGACAGACAGGTGGGCCTAGCCCCATTCAGCCTCTTCTCCGGACCTCAGCCCCCTCTCCAGTAGGTGAGAACTCTGGTCTGGCCCTGCCCCGGGGGCTGTAAGACGTGGACCTGGCTGACCTAGAGGACTTGGCTTTTGAGGAACACCCATGGGTGCTGCAAATAGAGAAAGCTCAGGACAGGGAAACCCCCATCTCCATCTGTCAAGCCCCGGCCCCACAGTCCAGCCTCCAAGCTTTAGCCCAGGGAAACTGCCCATGTCCCTGCCCTCCTAGCAACCTTCTATGGCTCCCAAGTGCCCTCGGGAGGAGGCCCCAGGTTCTTAGCTTTATATTCAAGGACCCTTAGGACATCCCCAGTTTCCCATCGAATACCTCATTCTTCTGCAAACAACCTGGGCCCTCGTTTCTAGGATCCCACCATCAAGATACGTCTCCAAGATCATCTTGAGACCCGCAGGTCTGTGTAGTGTGGGCTTAGCTCTGTCCCCTATGCTGGGCTGGACACTCCCCAGAACTTTGTCAGGCCGAGGAGAGCATAGTGTGCAGAATTCGGGAGTGGGGAGGGAGGGAGCTGGGCAACTCCCCAGGGGGCCCACCTGCTCCAGCTGCAGCTGCACGGTGTGCTGGGCAGTGACATCCCCAAGTGCAACCTCCACATAGGGGCAGCTAGAGTCAGCTGTGGGCCGCTGGGTCCGCGTCGACTGGATCTCCTTCAGGGGGAACTTCACCATCAGCTCCTGGGGGGGATGGGGAGCAGACAGGCTTGGGGGTGGGACAGTCTCACCTACCGGTACCCCTGCCCTAAAGGATAGATACGCAGGGGGCAAGACATCCCAGTTCGAGCACTCATCCCCCAGTAACCGGCTGTGTAACCTGGAGCAAGCAGCTTTACCTCTCTGGACCTCAACTTCTCACCTGTGACATTACTTCAACAATGATGCACATGTGTGCAACGTGCCAGGCCCCACTCTAAATGCTAGAGCTCCAGGTAATGCCGGTGAGCCCTGACCTTCCTGCCTCTTCACACCCACCCCTCTGGCTGGGAGCATTCTTTCCGGCCCCAGGAGCTAACGCAGAGCTTCCACGGCTCTCCCCAGGAGAAGCCAGAGCGATGAGAGCCAGCGGCCCCTTGTGACAGATGGACACAGCAGACAGACACCCCAGCTTTCCGGCCCACAGAACGGGGCGTCCTCTGAGGCTGGTGCTCCCTGCTGGACTGAGTCCCAGTGCCCACAGTGGGAACCTGGATGCTCACAGGCCCGCCCCGGCTGTGTCCCCCTGGCTGTGACCTCCTCCTGGTCTCTCTTCCTCGCTCCATTGTTTCCACACAAGCCACTTGCCCTGGATCCCTCATGTCAAGGTTCACTTCCCGAGGAAGAACTAAGAATGGGGGCAGCAGGTCCCTTTTGTTCTGGACTACATTGTGTCCCCAAATCCTGACCCACCGCCTCAGAACCTGGAGACAGGTCTTTGAAGAGGGGAGTCAGGCTAGGGTGGGCTCCCATCCCATGAGTCCTTATGAGAAGAGGACCTTGGGATTCATGGACCCCAGAGAAAGGGCCATATGAGGGCTCAGCCAGGATGGCCATCTACAAGAAAGGAGGGAGGCCTCAGAGGAAGCCGACCCTGGTGGCACCTTGATCTTGGTCATCCAGCCTCCAGACCCACAGAAACAGTTTCTTGGCTGAGGCTCTGGCAGAGCCACACAGGTTCTGCAGGCCGGCGTGCTTCACCTGTTTCTCCTGGACAACAGCCTGAGTCATCGTCCCAGGTGACGAAGAAGGGGGCAGAGCCTCGCCCAAGGTCACACAGGTGTGAGCAGTGGAGCTGGACGTCCCTGTGGGGAGGGGTGGGTGGGGCCAGGCTGAGCCACTCACGTGGGTCTCAGTGCTGAGGAAGTTGAGGCCGTTCTGGTTGACAGCGAGGATGCAGGGGGCTGGCACAGCCGTGGTGCTGCAGCTCTGGACCAGGAAGAAGGAGGAGCCGAACATGGGCAAGGCGCTGAGGAGGCCTGGGGGTGGTGGTCAGGCGACAAGGGCTCATCAGTGCATAAGCCCACCCCTCCCCCCACAGCCCATCCGGCACAGGAGCCCCCAGCCCGGTGCTCCTCCTGCCAGTGCTGCCGCCCACCCCGGACCTTCCTCCATCCCCGCTGGGCCCCCAGCCTAGGTGGGGCCTTGGAAGGCCTTTAGAAACCTGACACCAAAGATGCTTCTGTACAAAGGAAAAGGCCTCCTCAGCACCCTACCCTCCTCAGCCAGGCCCCCACGACTCCCTCCCCAGCCCAGCTCCTTCTCACCCAGAAACTGGGCGCGGGCCTGGTGGGGGCTGAGCGCCTGCATCTGCTGCCGGTGCTGGCCAAGCAGGCGGAGCCACGTCGAGCTGGCCTCGGTGCGGTACAGCTGGGCTGGGATGTACCCCTGGGCCTCCCGCCTGGCGGGCAGGCAAAAGCCGGCTGACCATTAGGGGTTCCACCAAACCTCCTGACGGCTGAACGTTGGGGGAACGCGGACGACAGGGTGGGGACGGGCAGTGGTACAAGTGGGGCTGGGCACACAGCATGCCCTCAATAACCGCTGGCCAATACCACTGGGCTCCTTGCTTGCTGACAAGGGAACACAGGCTCTGAGGAGTTCACCAGCTCATCCAGGGTCATACAGTGACCCCACATAGGTTCGTCCTTTGTAGTCCCCGCCCCCTGGGGAGTAGCCGAGGCCAGAGGGGTAAGAAGGAAGCACAGGGTGGGGGAAACATCAGAGCAGCAAGCAACCCCCAGCAGTGGTCAGCAGAGCAGAGCAGTGGGCTCCAGATGATCACAGGACCCTCAACTCCCACCTGTCTAGGCCTCTCCAGACCATATGCTGGCAGCCCTAAGGCAGCCCTGGCCTCAGGACATCTGAAAAATGCCAACAAGTACCAGTCTGGGCTGCACACTGGGGAAGGGAGGGATGTCAGGGGAACCCCTAAAAGACTCTTCAGGCTACATCTTTCCTTCTCTGCACTGCTGGGTAAGAGCCTGGCCTCCGGACCCGTCCCAGGTCTGAATCCTGGTCGCCCCACTCTGGGGAAGCCATATCCCCTCTCTGGGGCTGAGTTTCCTCATCTGCAAGAGGGGACATTAGAGTGCAGTTTAGGGTATCTGCCAGGGCGATACGTGCAGATGCCACGCAGAGAGTAAGGGCGCCACAACTGTCTCCATCCGGGCCTGGTGACACCTGTATGTGCCTCCTCCACTTTCCCTCCCATCATAGCATCAGAAGGGTGTAAGTGTCGCACCCTTACAGCAGGACATACCCTGTCCACACACTGCCTTTCTTACAGTTATTCACAGCAGGGGCTCTCAAAGTGTGGTTGAGGGGCTGGGAGGGCAAAGTCGCTTCCGTAACAATCTGAGCGGTCATCTGCCTCCCCCTCGTTCTCTCACAAGTGCAGGTGCAGAGGCCACATGACCTGTGCGGTCACAACAGACTGACCGAGAAGCAGGGACGGGTTTCCAGCTGTCCGCTATTAAGCCAGATGGTACAGATTTGCAAAGGGTAAACCAGTGCAGCTCCTCTCACTGGAACTCTTGGGAAAATACACTTGTGTTTTTGTGACTTATTTATACGTCAACATTTATCTTAACATTAATATGTAGTGTCCTTGTTTTTCATTAATAAATCAGTATTTTAAATTGTTTCTGTTTTCATTTTGAATAGTGTAAATATATCAATAGATATGACCCACAGACACAGCAGCTCTTTGGGGCCCAAGTTTCAAGAGGAAGAAGATGGAGAGTGTGAGGACGACCGAGGTCCCATCGCTTCCAGAACATCAGTTTAAAGGCCACCTGACACCCCACAGTTTAAGGAATCCTCTGCTGTTGGAGATTGTCAACGCCATCACAGTGGACATTCCTGTGGCCAACGCTCTCTGCAGGGCTGTGTGTACTCCCTGGCCACAGTGTATGTGTCCTGAACGCATTTTATCACTTGTTTGCTCTGAGCTATTAATACCAGTTGGAAGCGACCTGTCCTGCTGGGAGGCAGGGTCCTAGCTGGACGGGCTGGGCTGAGGTGGGGTGGGCAGCTCAGGGTTGGGGCAGGGGCAGGAGGGCACTCACGCGCTGGGCAGGTAGAAGTGGTCCTTGGCCCGGTGCTGCAGTGCGGCCAGCTTGGACACCTGCTGCAGCTGCTGCTCGCTGGGCCGGCCAGCCGGCATGCTGCTGAAAAGGCCCTTCAGGTAGTCAGGCAGCACCTACAGGGGCAGGAAGAATGTAGGCGAGGGGCTGCAGGAGGCCAGGCACGCAACCGGGGAGGTCCAGACACAGATGCTGAGCCATGCCAGGGTCATGCTTCTGGAGAGGGGGGCGGTCACTTTCCTGGGCTTCAGGGAGCAGTGACAGAAGCACCTGGACGGTGAGCAGGGAGGGCTGTGGCTTGGAAGCCAGAGGAACTGGGGAAGCACTGGCCCCTGCTCTGCAGAGTGCAGGACCCAGGGGTCGTGTTTCCACAAGTCCCAGGGGTGCTGCTGGCTGACCCACAGGCACAAGAGCCCAGTGACGGGCCTTGGACACAGAATGGCCGCAGCTTCAGGCCCCCAGCTTCTGAGAAGCACGCTGTCTCTACCCAGCGCGTCTGTGAGGGTCCGCATACGAGGGAGACCCCGACTTTGTCAGGACCACTGCCCTGACTGAGATGACCTAGTCCAAGAGGGGAGTGACAGCGCCCCAGTGTGAAAAGGCCGGGCAAAGCCTCAGAGCGGGGGATTTCCCTGCTGGTCTAGTGTTTAAGAATCTGCCTTCCAAGTCAGGGGACACGGGTTCGATCCCTGATCGGAGAGTTAAGATCCCACATGCCTCGTGAGAACTAAGCCTGCAGGCTGAAACTAAGACCCAACATAGTCAAATAAATAAATATTAAAAAACAAAAAACAATGCTACTGAGCACAGGACAGGCGAGGTGCTCAGCGCTGGAGGAGAGCAGGAGGAAAGAGGTCAGAACGGCCTGAAAATGTGTCATCTGGGCAGCCTGGCTGGAGGGGCCCAGACCAGCAGCAATACAGGAAGAGCAGGCTGGCCCGGCTGACAGAGGCCTGAGAATTAGGAAGTGAGGGTGACGACATGCCCACATGGGGACCAGAGGCCTCGGGGCTGGAATCACAAAGACCTCGGATGCCAAGCCTGGGGGAGCCCAGAGACTCCGGAGCCTCAGAGTGGCCACACGCACGGACCTGGTTGTAGTGCATGGTCACGTAGAGCTCGTTGTCGAACTTGAGCGGCTGGTCCCAGAGCACACGCCGGAACCACAGTGCATAGCCGCCATCCACCTGCGCCATCTCTGAGGCCACATCCAGGATGTAGGTGCGCCGGCTGAGTGGACACACGTGCTGGCCTGTGGGGAGCGGGGGCAGATGTGGCGAGCCCCCTCCCCGCTCTGGGGCACAGCTTCCTTGGTGAACAGGACAGGGGGCCCTGATTTGTGGAAGTTGTGCCCCTAGGTGGGAATAACGCTCAAAGCTCAGCTCGCCTGGGCCTAGGGAGGTGCCCCACCCAGGTGCTGCTCAGAGAACACCCAGCCTTTCTCCCCTCTCTAAGAGGAGGCTACACCCAGAGAAGCACAACAGGCCTCAGGTCCTGTGGGCACCTTTCTGTAGGACTCCTATGGGGAGACCCCTGCTGGGCTCCCGGGGGTGAGGGGAGGATGCGGGTCTGGCACTGAGTGGGTCTCGGCTGTAAGTTTTTATTTCCCGAAGTGACATTTCTGCTCCCTGTCCCACACCTTTGAAAAATTTTTACTGAAAATAGGAATGTGGCATGATGATAAAGTCCCAGCTCTGACCTTGGGCAAGTCCCTTGGGCTCTGTGGCAGGCTGAGAAAGAGCCTGACCTCAAAATGCTCCCGTCCTAATCCCCGCCTGCCTTGAACACACACCTTCATGGAGAGGAGATGTGGAGTGTGATTAAGGGTCTTGAGAGGGAAGATAATCACAGGGACCCAAGTGGACCCAGCATAGTCTCGAGGGGCCTATGAGAAGGAGGCAGGAGGGTCACAGAAAGAGACTGGAAGAGGCTACGCTGTGGGCTTTGAAGATAGAGGAGGGCCATGAGCCAAGGGACTTGGGTGCCTCTAGAAGCTGGAAAAGGCGAGAAACAGACTCCTAGAGCCTCAGAAGGACTTGGCCCTGGGGACGTTCTGACTTTCAGAACCATAAGGTCATACACATGTGCTGTTTAAAGTCACCAAGTGATTTGTTATGGCAGCAACAAGAGATTAACACAGGCTCCCTGGGCCTTGGTTTTCCCATCTGTAAATGGGAAGGACAACACATTTCATTTTATGGGGTCCTGGTGGGATAGTTGATAGGATTAAGTGCTGTCAGCTGTCGCCTCTGCTCCGTGAACTCCCTTACTAAGATTATTTTGTTACTGCCTTCTCCGCCCCCCGGGTCGTGCTGGACTCAGGCAGGGCTGAGGACATGTGGTTCAGAGCTGAGTAGCCCGGGAGCCAGCTGGAGTTGGGTGGGACTGACCGGCCAGTGGCAGAAGCTCAGCCATGGCCTAGAGCAGGTGGGCTGCAGGGGGAAAGGGTTTGGCCTCATGGAGAAGGGCCAGGTGAGGCCGAGGGTGGGGCTCCTCTCAGCCGCTATGAGGACAGAGGAGGCAGGAAAAAGTACTTGCACGTGTGGGTTACAGGAGCCACATTCTGTTAAGTCCTGCCCTCCCAGACAGCAGGGCCTACTGAGCACTCCGGGGGGCAGACGGAGGCATGGGGGAGCCCTGTCTTCTGCCATCTTGCGGCCTGACAGACCAGATGAGCTCACACAGATCGATGTGGGGTGGCAGGGGTCAGATGCGGGGCTGGGGGCTCTCGGTGCAGAGGCTCCTGCACCCGGGCGGGGGGCTTCCTGGAGGAAGCGGCATCTAATCGGGGCCTTACAGTCAGGATGGGGGGGCATGGGCACAGCTTGCCTCGTCCTCTGGCCGCTCACCTCGGTTGGTGACAACAAAGATGACGTACTCGTCAAAGGCCTCGGGGCGGGTCAGAGCCATCTCAGCACAAAGCTCTTCCACCACATCCAGGGCCACCTGTGGATGGGGGAAGTGAGAGGCTGGACCAGCCAGGTGACCTCTGCCCTGAGCCCTCCCTGGCCCCGCTGCAAAGGCTAGGCTCCCCGGGCCCTGGGTCAGCCCCACACAGGAAGGACGCAGCTTCTGGAGTTGTGGGTCCCGAGTCTGCCCATCTCTCATTTGCAGCCTGACTATGAGCTGAAGGCCACCCACCTCCCCTAGGCTCGGGCTTGGGCTGCAACAGAGAGCTAAGTCCTGCCTCGTGGGGGAGGTAGGAGGTGGCTCAGCACCCTTGGGGTCCCACCCCCCAGACACCCCTTCACTCACAGTGCATGTCTTGATCTTAAGATGGCGCTCCAGGCCCCCGGGGAGAAGAAAGAGCTGCCTCTTGGAACTGCGGCCAGCCTGGGGGAGGGTGCGGAGAGAGGAGAGGCTGGGATCTCACCAGGGTCTTACCCAGCCCTGGTCCCCTCCGCAGGTGTGCCTGGGCCAGGACAGGGGTCTCTGGGTCGGCCATCCCCCTCCCCGAGCACCGCCTACGCTCACCAACATGGCCCGCAGCTCCATGCTGCCCGGGAGCTCCAGGCGGCCGCCAAAGCGCAGCGTCTTCTTCAGGTTCTGCTCACAGGCCTTGGCAATCCCTGCAGAGACCAGGGTCAGGGGGGCCGGGGCAGGCCCAGCGGAAGAGCTCCTCTGGCCCTAGCCCCAAGCCCCCTTGGTGGGGGCTGCTCTCCCTCCAGTGGCCGCAGAGACCATTCAGAGGGCAGTGACTGACCCAAGGTTAAGAGCCAGAGTACAAGCACTGGATTTGAACCCACATCCTATCGGAGGCCCTCACGCCTCAGATCCATGAGCCCCCGGAGACAGCTGGTGCTGGGGGCTTGTCCCTGGCAGCTGTGTCCATAGCCCCCATGCAAGAGACCGCATCGTCTGCTTCTCCATTTCTCTGGTTAAGCGGTGCCCTCGCCCCGCTCTGGGGAGAGGCCAAGTCAAGAGTTTGGGGGCATATTCAACCCCCTTCCCTGGAGCTGATGAAGGGGTGTTTGTTGATTGACTCAAAGAGGAGGCTTCAGAGGCAGAGAGGGTGAGGTCTCATATCTCCTCCATGGCTGCCATGGTAACCACAGGTGCCCTGACCTCTCTCCTAGGGCGGGGACCCAGGGGTTCCTCTGGAAGCTAGACTTTGGGTGAGGCTGAGGAGCAGCCCCTTTCCTCTAAATTCCGTGGTGAAAAGGCCAAGACCCTGCCACCAGCCTTGGTGCCCTCTGAAGACCCTTGTTGATTCCCAAAGACCAGAGAAAGGGCCATGCCGCCACCTCCTCCTCTCCCACATGCCACACATCATCTCGGGTCTTTATGCCTGCTACTCAGTTCATCTAGAAATCTCTCCTCCGTGCTCACTATCCAGAGCAACACTTCCTCCAGGAAGCCATCCCTGATATGCCATCCTCCCCGTCATATCAGACAACCCATGGCATCAGCCCCTGTGGGACCTCTGCCAACATTTGGGGACAGGATTGATATTAATCACCACTGCCCGGGCAAGAAGGGCTAGGCCCTCCTGCTGGCTGCCCAGCCAGTCCTCGTATGGTGGGCCCCTGGCCCTGGGTCCCCACTCGCTTGCCCCTCACCCTGGAAGGGCAGGCCTGGGGTCCGGCTCACGTCTTGGAGGAAGTGGGTGAGGTGCGGCTGGAGGACCTCAGAGCAGCTGTGGTAGGCGGCCACGATGTACAGCAGCCTCCAGCCTCGCTGGCAGCTGTCCCTGTGAGCACACACGGGCTCCATCGCAGTGGCCACTGCTCTGCAGCCACCCCAGGAGTCTCCCTGCCCGCCAGGCTCTTCTCCTGAGGATGCCCCCGCCCCTGCCCAGTGAGAGCAGGGCCGGTAGGCAGAGTCAGACCAAAGGTCCATTCTGTTGGGAATTCTGAGTGGCAGGGAGGTGGGAGGGAAGGGAGGCAGTGAAGCCCCTGACATACCCATTGTGCACAGAGAACAAGTCTTCCTGGGGTGGTGGGGGGCGACGGTCCCTGAAGAGGGGCCAGGGACCCTGTGCAGAGCTGGTGGCAAGTAAGACTGGGTGGGAGGGGCAGGAGGACGCGCTGAGTGGTTCTGAAATTCCTGGGGGATGCGAGCAGGTGGACAGGAGGGTGGCCCAGTGCTAACAAGAGCAGCACAGGCTTTGGGCCCTGCCATGTGCTAGTCATGTGTGAGACACGAATGCTTACCTTTGTGCTGCCCTCGCTCCGGGGTTTCACTTGTGGGAACCTCTGGTGTCCAGGTGCAGCACTTTGGCTTCCTTTGGGAAGCCACCCACCCCTCCCCAGGTCCCTGTGGGTATGAGAGCCAGGGGACTTCCCAGGTGGCTCTAGTGATAAAGAACCCGCCTGCCAGCACAGGAGACATGAGTCATGGGTTCAATCCCTGGGTCGGAAGATCCCCTGGAGGAGTACATGGCAACCCACTCCAGTATTCTTGCCTAGAAAATCCCACGGACAGAGGAGCCTGGCGGGCTACAGTCCATGGGGTCACAAAGAGTCAGACACGACTGACGTGACTTTAGCGTGCATATATGTACCCATGAAAGCCAAGACTGGCCAGTTAGAACCCTGAAGCCTCTGGCTAAAGTGACTGGTTCATGTCAATGGACATGAACTTGGGCAAACCCTGGGAGATGGTGAAGGACAGGGAAGCCTGGTGTGCTGCAGTCCATGGGGTTGTAAAGAGTCAGACATGACTTGGAGACTGAACAACAATAAAAAAATGGGAGCCAGGCTTGGCCAATTAGAGTTCATCCTCCCTCTGGCTATGGTGATTGGTCTGGGAACAGGCACAATTCCCAGGTCTAGCCAATCAGAGCTCTGTGGTTGGCTCAAGGATGCCCATGGGACCAAGACAGGCCAATAAGGCTGGATTTGGGAATTTTTGCTGCAAATATTGAATCAGTCTTACTTTGCCTGGGATTGCTGAGCTGGGGAATGTCCCCCCAGAGCTATCATCTTGCCAGTCTATGAGATATATTGTTTGGGAGTAATATCGACACATAGAAAAGCAGGTCCAGGTTACAGAGAAAGACTGCTTCCTGATGACACCTAGATCCAGCTATGCCTAAAGTCCTCTGTTAGACTTTTCAGTTACCTGAACCTTCTTTTGCTTAAACCTGATTGAACTGGGTTTCTGTCACTTGCAACCAAGAACCTGGACTCACCCATTATCAGTGCATTTGACAGATGGGGAGACTGAAGCTCAGAGACCAGAAAGGGCTTGTCCCAAACCAAGCAATTTCAAACATATGTGCTCTGTCTCTGGCGTGAGGAAGAGGATGAGGCAGGGAGAGAGTTGGGAGGGCACAGGCTGGGAGATGGGAGGCTGACCTGGCCTCTCTGGAGCAGGAAAAAGTGGGGAGGGGAGGACACTCACTGCTTGGTGCTCGTGTTGTCTGTGATCTGCTTCACGACCTGGCAGTAACACTCGTCCCGCATGACCTCATGGTCCCTGCACAGCTGTGGGAGGGCGGGCCAGGTCACAGGTCACATGCCCACAGGAACACAGTGGGCTCCTGAAAACAGGCCTGGCGTCCCTTCCCCAGAACCCTCCCCACCAGCGGGATGCACTCCTCGTTGGGCCACATGGTTCCCACCCCAAAGGCTGCAGCCCTGGCTGACAGATGGGGAACCCGAGCCACAGGGCAGGAGCTCCTGTAGGGGCTGGACTGACCTTCAGGAGGGTGCACAGCACGTCCAGTTCACTCTGGCCCTTCAGCGGGGCATCCCCCATGAATCGCATCACAGCTGGAGAAAACACTGTCCCACTCAGCCACCGGCCTCCCAGCTGCCTGCCCACCAGGAACCCCGGGTTGGACCCCTCCCTCAGAGGCTACGGCCAGGGCCGGTATGGGGAAGGGGGCTCCTCCTCTCCTCCCACATCTGAGGGAAGGGGTGGTGGTCACCAAGGGTCACAGTGCGGCGTCCCTCCTGGCCCGGGGCCCTGGCCGCTGTCCCACCCCCACACCTAGAAACATGTCTGTGGCCATCTTGTTGAGGCTGCTGTCGCTGAACTCAATGAGGGAGTCCTGGAGCGGGGTCTGTAGGGAGAGGAATTGGGTCATGACAGGAGGAAAAGAGAGGGGAGGAGAGGGGGAGGGGAGGGAAGGGGAGGGGGAGAGTCCTATCTTAACAACAGAAGAGTCCACACCACAGAAGGCGGTGGGTGGAACCGTGAGAAGATGAGACACTTCCTTTGGGAGGAACCCAGGCCTTCGGGCAAGGCTGTTTGGCCCATGGGCCTGGGATGCACTTTTGTATGGCTATTTCAGAGGGACCTGGGGCTGGGCACCTTCGTAAAGCAAAGCATGTCCTCCAAGGTTCTGGACTCCCGACCCTCCTTGGATTTCAGCCTGGGGCCATCCCTGAAAGGGGAAGTGGATGCTACTGATTAGTCTTGCCTCTGAGACAGCCTCTCCCACATGAAGTGGGCCGGACCCAGTGTCAGCCCACCTGGCAGCAAGGCCCCTGAGGCAGAGGCTGCAGACAAGCCCCCTCCCAGGGTTTCTCCTTCCCTCCCAAACCTGAGGCCTCCTGCTTGGGTGGCTGGGAAAAGCCCCACCCCAGTAGGACCCTCCTCAGGGCGGGCCACCACTCACTGGGGTCTCCTCTGAGGGTCTCGGAAGTACTTCTGGGCAAACTCGAGCATTGTATACGGTGGAAGAGCCAGGCTGTCCTCCCCACGGTCCATGGAGCCAGCTCTGAGTGGGGGGCCCTGCAAGAGGGCCATCGGCTACTCCCGCTAGTCAGAGCCCGCCCAACGCCAGCCCAGGCTGACTGTGCACAAACCCTCTCTGCCTGCCCCCCGACCCCATGGGCCACCCCTTGCCCCATGTGGCCCCACTGCCTCCCCGATGACCTGGTCTAGCTGACCTTATCCCTCACCCCTTTATCTCCCTCCACCCTAGCGAGCTCTGTGCCACCACAGGATCCAACCTGCCCCACTCACCAGGCCCTGCCCCGTTGAAGGTGGATTCACCATCTGGCCGCCCCAGGCTGGTCCTGCCCCACTGGCCTGGTCACTTACTCTTCCACTGACCCCACCCACCCTACCTGACTGGACACACCTCCAGCCGCCTCTGGTCACATCTGGCGGCTCACATCCCTCAGGTCATAGGTCTGGCTGACCCTACCATGCTGCCTGGTCCCAGGATGGCCTGCCCTTGGCTGACCCCGCTCCCCTCCACCTCCACAGTCAGGCCAACCCCACTGCTGTGTCTGCTCCTCTGACCAGCCCCGGGTTCTCACCTCCCTCCTGCGGCCCACCTCCTGTGCAGCGGCAGTGGAGGCCACGGCGGCGGCCACAGCGGCAGCGCGGCCCCGGCCTGGCTCCGCAGGCAGCTGTAGGAAATCAGGTGCAGCTGCAGGCTGCACCAGGTCAGAAGGGAAGCGGCCCACGCGCCCGTGGATGGTCCCAAACCTCCAGCCTAGGGGCAGAAAGGGTCTGAGCAGTGAGAGGGTATCACCTGGGGAACAGGGGGGTACAGAGTCTGTGAGGGAGGTACAACTTGTGGAGGCGAGCAGAAGGACACAGGCTTAGGGAAGGGGAGGCAGCCCCTCAGCGGCAGGCTGGAGTCGGGGTCTGCAGAGAGAACACAGTGCCTGTGGACCTTTGGACCACAACACAGAGGCACTAATGTCCACGGAGACCCGTCAGCCTGATGTGTGGACAGGGGCTGGGCTGCATGGCCATCTTAGCAGCTACAGCCTGGCAAGACCCTTGGGGACCACAGGACCTGCATTGCGCATCTGCTCTGTTTGGGGTTTCTAGGTCTGGTGGCTCAGGCAGCTGAAGGGGGGCCCCAGGGTACCCACCGAAGTCAGGGCCCCGGCACCGCAGCTCCTCCAGGTACACCACCTTCTTGCCGACCACACAGCCTGCGCTGTAGCCTGCGGGCCAGGCCCACGTCAGCACCCGCCGGGGAAGCCCCCGCCCTGCCGCCCCCACACTCACACCCCGTCCCCCCCCCGGTGCTGACCCAGTCGAGGCGGCTCCAGGGGCTGCAGGTGGATGATGTCACCCTTGTGGAAGGCCAGCAGCGCAGGGTCCTCAGGCAGGAAGTTCCTCACAGCAACCACGTAGTCCGAGTCCTGCGTCAGTCAGGGGCTGGGTGAAGGCTGTGGGCCCATGCCCTCCTCCCAGAGGCCAGGGCCCACTCCCCTGCCCCGCACACAGGCTGTGAGAGCATGGCCACAGGTCTGACCCACCCCTACCCGTCCCAGAGCCTCAGCGCTGAGGCCAGGTGCCAGGCCTGGGGACTGCCCGGTCTGGAAGAAGCATGGGGCTGGATGTGGTCACCAGGTGGTCAGTGATGGGCAGTGCAGCCCCTTGCAGGAGGGGAGGAATGAGGCTGCTGCCGAGCCCAGAGGCCTAAGTGAAGGACCCTGGAGAGGCCGGCAGCAGGGGCATAGGCCCCAGGTTGGAAGGCACAGCTCGAGCAAGAGCCTGAAGACACAGTCGCAGACACACAGGTGTATCCACCCCTCCCAGGTAGGCGTGGCTGGTACATTCAGGCCCTCAGCCTGCTGCGGGCATCTGCAGGAGGGCCCTGACCTTCTTCAGCTCCAGTATGAAGTCATCCACCAGGGTCTTGACCTGGTGAGCTCGGGCTGAGAAGAGAATAACCTTCTCACTGGCCAAGTTGAACTCCAGCATGTTCTGGGAGGGAATGGTCACAAAGAGGATGTCCGCAAAGCTGGAGGAGGGGGAGGTGGCATGAGGCAGGACACCACGGACAGAGGGACACCCCCCACCACTGTCTGCACCTCTGGCCCCTGCCTGCCTCCCCTCCCCTCCTGCCCGTGGCTCCAGCGCCCTGCCCATCACTCTGTGAACCCACAACCTCCCAGCACCCCCACACTTTGTTTTTTATTTATTTTTCTGCCTCTTGATCCAACCCCCCAGATTTTGCCCACAGATCTGTCTCCTTCACTAAGCAAACGCTCAGACTCTGGAAGGAAGGAGCCTGCATCTCACTGATGCCTGAGACTCCCCGTGCTGTGGCATAAAGGACCATGGGCTGCTGGGAGGGAGGGGTCGGAGGATGCAGGAAGGTTTCACACTCAAGCATCTGCACTTGGCTGTTCACATGCGGTAGCCCTGCCCTCAGTAGGCTCTGGGGTGGGACTTTAGGGGTGTCCAAGCTGAGGATGGGGTACTGGCTCCCAGCTCACCACTGCCTGGCTGGGTGACCCAAGACAAGCAACATCTTTCTCTGAGCCTGTTTCCTTGATTAAAGGATTTGGCATAGAGCCGGGCACATGGTAGGTACAGTCATCCCTCAGTATCTGTGGGGAACTGGCTCCAGGGCCCTTGGAGGGCAACCAAATCCATGGGTGCTCAAGTCCCTCTCATAAGATAACCTGGTATTGGCATATGACCTACGCACATCCTGTTTACTTTAAATCATCTCTAGATTACTCTTAACACTTGAAGTGAAGTGGAAGTCGCTCAGTTGTGTCCGACTCTTTGGGACCCCATGGACTATACAGTCCATGGAATTCTCCAGGCCGGAATACTCAGGGCATCTTCCCAACTCAGGGATCAAACCCAGGTCTCCCACACTGCAGGTGGATTCTTTACCAGCTGAGCCACAAGGGGAAGTCCAAGAATACTGGAATGGGTAGCCCTATCCCTTCTCCAGGGGATCTCCCCAACCCAGAAATCAAACCAGGGTTTCCTGCATTGCAGGCGGGTTCTTTACCAACTGAGCTATCAGGGAATTCAATGTAAACACTGTACTGCTGCTGCTGCTAAGTCACTTCAGTCGTGTCCGACTCTGTGCGACCCCATAGATGGCTGCCCACCAGGCCCCGCTGTCCCTGGGATTCTCCAGGCAAGAACACTGGAGTGGGTTGCCATTTCCTTCTCCAATGCATGAAAGTGAAAAGTGAAAGTGAAGTTGCTCAGTCGTGTCCGACTCTCAGCGACCCCATGGACTGCAGCCCACCAGGCTCCTCCATCCATGGGATTTTCCAGGCAAGAGTACTGGAGTGGGGTGCCATTGCCTTCTCCCTAAATGCTGTACAGGTAGTTATAAAAGAACAATAGATGTTATGGGAATAGTTGCCAGTGAGTGAAAAATTTGTTTTGCATTTTGGAATTTTCTGGAATTTTTTTTTCTGAGTATTTCCCATCCACCATTGGCTGAATCTGCAGATGTGAAGCCTGTGAACACAGAGAGCTGACTGTACTCAGCCGCCAGCCATCGAGCGAGTCGGTCCGTGGAGGAAGTGCTGGTGTCAGTCCATGCCCCGAATCCTGCCAACCCATGCCCCGCCCATGCCCTGCGTGAACCCTCCCCCTCGCCTGACGCTCACCTGTAGGTGCGCAGGACCCGCAGTTGCCCACTCGCCTCGTGGCTGCCCTTGACCACACGCAGGAGCTTGATGCCCGTGTGGGACACAGCCAGCATCTGCACCCCGGTGCCCACGCTGCCCTGGGGAGGGGACAAGGGGTCTTCCAGGCTCATTCCTAGAGCCCCTGGGGGGCAGAGAGTGGGCAGGGGGCGGGCAGGGGGCTCCTACCGTGGCAGGAAACAGGCGGGAGAAGTAGACCTCCCAGCTGTCCCGGGCAGTGCTGACCACGGCCCGCTTCACGCTCTCTGTCACCAAGGGCCGCTGCGTGTCCAGCTGGTTCTGGGCTAAGGGACATGGGTCGGGTTAGGACCGGGGCCCCCTCCCCTGCTGACCCGCAGTGCATGGAGGGGAGGTTGACCCTCAGCAAGGAGGTGTCAGACCACTGCGTTCCCAGCATCCATATGGGGAAACTGATATCCACAGACAGGACAGTGGGGACCGCAGTCAGGCCAGTATAGCCCAACCCAGACCTGCCGCTGGGCCCCGGGGAGAGGCCAGGAGCAGCGCAGAGAGGGTGGCAGGGGCTCCAGCAGACTGCCCCTCTCCCCCCACACCCCGCAGTACCAAACAGGGCTTTCATCTGGAGCCGCTCCTCCGCAGAGATGCGCAGGCAGGCCTCGGAGAGAGTGTCGTGCAGGACCTGTGGGAGGGGCGTGAGGCGGGCGGCTGCAGGGTTCCCCAAACCTGGAGCCCAGGCTGGACTGTGTCAGGACGACTGGGGATGGGGTGCTTTCCACGCAGTGAGGGCACCTTGTAAATCAGACCCCACTTCTGAGGACCCTCACCCTTCTCATCTCCACCCTCCCCAGGCCCTAGTCTCCTGATCCACACAGGGGATCTTGGGGTGGACCCTGGGGCCCACGAGCTCAGACCAGCCGTGAGTCTGCTTATATGGGATGTGGGCTCCCCAAGCCCATCCACGGCAGGGGGCGCAGCAGACCAGCTCCCTGTCCTCGCTGCGGGCAAGGACCCCAAACCCGAGCAGGAGGCTTGGCAGACGGCTGATCCACACGCCTGCTGCCCTGCTGCTACTCGAGGCCGGGAGGCGGGACAGGACCTCACCTGGCGGAACAGGAGGTCCAGCTGCACGGGGTGGCTGTGGTCGTCCTTGGGGTAGAACACCTGCGGTGTGGGGCTACCATGAGGCCCCGTGCTCCTCACCAGCTGCGCTGTGACCCCTGGCCCATCAGGCCCTGCGCCCCCTCCAGCCCTGGTAGGGCCCCAGCACCTCTTTGCGCAGGAAGATCTGCCAGGGGGTGTCCCGGTAGCCATAGAAGTTGGGGTTCGGGAGGCGGTGCAGCCGTGTCTGCACAGGATCCTCAGGAGGCTCCAGCGATCGCGAGGGCAGTGCTGGGGAGGCAGGGCCCAGGGAGGGCGAGGTTGGAGCAGAGGGGCCTCCTCCTGCCTCGTGGGTAGATACACCTGATCATGTGGGCACGTAGGCACACTCTCTCAGCCCTGCCATCCTCCCACAAACAGAGACCCAGCTCTACAGTCCTAATGTGGTGGGGGTGGAGGTAGGGGCCAGGGATACGCGGAGCAGCAGAGACCAGGTGCTGCCCGGAGGGAGACCCTGGTAAGGTGTGTGAAACAGTTCAGAAAGGACAGTGCTCTTGGTGCTGGGAGCTGGGGCAGAAATCAAATGGCGACCTGGGAAAATCTGGGGGCTGGTCTGTGAGGGGCCTGTGGTCTTGGCGGTCGGGCAGACCTCCCTGAGGAGGTGAGGTTTGAGACTTCGTGATGAAAAGGGGCCAGGCATGCAAGGATCTTCTGCGAAGAGCATTCTCAGCAGGGGGAACAGCAAGGATGAAGGCCCTGCGGCAGGACTGAATTCTGATGGGCCCAGAAACAGTGAGGAGCAGAGAGCCCCAGGGCACGGAGCAGGAGGAGGTGAGGCTGGGGTGAGCCACAGTGAGGAGCCTGGGGTTCATCCCAGGGGCCGCTGGAAAGTCGTTGGCGGGTGGATGGGAACTAACTGATCTGTTACGATCACTGTGGCTGCCATAAGGCAGGAGGTGCAGAGGTTAGGTCTCCAGCTGTGATGTCAGGAGGCCTGGGATTCTGTCCCTGGTCTGACACTTAAGAGCTGTGTGATCTTGAGTGAGTCACTTAACCTCTCTGTGTCTGTCTTCTCATCTGTAACATCTACACAGACAGTACTGTGTTGAAGAGTCTGAGTGAGGATTTAGAGTGGGCTGGCCTGAAATCAGTGCCATGCAAATGCTGATACAATTGCACAAACATCCACATAGTATGTCCACACAGGCCCAGGGACATGGACACACAGGCCACCGTCATGCAGACCAAGACTCACCTGTGCTCACACTGACTAATTCCTGCACTCAGACACCTGCCCTCCAGCCCCTCCCTCCCTCCTGGCCCTCACCTGGAGCGGGCCCCACGGATGGCCGCTGTGTGCTGGTCACTGGCTTCACCAAGGCCACGGCCTCTCTGGGGACCTGTCCCCACAAAGACAGCCCACCACAGTACACAGAGGCTCCCCCAGAGGCCCCCCTGTGTCTTCTGTTCCGCCTGGACCCCACCAGCCCCAGCCCCTCACCTGGGTGCCGGGTGCTGCCACTGGGGGGCTCATCTGCCCCCTCAGGATCGTCAGGGCCTCCTCATGGGGATCAGGCCGCTTTACGAACACCCTCCCGCCGTCCTTCCTGGGGAGCGGGACGCTGAGCCTTCTCTTCACAGCCACACAGTCCCACCCAGGAACTTCCTCTCCCCCCATCACCGTACATGATAACCCCGAGAGGACCAGAGACAGGCATGGGGTCACACACAATCCCTAGAGAGCGGTCCTGGCCTCCCTGTGCCCTTGGGGGGAGTCTCATCTGGACCACCTGGGTGAACAGACACTCCCTAAAGGCTGTTGGGCAGGGTGCTGTGAGCCCAGCAGACAGGCACATGGGAAGGCAGTCACGAAAGAGGGCCAGAGGGCTGAGTGGGTGGGCTGACCTGAGGGCCTCAGGCCGGCCCCCCCGGGGCAGCTGCTGGTGCTGCCTGACGATGTCCTTGATCTGCTGCGTGGGTTGCGGGAAGTGCTCCGAGTTGAGGGTCGAAGACCGGACCAGCTCCAGGCAGGGTGAGGCTGTGGCGGGGCATGGTATAGGGGGTAGGTGAGTCCACCCTCCCATCTCACCTTGGGAAGCCCCTGCTGCAACAGGACACTTAACTGCTTTCTGGAGAAGCCCAGCCCTGAGGCAGAATGGGGGCAGCCACGGGCTTGGTGGGCGTCCTCGGGGCCTTGGCCAGAGGGGCGGGGGCCGCAGGCTTCGGAGCAGCCTGCAGGAGCACAGGCTTGGCTGGGAGTCCAGTGCCTACGAACTTCGGCCGGGCCTCTGATGCTAAGGGTTTCTGTGGAGAGCAGAGTGTGAGGAGGGCGTCCTGGGTCATGTCAGTTTGCTCTCAGGAACCCCACGTTGGCCCAGGAGAGGCGGAGGGGGCTCCTGGTTTAGAGAGGTGCAGCGATGCTCTGGGGCAACACGGCACTCATGGGGGGCCTCTGGGGCTCACCTCTGGGGGGAAGGGTCTCGGGGTGGGACTCAGGGGCTGCTGCTGGAGTGCCATGGCCTGCAGGGTCATCTCCCGGGCCTGCAGAGAGTTGGGGTGAGCGGGTAGGCCCAGGCTTGGGCCCCCGGCAGGACACCCCAGTCCCCTGGCACTCACCAGCAGTACTGCCTGCTTGTGGATGAAGGCTTGCTGCAGGGCCAACGTGGAGGCGTCCAGGCCTGGAACTGGGGTGACCGGGTTGGGGGGCATAGATCCAGAGATGAGGGAGGTAGGAGTGGGAATTCCCCACTCTTCCCACCCTGTCAGCTCACCCCGCAAGCCTGAGGCTGCCTCTGTTCTAGGGCTGAAGCTGCCCTGAGCACCATGGGGCCCCGCCGAGCCCAACCCTGAACCCGAGCTGGAGGAGGCACTGACTGGGCTTTGGCTCTGGGGGTCTCCTGGGGGGGCCTTCAGTGCTGCTGCTGCCATCTCCACCTGGCTGGCCTCCCCCTTTCATGCGGTAGGCAATGGCTGTTGGCTTCTCCAGGTCCTGGGGAGCAGATGGCTCAAGTGACTGCCCCAATGCCACGCTCCCCAGGCTCCAAGGCAACGGGCACCTGACACCGCCCCCACCCCCTCCCAGGGGCCCCCCTCCAGCCACCCCAGGGCCGGGCTGCAAGAGGCTCCTGTGCATGCGCCCTGCTCTGGCCTTCAAAGGCCCGATGAGTCCCTACCGCATCCCCGCAGGACAGCACGGGGTCGAAGAGGCTGTCCAGGTAGCAGTCCAGCCCCTTGTGGGGCACAGCAGGCTCTCCAAGGCTGTCCAAGTCTGGTTGGGTTGGGGGAAATTCAAATTCTTTCCTCCTGCTGATCACCCCTCTCGCCCCCAGGCTCCCTCCCCACCAGAAACAGTGGCCACTGCTGGTGGATCTTGGAGGGTCACTGTCCCTCTCTGAGGCTCAGGCTCCCCATTTGTACCGTTCTCATTGTGGCTGCAGTACCCATCTGAGTCGGCCACTACAGGCATGAGCCCCTGGGGCTGGGGCTTGGTGGGTGCATCATCGTCGGAGTCCCAGCTGTTCCCAAACACCCTGGGGGATGGGGAACACAGCAGCTGAGCCCCCCGGCAGACCCTCCTCTGTACCCTGGAGTTCTCCCTTTGAAGGTAGGCCCCCTTCCTGAAGCCCTCAAGTTCAAGTTCAGCTCACAGCCACCAGCATGCAGGAGGGGGGGCCTCGGGCTGGGAGAGACCACCTCTACCTGAGGCCTCCCCTGCAGGCCAGGGGCCCCTCCGCACCCACGAGGAAGTAGGCTTTCCGTCGAGGGAACTCCCTGAGCAGCTCGAGGTCCGACACCAGGTCCAGCACGTAGTCATGGCCGGCCAGCTCTGCCCACTGGACCCCGTTCTTCATGGCCACTGTCCAGCCTCGCCAGCCGTCAACCAGCCCCCTGGTGATAGCACATGGAGGGATGGGAATGAGGGACGGCGCCAAGAGGTACCGCCCGGGGAGACCCTGGATGGAGCCAGACACGTGACTGGAACAGACCCTCCGGGACTGGGGGACCTGGTCTCCCGCCCCCACCTCCTCCTTCCTGGGTGTGCAGGGGTGTGCTGGGCGGGGCACGCCAGGAGCCAACCTGTGCCTCAGAATGTCTCTGGCCACCTCCTCCCCCGTACTCCAGGACTGCACCGGGCAGGAGAACAGGTCACCTGGGCAGTAGCAGGGGTGGGGCTTGGCTCCAAGCATCTGCAGCCCATCCTGCCGCCTCCCCGCTCTCGTCCTGGGCCCTGGCTGCACATCCTCACAGCCCTGCTCCCAGCCCCAGTCCAGGTCCTGCCCTCTCTCCAGGCTGCTCACAGCAGGGCCACCCAGCTTCTCCTAACCCCGGGCTCTGCTGCCCCTCCATGGGAGGCAGGGGAGGGCAGCTCACCGTTGAAGCAGCCCACGTCCAGTGCCATGCCAGCCTTCTCCTGGGTGGCTGTCCACTCAAGCTGAGTTGGAGGGAAGGTGCGGGCAGCCCCAGAGACCATGGCCTGCATGAGGCGATGCTGACACACGGCCTGGAAGCCACCGCGCCCATGATCAGACACAAACCTGGCAGGTAGGAATTGGAGCAAGGATGAGGCTAGCCAGATGTGGGGGAAACCCTGAGACTGGTCAGGGATGCCCAGGCCAGCCCAGAGATCTGAGGTTGGGCTGCCAATGATTAGGGAAGCTTGGCGCTCCCAGGCTAAGCTGAAAGCATCCAGGCCAGCCAGGGGTACCTCAAGCCAGCAGGAGTCCAAGGACACCAAAAAGGTTCCAGGCAGGCCCAACTAAGCTCAACAGAGCAAAATGTCATTGCCAGGATGGGGCCTGCAGGAGGTGTAAGCAAAGACCTGGCCTCCGGGGACTTCCATTTTACCAGGCCACCCGGGTGGTCATCAGTCCTCTCTGAGCCTGCCACCGAGTTCACAGATGGCTGTGGGGGTTCCAGCTGACCCAGGGTCAACCAGCCTGCTCCCCGCCAGGGGCGGGCACTCCTCATCCGCCCCTCCCTGTGGCTGGTGGCCTGTGGCTACCACAGGGAAGCTTAGAGCCATGCCCATGGGAAGCCCAGCGGGCAGGTAGTGGCCCTTCCCCTGGCAGAGTCCCAGGGAGCTGCCCCTACTGTGCTGAGCTCAGGAAGGCTCTGCATGCTCTGCAGCTCACAGCCACTGGTGGGTCCTGTTACCATCCCCAATTCCCAGGTCAGGAAAGAGGCTCAGAGAGAGGCAGTGAGTCGCCCCAGGTCACACGGCGGGAAAGTCAGAGCTAGGTTTCGCACCGAGGGCCTGCTTGAGCTCTTTCCCATGCAAATCAACCTCGTCACCAAGGAGGGGGACATCACCATCACCTTAACACGATCAGGATGCTGACGACGGCCGTGCTTACACAGCGCTTACCACCAGCCTGTCCTCTCGGCATTTCACACGTGTTTGCATGGTTAATCCTCACACAGCCTGATGTAGGTACTCTAACCATGTTCATTTTACAGGTGAGGAAACAGACTCAGAGAGGTTATTTAAATTGCCCAAGGTCACACGGCTTACATGTGGCTGAGCTGGGATTTGAACACAGACTGTTGGAATCTACATGCCTAACGACCCTGCTGCAACCCACTGCTCACCACGTGAGAGGTCAGCACCTCTCTTCCAGATTCCCCACACCCTGGTCCGGCCACCGCTGAGCTCTGGAAGCCCTGTATCCAGTCTTGTCTGACCCCTGCCCTCTGACATGAAACCCTGGGCCAGCCCCCGAGCCTGAGCTTCCAGGCACAGAGCCTCCCTCCTGCCTGGCCTGGCATCTGCCCTGGGCCCTGGCCCCCCAGCTCCACTCACTTGAGCAGGTATTTGTCCAGGCGCGGGGATGGTGCGAAGCCGCTGAGGCAGGCGGCCAGCAGGAGCCAGCCCCGCTCGGCGTTGTGGGAGCTGGGGTTGCGCCACACCTGGTTGGCCAGTTGCGCCAGGATCTCGTCCCGCAGCTCGGGCACTGCCAGTCCCTTCTGCACGATGTAGCTCCCAAAGACGTGGTCCCGGGCGCCGTGCAGCTGGGGGTCGCCCATGAAACGTAGGATCTGGCCACAAGCAGATTCTCCTGGGCCTCTCAGAGGGCTGTTCCCACTGGTCCCCACCCCTTCATATGCATCCCTCACATGTCCTTCCCAAGTCCCCCTGCCCATATAAAATTCCCCCACAGTAAAACTGTAACAGGCTTGTGCATGCTAAGTTGCTTAAATGGTGTCTGACTCTTGTGACCCTATGGGCTGTAACCCGCCAGACTCCTCTGTCCATGAGATTCTCCAGGCAAAAATACTTAAGTGGGTTGCCATGCCCTCCTCTAAGGGATCTTCCCAACCCAAAGATCGAACCCCCGTCTCTTACATCTCCTGCATTGGTAGGCGAGTTCTTTACCATTAGTGCCACCTGGGAAGCCAGCCTGGTTTACCCTGGGCCAAGTGACCAGGGCTTGGGGAAAGTCAAGATTCTCCTGCTCACGAACCTTCTACAGCCCCAGCCCCTCCCCACACCCTGGCCTCCAGCAGGTCCCTCACCTCCAGCTCTATCCAGGCCCCAGAGGGCACTTTCTAGCATGCATACCCAACCACATCCTCCCATGGAAGCACCATCCGTGGCTCCCTTGCGCCCCTGAGAGCCCAACCTCAGCTCTGGGCTTGTTGGTCAAAGCCTCCTGCCCCTCTGGCCTTACTCTTCTGAGTCTCTGTTCTGACCATGGCAACTTCTCTCCTCTCTACCTCTCCATTCGCCCTGGCTGGGAGACTGCCGCCACCCTCCTCTCCAGCTCAAATGCCCCCTCCTCCAGGAAGCCTTCCCTGACTCTGCCCAGGGCTGCATGAGGGGCCTTGTCTGGGCTCCCCGACCCCCATCCCCCGCTCTGTCCACAGGAGTGGGTCACTCATTAGGTCTTCTCTGCCTCCCCTTTCAGACGAGGCTCTATTCTGGAAGCTCCAGAGAGGCTGGGAGGCAGCCATGTTGCCGAGACAACTGCAAGACAGGCCCCCATCCCCAGACCCCACCCCAGAGAAGAGGACAGGCACTGCCTCTCAGAAGTCCCTCCCAGAAGTCCCTCCTCCAAGGGCTCAGGGCCTGGGCTGGTGGAGGGTCCAGGGGAGCAGCATGGGGGTCTCCTGTCTGGCCTCAAGGCTGGGGCTGTGATTTGGAAGGTGGTCTGTGCAGACTCATACCAGCTTGAAGATGCCCACAGCCTCCACATGGTACTCCGCTGGCAACCGCGTGAGGGGCGTCCTCAGGGGCACGGTCAGCATCCCAAAGGCAGGCTCCTGGGCACAGAGCAGGCACCTGGGCACAGAGCTGGGAGGCAGGGGCACCTCCGGACCCGCTGCTCTAGGCCGGGTTGGGGCACACGAGCCTAAGGCGCCCGGGCTCTGGTCCCCAGCATGCAGATGGAGATTCAGCGCATCAGGGCAGAGCCCCTCTAAGACGTCCCCGGAGGGCAGGAGATGAGCAGCGGGGGTGACATGCTGTGGGTCCACTCACTGCTTGTCAGGTTTCTGAAATGTTTCCAAACAGCCACTGCCGGAGCCCCGGAGGCCCCCCACCACCATCCAGGCCCCCGGAGTCCCTAGATTCCTCATGACCCAGCAACTGGAGAGCTCTGGCCTGCTCTCAAAGGGCGTGGCCAGAAGTCGGCCATATCCGAGGAAAATGCCAGCTGTCACTGGGTCTCCTCCAGCTCTTACCTTGAAGTGGCACCGGACAAACTTGGCCATGGGGTAGTTGTTGATGTCCAGAGGCAGCGTGACCCGGGGCTCGGCCCGAAGCCGAGGAGTTCGCACAAGGGCCACCCGGGGCCCCTGGGCTGTCCTGAGGCCTGTGGACAGAGAAGGTCTGAGGGGCCTGGCCCCCTGGCCAGCCCGCCCCCCAACACCGCCCAGCACTGACGTACCCGCCACAGCTTGCAAGAGCCCAGCCAGCTCCACCGGGACCTCCAGGTGCCCCACGGCCACCACCTGCCGCTTGCTCAGCTCCTGGGGGGTCAGCACAGGGTGAGGGGACAGGCCTGCCACACCCCCGCCTGCCGGCCTCCCTTCCTGTCCCCCGCAGCTGCCTGGACCTCACACCCACCTCCTGCTCCCGCAGCCATGCCTCCTCCACCCGGAGCCTCCGCTCCGCCCTCAGCTGCAGGAGAGCAGACGGTCAAGGCGGGCAGCAGTGGGCAGAGGGGACGGCGGCCCCAGGCCCACCTCACAGACGGGGGAGGCAGTGGTGTGGCCAGAGAAATGGGTGTGGGAGGAAGAGAGCAAGAGACTCAGGCAGAGGGCAGAGCAGTGACACTTTGGGGAAGGAGAGACGCACAGGATGTCGGACAGCAGCAGAGAGGTGCGTTCTGGGGCCCCTCCCTGGAAAGTGTTAGTCCTTCCGTCGTGTCCAACCCTTTGCGACACCCCACGGACTGTAGCCTGCCAGGTTCCTCTCTTCGGGGATTCCCCAGGCAAGAATACTGGAGTGGGTTGCCAATTCCTTCTCCAGGGCATCTTCCTGACTCAGGGATCGAACCCGGGTCTCCCACATTGCAGGTGGATTCTCTACTGTCCCGGGGCTACCAGAGAAGCACCTCCCTGCTGCCCCACAAAACTCCAGCAAAGGTGTGCAGCTCCTCAGGGCTATGTTTGTCTGTCTGGCTGTGGAAATGTGACAACAGGCCGAGACCAGCACCGAGACAAGGGCACAACCAGAGCGAGTGCTGCTCGGGTCGCTAAATTCTAATCATGCCCGGTTTGTAGGCCCTGCTGTGAGCCCTGTGCCGGGCCACACCCTCCCCGCAGCCTCTCATTCAACCCCTGCACACCCCAAGGGATGGGTGAGGAGAGCAGGGCTAGAGAGGGATAAGCGGGGATTGAACCCAAGCCTGTCCAGGCCAAATGCCACCTCCCCGTCCCTGCCGCCCCATGGACCCTGACGGGGCAGGCCTGGTTCCGGGGGGAGGGACGAAAGCCCAGCCTACAGCACCTTGAGGTAACGCCGGTGGCTCGTATACGTGTGCACCAGGGCCCGGAACTTCACCAGACGCCTCCTCATCTGCTGATACCGCTGCCTGGGGCACAGAGAAGAGGAGAAGGGGTTTTGAGTAGGAAGGCCGGGGGGGCAAGGGTCATGGGTGACCATGGGGAAGAGATGCCTACACCTGCCTTGTTGGGGTGTCAGTGTCCACACTTCACTCTGGGACCCAATGCAAAAAGGGAAACAAACTCAGAGACGGGCAGTGACTTGGCCAAGGTCACACAGCAAATGGAGTGGCAGGGCCTGTTGGCTGTCCCAGGGTCTGGGAGATGCAGGGTGGGGCCCCTCTTGGTTGGATGGATTTCTACCTACCAGTCACAAGGACCAGGGGGTGGGAGGGAAAGACACACAGAATCTGATCACCCTTCCCACAAAGGAAGGGTGCATGCCTCTGGGAATGGGGAACTCACTACCCAAGTTCAGGCTCGGCCTTCCTGGGGCCTGGCCACAGAAACCCAGGGAGCCTTGCCCACCCTGGGCCTGCACCTGGCCAGGTAGCCGCGGGCCCGGCTCTGCAGCAGGATGATCTTGCGGCGTAGGGAGCGGAAACGGCGTTGGACAAAGAAGCCGCGGAGGCAGCGCTGTAGTGTGACGGCCGCCAGGCACAGAACGTGGTCCCGCATGCCCTCCAACAGCTGGTGCAAGTGCTCTTTCAGGAAGAGCTGGGGGCAGCAGGCGAGCGCTGAGGCTGAGAGCTCCCGGGCACTGCCTGGGCCCGCCCTCCCCAGGAGTCCCTGGAGACAGAGGACAGGCCAGCCCCGGATCGGGTGGAGGGCGGCCAAGTCTGGAGAGGTGGGGAAGGCAGGATGGTGAATCAGACAGTGAGAGTGGCCAGGCAGAGTGTGGAGGTGGGATCAGCATCCATGCCCCAGCTTGGCTGGATGGCCTCTGGCCTGGGCACTTCTGAGCCCACAGTCTCCAGCCACAGGGCACCCAGGGGCTGAGCGTGGGTAGGACTCACCTTGCTGACACCAACACAGTACATGTTTGGTGTGACCGTGCATAGGCGGCTCAGCACCGACACACACATGTCCCCACTGGCTGGCAGGTTGTGCTGGAGGGCCACTAGACAGCGGTATCTGCAGGCCCCAAATCCAGCTATTGGACCCATCCGGCTGCCTGCTAGACCTCAGGGTCACTACCCAACCCCTGTCTCCGGGAAGCCTAGGTCCCAGCAGAGCCTTTACTCATAGTCTCTTCTAACCAGAAAAGGGCTTTCTGTCCCAAGGCTGCTTGAAAAGAGCATTAAACTATAATAAATGCTTTCAGTACAAGAAAATGCTTTAACGCCATCTGCTGGAAACTTGTCATAGTAGTAATAGGTATGAAAATCACTTCTCTTTGGAGTCAACACATACATAATAAAACTATGAAAAATGCAAAGTAGTAAATATATCTGCCACGTAACAGCTAGTACGTGGTGGTCTTGTGTAGTGTACAACCTGAGCAACCGTGCATGGCCAGCCCTATTCTGCCTGGGTTGTGAATTCCTGGGGCCATGGGGGCCTGGGTAGGGGTCTGCAGAACTCAGGAAGCACCAGACCAAGGTACCTGTCGATGAACACCTGGAAGGGCAGCCGCACCGGAAAGCCCTCCTTCCGAATCCGCACAGTCTCCAGCAGCCCTGAATAGCGTAACTGGGCCGTCACCACATCACATTCAAAGAGGCCTGGCTCCTGGGGGGAGGGCCCAGAGAGGAAGCCTGTGTATCGGCCCAAACATATGCAATGGTCTCCTTGGTGGGCTGGGCAGATGGGAGGTCCAGAGAGGCAAAGCCACTCGCCCAAGGTCACACAGCATGGGGAGAGGACTTGGCTCCCCCAGGGGCACCCCCATCATATACCTTCTTGTGGTTGGGCTTCAGGCACCGGACAAACAAGGGGTTACACCTGGGCAGAGTCGAGAGGAGGGCAGTGTGAGGCCCTGGGGATGGAGGGTGCTTGCCCCCAGGGTCACAGGGTGGGGGCACCTGCCACACCCACCTCTCCATCTTTTCCACCAGGTCCAGAAGTGACTGCTGGAACTTGGCGGCCACCGTGTGCGCCTTGTAGAGCCGGGAGACGGAGCTGCTCTTGCCCAGGCGCTGAGGGGCAGCCTGCGGGGCATGGCTGGAGAAGAGGTGTGCTACCACCTGGGCCAGCAGTCAAGGTCAAGGTGCCAGGAGACGGAAGGGGAAGGGCCCAGAGGCAGAAACAAGGAGGGAAATGGACGGAGAGAAAGAGAAAGGGGAAGAACAAAAGGCATCAGTCTCTGGACCCGGGGATCAGAAAGTGACTGCTGGACCCCTGCCCTGACTGAAAGCCATGCCCTCCCGGCTGGCATTCTTCTCAAGTCAGGGTGCTCATACCTTCCAAGTGGCCTGCCTGTGGGGGAACATGGGGCACTAGAGTCTGCATGCCTGGCCCCAAGGGGGCCTGTGACACACCTGGCCATGAACTCTGGCAACGACCTGGGGGGGATGTGGAGGCCGAGAGGACAGGGCGTAGGAGAACCCCTCAGGGAGGGATAGGCCGGGCTGAGCCAGAGTCTGGACAAAGTTGGGGAAGGGGTCTGACGGCAGGCTGGGTGCTCGGGGGGCCAGGGCAGCGAGGCTCGCTCACCCGAGTCCGGCTCCGCACAAACAGGTCCAGCACGTCCTGGCGCACCTGGTCGTGGTTCTTGTCTAGGAACTTGTGCACCTGGAGAGGGGGAGGGGAGGGGCAGTTCGGTGTGGACCCCACCCTACCCCAACGGCTTGGGAGACAGGGCGGAAGGCTGACTCATCCCAGGGTGTGTGCACCGCCTGCTCCCCTCCTCTCCCCTCCTCCTTACAGTGGGTCAGGGGCTCATGGCCCCAGGGGACCCTGGCCCTGCCCTCCAGGCCTCGGTCTCCCTGTCTGTCCTGAGAGGGACGGGTCCCTCCGCCTGCTATGGTTCCCGCCTTCCTGTCCCACTGTCCTCTCCACTCCCTGGGGAGCGGGAGAGGGGGCAGTAGCCACATGCCCAGTCCACATCGTGGCCTGTCCTCAGGACTCTGACCTGTGCCCATTCTAGAGATGAGGAAAATGAGGCCCAGTGGGGACAGAAGCTTGGAATCCTGGTCTGAGACACCTCAGGGCAGGAAAGAGCCAAGATGACAGCAGTAACAGTGATCACTGCTGATGGGCGCTCCTCTTCACCATGTCTGCCGAGCCCTGGACTTCTTCACTCACCCCGGGAGATGGGCACTATTGTTCCCACTCTTCTGATGAGAAAGCTGAGGCTCAGAGAGGTAGAGGGACTTGGCCAAGATCACACAGCTGAGGATCAGCAGGGCCAGACTGCAACAGGTCCGGGTGTCTCTGGCATGGGGACTGGGACTAGAGGCTATGTGGGCCATTCGGGATCTCACCTGGTAGGTGACTTTGCCCGCGTAGTGCTTGATGGTGAACTCGGGCAGTGGCATCTTGGGCTTGGAGTAAAGTGGGTTGGCGCCATGGTGGTAATGGCACTTCTGCAGAAAGGTGTGGTCTGTGGCCTGGGGGCAGGCAGGGGTCAGCAGGTGGGCAAGGCCCGGGCAGGCAGTAGCTGGCCTGGTGGCAAATTCTCCAGCCTTGACTGGTCCCCTGCAAGCTGCAGGGAGGAGGAGCAAGTCCCTGCTCCCCTGGCTGTCTGCTGCTCAGTATGGACAACCTGAATGGACCCTGTGGAAGGGTGGGCTCCCAGCTGCCTTCCCTCCAG
Organism: Bos taurus; assembly: GCF_002263795.3. Taxonomy (NCBI): domain Eukaryota; kingdom Metazoa; phylum Chordata; class Mammalia; order Artiodactyla; family Bovidae; genus Bos; species Bos taurus. The sequence goes on from NC_037346.1 coordinate 34,476,323, forward strand.
CCCCTCTGTCTCTGCTCTCTCTAGTCCCACTGACCGGAGCACCCATACCACTCTCGTGTTTTCCAATCAGAATCTGAGGCCCAACTCCAAGGTCACCTCCTCCAGGAAGCCTTCTGTGACTCCACGGGCTGGCAAAGCCCCTCCTCCAGAGCCCCCATCCAGCCTCAATCACCCCGGGTTTGAAACCCCAGGTTGGGTGTCCTGAGCCCCCGAGCGGAGGCCAGAGCAGAGTGGAGTGCAGGACTCGGGCCCAGTGGGGACACGGGCTCAGAGTGCCACGTGCCCCAAGCAGCGTACTCAGCGCACACCTGGGGGAAGCAGCACTGGTCATCGAGGATGCGCAGGATGCCATAGGGCTTCAGCGAAAGGAGGTTGATGCAGGGCTGGTTGTCGGCGAAGGTGACCTCCCGCCAGTCGATCTGTTCGCGCATGTACTCCTCCTGTGGACAGCGGTCCTCGGCCTCCAGCCCCGCCCAGTGCCTCCCACCCTGTCCCCCAGGTGGACACCATCCAGAGGGGCCCAACCGGGGCACCTCCACCTGCACCCCTCCCAGCACAGGGAGCTCATGCCCAGCAGGGCAGCACAACATGAGCCACCTCTGGGCCCTGCCTGTCCCCAGCCTGATGGCCCTGCGAGGGTGAGGAGGACCACAGGAGGGCTTCTCTGGGCTCAGCACCCTCGCACCTGCCCCTTCAGAGCAGGGCCTACGCACATGCTGGTCCCTAGCTCAGAGTGCCTCGCCCTCCACTGGGCCTATGGATGACCTCTCGTTTGTCCTTAAAGAGCCAGCACAGCCTGTCTGCCTCTGAGGTGGCCCAGCGGCTGGCAGGACAGGATGGAGAGCGGACAGAGGCTTCTCACCTGCTCTTCCTGGAAGACGATCTTGTTGAAGAGGTACTGGAGGCTCTCGTTTGCATAGTTTATACACAGCTGCTCGAAGCTGTTGAAACTCAGGTCCTGCCAGATGGGCAGAGAGGCTGGGCCCTGCACTTCTGTGGCCAGCAGCCCATCTGTCCCCACCCAGGGCCTTCCCACTCCTCCTTCCCCATGCAGCCTTATCCCCGCCTTCCACAACCACAACTTCAGCAAGCTGAAGCCCTGCGCACAGACCCTCTGCTCAGACCCCTCGGGGGCTCCCTCTGGGCACAGCTGAGAGCCTAGTGGTTCAGGAACCATGGGAGGTGGCCCAGGTAGTGGCTGAGGCCCAGGCCCTGGAACCTTCTACCTAGGTTCCGACCCTGGGTCTGCCACTTTCTACCCCAAGTGCCTCAGCTTCCCCATCTGTAAAATGGGGATGACAGTGCCTACCTCCCAGGCGACTGTCAGGATTAAGTGAGTAACAAATCAAGAGCTCAAAACAGCAGCCGGCACATAATAGGTGCCATGGGAACCTCAGCGGCCGCTTCCGCTGTTCTGATCTTGCCTGTCTTTTTCCATGTCCCCCACTCTGACCCCCCAAATGACTTCCAGCTCCCCACACCCCTGAGCTTTTGCATGACTGTTCTCTCCACCTCAAATGCCTTGACTGGCTCTTAAGGAACCAGCTAGGGATCTTCTCCAGGCTCCCCCAGCACCAGGATGCCTCTGTTATGGCTCTGACCACATGTGTTTGTCCGCGTCTGTCCACTGGAACCTCACCCAGTCCCTCCTGGAAGCACCCCAAGGGTAGCGCCCAGGTCTGGTCCTTTCTGGGGTCCCTGGTGTCACCCACAGAGCCTGGCACCTGGAAGCCCCAGGAAGTGCTTGTGGGTGAATGGAGGGAGATAATAATGGGGGAGGGCCCTGAACAGTTGATGGCACTAGAGCCTCCCCTGCAGAGCCCCACCTCGAAGCCATAGATGTCCAGGACAGCAATGGACAGCGCGTCCTTCTGTGGGGACACCAGCGCATTGACCCTGGCGATGAGCCAGCTGAACAGCAATGCGTACAGCACCTTGGCGATGGCATCCCTGGAGCAGAGAGGTGTTGAGGGGGCAGGCACAGTGAGGAGGCAGAGGGCCTCAGGTGGGGCTGTGGCCTCACCTGGCGTCCACGGCGCTCTCCACCGTCAGGGGGGTGAAGATCTTCTCTCTCATGGTCTCCTGGGGTGTGGGGGGAGGGGGCTCTGAGTGACAGTGCGCTGGCCACCACCTCTGGGAAGTCCCCAGAGAACTGGGGGGAGGGGCGTGGAGCGGGGATCGTGGAGCTGGTGTGACTGGTCTCAGGCACAACCAGGGGGCAGGACGCATACCCTCATCCCTCTGCTGCCTGGCTTGCTGGTGGGGTGGGGGCTGCCCCACCGTCAGGGAGACAGGAGCTTGTATAAGCAGACACAACAGTGATGTCAGCCTCGGGAAGGGAGGATGGGCAGGGGCTGTGGGAGGGACAGGCCCAGCCAGGGGTCAGGGGTGGCTCCCTGGGAGCAGGCGATGTCTATGTTGGGTTTGGAAGGTTGAGTGGGTGTGAAAACAGGAACAGCCATGCAAAGGCCTGGAGGCTGTAATGCCTTTGGGGTCTGAGGTACCCAACTCTGGGCCCAACCCAGAGATTGACAGGAGTGGGAGGCAGGGGAGAGGGGCAGGGGGCCCACACAGCATGGGGCATGAAGCGGCCCCAGCCACCAGGGACTCACGGTCACTTTGAAGGTGATGGCCTTCTGCAGGCCCTCAGGGGAGACCTGCAGCAGCTCGGCCACGGCCTGGATCTCCCGGGCGCTCACCACAGAGGCCACCTCCTGCGCGTCTGTCTGCAAAACACCCCCAGGAGTGCCTATGGAGCTAGATGAGCTCTTTATATAAAATTCATACAAAAAAAGGGAAAGATTGAAGGCAGGAGAAGGGGATGACAGAGGACGAGATGGTTGGATGGCATCACCGACTCAGTGGACATGAGTTTGTACAAACTCCAGGAGATAGTGGAGGACAGAGGAGCCTGGCGTGCTGCAGTCCATGGGGTCGCAAAGAGTCAGACACAAGCGACTGAACAGCAACATACAAACACGGAAACAAGTGAGAACAGCCAGGAAAATTCTGAAGTAGGAATTCCAGGGACTCCATGAGATAGTAAAACATAGAGTTAGAATAATTAAAACACTGTAGGGTCAGACACATCGTTCATAAACAAATCAACGAAGCACAATAAAAAGTGTGGAATCGGACACAAAAGGACACAGGAATTGAGCATGTGATAAATATGTATTTCTCAAGTTGGGAGACTGAGTGACCATTAAAAAAAAAAAACAGCCTGGGATCCCTACCTTTTACCTTCCTAAGGTAAGTTTCTGATGAACCAGAGATTTAAATGTTTTTAAAAAATCAAACAGAAACCCTAAAAGATCTTGAAAAAATTACAGAAAAAGGCTTTTATAATTTTAAAGCGATTATTCTCTAAAAATGATGAAAAGTCTGAAATTTGTATAAGAAAAAACTTGATAAAGGAAATTTCTGAAAATAATCCTTAAAATCTCTGTAGCAAAAAAAAAAAAAATCCAAAACACCAAAAAAATCTGTAAATAAAATAAAAAAAAAAGATAAATCGGAAAATATATCTGCAATTCTTACAGATTTTCTTAACGTATATAAAGAGCTCTATATACCAATGAGAAAAAGATGAACAACCCCAAATTGTGGACCAAGTGCTTCCAGCTGTGAGCTGCCAGCTCTCAGCCTCGGGGGGATGCCCATGTCCCGAGAAAGCTGTCCTGTGGCGCAGCGCCCTCACCTCGTCCTTCTCAAAGTAGACATTGCCCAGGTGCAGGATGGAGGCCAGGATGCGGAAGATGCTGTCCTGGTCCTCCGCGCTGAAGCCCAGCACCTCCATGGCGGCCAGCAGCCGGCGGAAGTCGTCCGCATCGCTCTTCCCTGAGATCTCACAGTTCCCACCCTGGGTAAGGACAGAGTCGGGGTCTAGGACCCTGGGTGGGGGCCTCGGGGTTCCTGCTCTGCCCTGGCCTGCAGCCTGGCCTGGGCTCTCAGCTTTCAATCCACTCCCGGGGCGAGGGGCTCCAAGCAGCCCCGCATGCCAGGCCCTGTGCTGAAGGCTCTGAGAACATTCCCTTCACCTAACCCTCACATGCCCTGCAATGCAAAACTATTCTGTCCCCATTTTACAGACAGGAAAGTGAGGCTCCAGAGGGAAGTGTGGTTACCACAGGCCACTGAGTTCTGTTCCAGGCTCCAAAAAAACAATCACATAGGCTGCCGCTGCCTTGGTTTCGGACCCCAGTGACACCTGTCCCCCTTGCCACAATGAGACACTGCAAAGGAACTCACCCCCCCAAACCCCAACACCTTCACTGTCCATCAGGACATGGTCTCTGGGCCCACACAGCATGATGGGGCGGGGGCACCTGGCCAGGGGCCCTCAGACACCTGCTGGCACTCACCTGATTCAGGTAGTAGTAGGTCTCGGCCTCCTGAAGGCTGAAGGCCTGCCGGAGCTGGGCAGGCAGCCCAGCCAGGAGCTCATAGAAGATGTGGTAGTTCCTCTCGTTTCTGGCCTATGGAGCGGTGGGTGGGTGCACAGAGGGGAGCCACCCACCCGGGTAACCCCCAGACACACATATAAGCCCAGGTGTACCCGCAAATACACACACACACAGGCCTCAGGTGAGACTGGCGCCTCTGAGTCGAGTGACCCCAGCCTGGCACTGGCGGGGGTAGGGGGATCTGGCGTGCTGGTGGGAAGGAGCCCTGAGCAGGGTTTAACTTTGGAGAAATAAGCACAAGGTGGAAGGAGCCCCAGGAGCCTTGTGGAGCCCACCTGCTGGTGGGGAGACAGACTCCTGGCAGACCACCATGAGTGGGGAGAAGTGCTCTGCAAGGAAATGCTGCAGCAGTGGGTGGGCAGGTCTGATGGGTGGAGGGGCTGCATTTTTACCAGGGGATCTTCCCTGAGCAGGTGGCATGCTGGGGAAGACTCGGAGGAGGTGAGGGGCTTGGCCTGGCAGGTGTCTGGGGGCGAGTGCTCCAGTTACAAAGAACAGTTGTGCAAAGGCCCTACAGCAGGATGGTGTCTGGTGTGCTTCCATGACAAGAAGATGGGCCACAGGCTCACATACACACACACACAACGTACATACAGATACACACACACACATACACAGATACACACAGAGATATACACATACACACACGCATATATGCACAGATACACACACGCACATATACAGAGATACATACATGCACATACATACACACATAGACACACGTACACCTACACACGTACATACACACACACGAGGAGATGGGCCACAGGCTCATACACACACACACACACACACACATACACTGCTCAGCTAGGTGCCAGGCTTCGAGGCTCTGCATGCCCCCCACCTGGACACACAAGCCCTGGAGAGCCAGCCCACCTGAAACACGATCCTGGATTTCTCGAGCAGGTACTGGGAGGTTATGGCACCAGAGATCATGCCCCTGGGTGGGTGGGCACAGTCGGGGTCAGGGCTGCGCCTGGCACAGTGCACACAGACCCTGCAGGTTCCTTCACCAGCCCACTCACCCTTCCAGAAAGATCTCCACAAACTTCCCGAAGCGGCTGGAGTTGTCGTTCCTGACGGTTTTGGCATTACCAAAGGACTCCAGGAGGGGTGTGGCCTCCAGGATCTGAGCGCCAGAGGACAATGTGGGCATTGTGGGGAGCACGCGGAACCAGCCCAGGTTCCCCTTCATGAGGGCGGTGGGTTCCCTGCAGACCCCCGAGGCCGCCCAGGCCCCCCGCCCTGCCTCCTGCTGCCCCACTGCACCACACATGCGTGTGCACACACACCCGGTACCTTTATCTTCAGGAGCCACCAGGACCAAGGAGGAGGAAGGAACAAGAACAGAAGTGGGTCACCTACAGGACTGACCAGCTCCCCCAGGATGCGGGGTGCCTTGAATCACAGAGGGACTGGCCAAGCCCTCCAAGTCCTTGGTGGGCAGGAGAGTCGCCAGGTGAGAGCAGACCCCTGAGCCTTGGAGACCCAGGTGTCTGGGCTCAGGGACCAAGGTGTAGTCCCAGGCTGGGGGCTCTGAGGATGTCTTTGTGCCCCAGCATCCTGGAAGGGCCTCCTTCCTGCCCTGCCTAGTTCCCACCTGGGGTCCTCTGCATCCTGAGTGAGGTCCTGCCCCTGTCCCCCACAGCTCCCACCCCTTGGGCTGGAAGGCCTGGCACAGCCCCGCCTCGTCTCCTGTCCCCTCCCTCGATCTGTCCAACACTATAGTCCCCTTGACTGTGCCCGTGCTGGCCCCTGGGCGTTAAGAGTTCTGTTCCCCTGCCGCTCTCAGCCCTTCCCTGCACACCTGTCTCCTGATGGAACATCAGCCCCACAGGCAGAAATCTGTCTGCACGTGCCTGATGCCCAGGGTCCACACAAGACCTGGCACTTAGGAGGCCCTCTACAAACATCTGCAAGGGGGCTTCTCTGGAGGTCCAGTGGTTAGGACTCTATGCTTCCACTGAAAGGGGCACAGATTCAATCCCTGGTTGGAGAACTAGGATTCCCGTGTGCCACACACTGCAGCCAAAAGCAAAAAAAAAAAAAAGAATCTGCTGAATGGATGAAATAGGGGTTAAAGAGCAGAGCCACCAGGGCATAGTGAATTACAGTGCCCACTTAGTAAGCAACTACTGCATGCCAGACCCTTTGTCCCAGTTACAGCATCATTAATGATCCTACGAGGTAGATGCCAGTATCAGCCATTTACAGATCAGGGAGCTGAGGCTCGGAGAGGTGTGCCGCCACATGCCCAGTACTCCAGGGTCAGAAGAGCGAGGACCCCACAGCCCGAGCTCGGTGGTGTAGGCAGCGTTTTCTCTGGCTGCGCTGTTTCCTTGGGATGAACTCTCAGGTGAAGCAGTAGGGCCGGGGATACAGAGAAGTGACACCTGTTATCCTGGCGACCGGGCCAGTTCCCTGCACTCACAGTCTAGCTTGGTCCCAGAAATATTGCCCATTGCACAGAGGAGTGGCCTGAGGCCCAGAGAGGCCTGGGGGCCAGCCTGGGGGTGCTCCAGGAATCAGGGTCCACCTGGGCTTTGGCCTGTACTATCCCTTAGTCTGGGTGCCCCTTGAGGGCATCTGGAGTGAGTTCTCCCCCTGGTGCCTGGCATGAGGCAGGCACGCAGCCCGGGGCGGGACCATCAGGGCCCTGGGGCCATCCAGCCTGGCCTGCAGGTGCGGTGGTGCTGTGTTTGGGCTGGGCAGCATTCAGTGCCCTCCCAAGACCCCACCCCAGGGACCCTTGTCACATCTCAGCCCAGACATGGAGCCTGTGGCCCAGACATCAGTTGATCAAGGCAAGACTGGGTTCCACAAGGACTCATGGCCAAAACCAGTCCAACAGGAGGAGCCCTGAGACGTGCTGGCCCCTGGGCCATGGTGCTGCAGCACCATCGTGCTGGTCAATGGGAGACAGATGAGGATGACGGTCAAGTGTGGCAGGAGTGGGCAAGACAAGAGACGTTGTTTAAGACCGTAACCCCAGTCGTGCCCAGAATGGACCCAGAGGGCCCGACTGCAGGAGCAGGCTTAACAGGTGCTGTGGCCTGCTCCCAGAGCCTAGCCTGGGCCTGGCACACAGTGGGTCCTTGGGAAGCCTTTACCGAGGTTCTAACATTCTCAGTTCAGGGAACCTAGCTTTGAGCAGAACTCCCATTCTGCAGACCCTGGCCAGGCCTTCTCAGTGTCCCAGCACCTCCTGCCTGCAACCTCCACATTCAGGCCAGTCCTGCCTCCTTCACGACCATGAAGCTGAGGCCAGGCAGGGAGTGTGGGTGGCACCCCTGGCCCATGCAGCCTCTATTTGGGCTGCTCCAGGAAGCTGGAACATAGAGCTCATGCAGAGAGATATGAGCAGGAAGGAACTCCCAGGGAGGGCAGGCAGAAAGAGTCCCCAGTCCTATGAGCCCTCCCTGTGCATCCCTGGGTGCTGGGCTGGGGGAGATGGACAGACCACGCAGCTGAGAGATGGACTCACTTGCCGTGTGACGCCCCGCTTCTGACTCATGGCCGCCAGGTAGCGCAGAATCAGCTTCGTGGCCTCGGTTTTTCCCGAGCCGCTCTCTCCGCTGCCCGGGCAAAGGAGCAGAGTGAGCTGCCACCTGCTCACAGTGCCGTCCCCCAGGCTCTCCTGACCTCGCCATGACACAGGAGGACATGGGTAGGAGGCTGGTCCCCAGCCCCACCCCTGCTCACCTGATAATTATGCATTGGTTCTGTTTGGCATCGAGCATTTTGGCGAAGGCGAGATTTGCGATTGCGAAGAGGTGGCTGGAGAGACAGGCCAAAGGGTTCCTGGGCAGGCCTTGCCCCATGCCCCCAAACCTCCCAGTGGGCGGGCAGGGGGCACCTTTGCCCAGCTGAGTGGCCAGTCCTGCTCCACGCCCACTCCTAGGAGAATGTTCCTGCAAGGCTCCCTGTCCAGAACTGAGCCTGCAGTTCTGCAGAACAGTGGCCTGCAGCCCAAAGAGGGCTATGGCCAGGCTTGGGGAGAGACTGTTGGGCCACCCACCACCACCTGCCCCGACCCCCAGCTCAGACAGGGCCCCAGGAGACCCCAGGCTATCCCTTCTCCCAGCCCGAGAGACACTCACGGGGGGTTCTCGGCCAGGGCCCGCCCACTGTACTGCTGCACCTGCTCCGGCCCGTAAATTCCAAACATCTGGTACGGGTTCACCGACACCAGGATGCTGCCGATGTACGTCTGCTGGGCAGACAGTGGCCTCAGTGCCTGTCAGCATCCCTCCCTCCCCTACTTCTGGAGTCGGGATCCTTGTTTTGTGGGGACAGATGCCTGGCTGCCTGGCCCTGGTGCCTACACCTTGGCCTCTGACAGTCTGATGGGTCATCTGCTCTGGTGGTGGAGTGTCAGGCACTGACCAGGCTGAGGCCAGAGAAGGCTGAAGCAAGCAAAGCCCCACAGCCACGATGCTGCAAGGATGGCCACGACAGCTGCTGCCTGCTTCATTCATTCACAGTTGGGGCCGCCCCCTGACTGCCTCTTCTGGAACCCGGGTCTCTGGAAGCTTTAATCCACTGGACCCCTGGTGGCAGGGGTCACACACTTCTGGGTTCCCTGTCTCCAGGTCTCTGCTCCTGGCACCCACTATTTTCAGACTCTGTATTCTAGGACTTTAGGTGCTAGTGCTCCCAGCTCTTGCATGCTATGGCTGAATAGTAGAAACTCCAGCCTGGGGTGGGCAGGAGAAATCCATGCTGTCAACTGCAGCCTCAGGAGGCAGGGGAGCCGCAGCCCTCAGATCCCAGCCCAGGGAGGTGCTGGCCCCAGGCCTTACATAGATGAGATTCCGTTCAAATCTGGTCTTGAGGTTGGCCAGCACGGTGGTCTCCTGGAGGTCTCTGTGAAGGCATGGAGAGGGACAGTCAGGGGCCACCTTCCCATCTGGGCAGGGCCTTCATCAGAAAGGTCAGAGTTCAAGTCCCACCTCTGACACCAACCGTGATGCCTTGGGCAAGTTACTTAACCTCTCTGTGCCTCAGCTTTTCCATCTGTCCAATGGGCATAACAATCACTGTCCCCATGTCTCCGAGGTGGGGTTGCTCTCAGGTAGCAGATGTAAGGGCTGTCCCCATGGTTGGATAATGATATTGACCAGCACAGCCTTCACATCTGGGGCACCTCCGCTGTGCCAGCACCCCACAACAGCCTCCCCACATCCTGCAGGTGAGAAACCATGGCAGAGAGGCTGAGTAACTGCCTGGGCCCAGCCAGTAAAGGCCAGGGCTGGGGTCTGGACCCAGCCCCTCCAAATTATCGGGCTTTTGTGACACTGCCTGACCCTCGCTTTGCAGAGGAGGAAATGTTCCGGAAGGTGAGGGGTGCCTGGGCAAGAGGCAGTGCTCTGGCTGGGAGCACGGTGACCACGGCGAGCACTCACTCGAGCTGCGTCATGTCCTCCACGCCGTCTTCCTGCTGCTGCTCGCGGAGCTGTGTGGATGGTAGGTTGCGGATGGAGTGCATCTGGAGGAGACACCAGCGGTCAGCCATGCGTGCGTCCCCAGCCCCCATGGCCTGGACATGACCAGGACCCACTCGCGTTGCAGGAAAGGGAACCCTGAGGCCAGGTTGGGTGGGTCCCACGGGACCCCCACCTCGGAACGCAACCCTTAGTCCAGGGACCCACGTCCGGCCTCAGTACTCCCACATGTTCCCAAGGGTCCTGCCCAGGAGGTGAGCACATGCTTGTAGGAGCAAGGCCTCCTGCCTCACATGCTCCTGGGGCTGACCCTCTTCTCCAGGGTGATGCCCAAGTTGGCTTATGTGATGACTAGCATCCATGTCTGCTGCCTGGGGCCCTTCGAAGGATGAGGACTTTCCCATTTGACACCACACCCCGTGACCAGCGCTGAGCAAACTGAGCCATGCACACAGACCCGGGCTCAGTACTGCCTGCCGCTCAGGCTCTCCCCCAGCCCCCGCGGTCTTGCAGAGCGCCTGTGGACATGCACGCCGGCCTGTGGTCCATGGACGGGGGCACACACATGCAGCATACACTCTCAACTTCCATTTGACAGTTTCTCCTGTGTCCCGTGTCCCCGCATCTGGGGGTCTCAAAACAAAAGTCCCAATGCCCGCTCTGGGCGGCAGGGCCTCCTCTGTGCACATCTAGTGTGCACAATGGACCTGAGGATGCCACGTCGGCCTGGGCCATAGCACATGCACTCATGTTTGGCTGTGCTGTGGCTGAGCACTTGTTCCAGGCCTGCACGTGACCCACGGAATGGAGAGGACACCTGGGCACCCGCCTTTCCTGCCTCTTGAATCCAGCCCGCACCCCTCCACCCCTGAGAGGCGAGGAAAGGGGACACCAGGAGGCAGCCCTCGTGCTAAGTAGGGCACAGCAGGTATCACCCCAGAGGCCCTGGCCTCCCGCCCACCCACCTGCCCAGGTGCGCCAGCCACTCACATATTCCAGGGTGAGGAGGGCCCAGGCATCCTTGCCCCTTACTCCTGGGCGCCTCGTGCCCCGCTCCCGCAATGCTGCGGCCCACACAGCACGGGGCACCCGCCGCCGGGGCCAGGGCCCCCCCAGCAGCCAGGCTGCCCCAGTCGCCATGGCTGGGCCACTGGCCGCCCACTCCACTGGGCCCCGTCTGCGGAGGCTGAGAAACACACGCGGCCACTGCATGCCCCGCCCACCCCAGGTGTTCCCGGGGGAGGCTCCAGTGACCACCCCCCTCCACTGAAGGCTGCCAGCACGGAGCTCGCGTTCCGCCTCAAGCGTGGCAGCCAAGCGCGGACTTGGCACCCCTTAGACAGACTGCCTGCCTCACACCCTACAGGCGCCCAGACAGACTCCTGGCTCAACGTGAAACAGTGTGACCCCTGGGTCTTGGTACCTGCCTGCCCTGTTCAGTAAAGAGGCTGTAAGCCTGGGTCCTAAGCCCTCACATTCAGACAGTCCAATGCCCTGCAGCCCAGGAGACTGCCCTTAAGCAGGAGCCCCCAAGAGAGCAAAGACCCCAGTTTGGCAAGAGGAACAGCATGTATGTGAATGGGGGTGGGACAGGGTGGTAGGCAGGGTCTGTAGTTTTGTGCTCAGCCAAGATCTCTGCAGGGAGCTGAGGGTGGATGTGCTATCCAGGTCGGACGAGGACAGGGCTGCTTGAAGCCCAGGATGGACAAGATCCCTTCCTCCACATGACCTGCAAGGAGTTTCTGGCGTCTCTGTCCTCTGCTTGCCTGTGCCGGGCATCCAGCCCCTCATTTATTTCTCTAGAAGCTCCAAGAGGCTGTTCTTTCCAAGCTACAGATGGGAAGACCGAGGCCCAAGCAGGCAGCCGCTCTCCAAGGTCCTGAGAATGTCTCCTGCCCTGTTTCCCAGGAAGGAACCCCAAGCCCTCCCTCTGACCTGTGCCCCCATACCTTGCTCCACAAGCCTTTGGTGCCAACCTCTTCCGAGGGGCCCCCATGGGGCAGGCCGGCAGCTCCAGGGCCCAGGCGACAGGACAGGGGGCGGGTGGATACTTGCAGCTGGGGTTGGTGGGCCTCCGCAGGCAGCCAGAGGCGGGACCAGAGCAGACTCCAGGCTCTTGGCCTGGGGATGGGCTCTGGCTCCTGGGTCACCTGGACAAGGGGCTGCAGAGGGGCAGGACCAGCTCGCTGGAAGGAGCTCAGCTTCTGTATACGAGGCATGACCACTGCAAAACGCCCAGGACTTGCCTGGAACCGTTCACCTGCCTTGGGCAGGGGTCCTGGGGCCCCTGTGGGTGCCAAGGGAGCTGGGGCACTGGGCAGTGTCCCCCACCGGCGCCATGGTGGCCATGTGGCTCTCATCTGGTCAGAAGCAGCCAGCGGGTTGGAGAGACTGAGCCTCAGTGCTTTCCGATCTGAGTGGGCATCGCTGGAGGGTGTTGGGGCTGGGGGCTCAGGCTCTATTGGTGTCTGGGCGTCCCCTGGGCAGGCCTCTTCTTCAGGCTTTTTGGGGCTGGGGCTGGCTGATTTGGTCAGCTGTCCGGGTCCTGGGTCCTGGTGTCTCCCCAGGAAAATGCAGGTTGAGTCAGAGGCTGGGTCTTCAGCCTGGAGAGCAGGGGAGGGCACTGGGCCCCCGGGCTGGAGGAAGGAGCTCGAGGGCACAGGGGGTGGCCTGGAGAAGCCACGGAGGCTGCCAGGGCCTCCGGGCCAGGGCGAGGGTGGGCGCTGGGTGGCAGGCATGTCCACGTCCCAGCTCGGGGCCAGCGGGGGCACTGTCCAGGGTGTCTCCGAGTCCTCGGGCTCGCCCTGGCTCTCTGGGCACTCAGGGGCGGCAACAGCCGCATGCCAAGACCCAGGCCCCTGCGGCAGCAGGAAGGGCTGGCGGGGCCGGGGCTTTACGGCCCTGGTGGGCGGCTCACTGAGGCGGCGCCACGTGCGCGGGAGGCGTGAGGGCAGGTTGAGCGAGCGGTGCCGCGGGCGGGGACCCAGCAGAGGGGGCGGCGAGGGCGGCCGCGGGGGGCCCAGCAAAGGTGAGCGGAGGGCGCCAGGGCGTGGCGAGGCTCGGCATGGGGACGGGGGCTCCCGCAATGAGCGGGGACGGCGGGGTGGTGGTGAGAAAGGCGGCCGGAAGGGGACGGCGCGGATGGAGGGCTGGGGGGACAGGGGCCCCAGGGGTGAGCAGTAGCCCAAACCGGGCCGGCTCCTCAGTGAGGGTCGGGGTGAGGGTCCAGGAAAGCCGAAGGCAGCTCCTTGGTGGCGAGAGCTCCTGAAGGAAGGCTGCGGTCCGGGGAAGGCCAGTGGGTCTGGGAGCCCCTCAGGGATCAGGGGTGGGGGCTCTGCCAAGGCCCGCCAGCTGGCCTGGGGTGCAAGGGGCACGTGAGCCGGGGCGGCCCAGGGTGGCGGGTGCAGGCGGAGGGAGCTGTAGGGCGAGATGGCCGGGGGCAGGCCTGGGGCCAGGGCGAGGGGCGGGGCGAGGGTTGGGGTGGGCGCTGGGCCGGGCATGGGTCTGGGGCCCAGACGTGGGGTGCGCGGTGGGGTCGCAGGGCGGTGGCAGTTGTTGTTGTTGCGCGCGCGTGCTTGCGCCCTACGCAGCACGATGGGCGTGCTGGGGCGCTCGGAGTCCATGCCCGCCAGCTTGTAGCCGAAGCGCTTATAAGCCGCCTCCCTGACCGTCGGGCCTCGCCCCCGGGCCTTCCGGCTGCCCCTGAGCCGCGGGATGGGCTCCTTTTCCGACAGGGTGTTTTTGAGGAACCGCGCCAGCGACGTGGCCGGGCGTGGTGCGGGGCGGCCGATGTCCGGGCTGAAGCCCAGGCCCCGGGGGCCGCCGAAGGCCGAGAGGGCACGCTGGAGGTGGCGCTGGCGCGAAGTGAGGAAGCCCCAGAAGGGGTGGCCGTAGGGCACCGGGGGCAGCGGCGGCATTTCGTCCTCTTCCTCGTCTTCATCTGCATCACCCAGGGGCAGAGGGATGTCCAGGGAGGGCGGCAGGGGCACCTCCAATTTCTCCTTCCCGAACAGCTTCACCTGGGGCCGCGGGAAGAGGCGGAACCTGCGGATGAGGGACAGCTTGGACCTGGCAGGCTTGTCCATGCCCTGCTGCTCGAAGAAGGCGGCACTGGGCAGGCGGAAGGAGGTGCCCGGCTGTTCACTGCCCCCCTCCTCGGGCTCCTCCAGCTCCACTATGTCATCCATCGGGTGGGCATATGGGTTGTGGGGTGACAGAATGGGCGGAGGCACCCACGGGTACGCGAAGGCCGACTGCTGGGGTGGAAGATAGGGCCCTTCAGGGGGGTAGACTGCCTGGGCCCCACCATAGGTGCCTTCCGCGAAGGGGACACCATAGGGCTGCGCGTAGGGATCCAGGTGGGGCACGCTGTAGGGATCCAAGTGGGGCGCAGCATACGGGAGCTCGTAGGCCAGGTCATAGGGTGGGTATGGCGGGTAGAGCGCCTCGGGAGGGGCGTAGGTCTCCGGGTAGTAGCTGTGCGGTTGCACCTCGGCCGCGTAGGCCTCGTAGTAGCCATAGGGAGACGCGAACGCCGATGGGGGCGCATAGGGGGGCTCGTAGTCGTCGTAGCCATAGCCGAAGGTGTAGTCGGGGTAGAAGGAGCCGCTGTAGTAGTCAGGGCCGTAGTAGTCATAGGGGTCCTCAGGCACGTACTGGTGCGCGTAGTCGTAGGGCGGCCAGGCTGGGCCGTGGGGGCCGTAGGCGCCCTGGAGGGGCTCCTGCTCCTCCTCGTACCGGTACAGCGATTGCTGGTCGTAGTAGTCATCGCCCTCGCGGTGGTAGTCGTAGTATTCGCCCAGGTCCTGGAAGCCCTCAAGCCCATACAGCGACCTGCGGGAGCCCGAGTGCCGGAACGGGGCCTCATCCTCAAAGGGCAGGAAGCCCACGGGCTCGCCTGATGCGTAGATGCTGTGGGCGCGTGGGAACCTGCGCAGGCGGCCCCCTGGCCGCAAGATTTCAGCGCCCGACGGGAAGGGCAGCTTGCGTGAGCCCACGCGGGAGCCCGAGCGGTCCAGCCAGGCGTCTAGTGTGGCCTGAGTGCTGCCCGACTCCTCGGCCTTCTTGATGAGGAACTTCTTAGTGAGCCAGTTGATGGCCGTGGACGCCTTGCTGAGCGACTGGGCACGCGGGCGCAGGCGGCCGTAGCCCCGCCGTCCGGGGAAGCGGATCACCATGAAAGACGGCTTCTTGCCCTTCATGGCGCGCTTCTTCTTGCCCATGCGCATCTGCGTCATGAGCTTTGACGTGGATTTGAGCACGGTGCGCGCCTTCTTCTTGCGTTTGGTCTTCTGGGGGCCTGTGTGGAGGCCCCAGAAGAAGGCTGATGCGCTCCGGAACTGGCCCTTCTTGGAGATCTTGGGCGTGCGGTCTCGAAATCCCATGAACAGCCGTGACGTCCCCTTCAGGCTCCGCTTGGGCTTCTCCGGCTCCGGCGCCTTCTTCCCTTTCTTCCCTTTCTTGGCTTTCTTCTCATCCTCATCTTCCTTTGCCATGGTGGTCACCTGCTCCCTCCCAGATCGTCTGGTGTCACAAGCTCAGGACCTTGGGGACACGGGGACCTGCCGAATGTCCTGCCTGTGGCTGGACATGCAGCCTCCTTTGACTCAGAGCAGCTGGGACCGACCCTGTGGCCTGGGAAGGTTCAGCCAAGCTCCTTCTGGCTGGGACCAGGATTTCAAGGGGGCACATTCATAATTCATCTCCTCGAGCTCCGCCTAGAGTTTCACCCTCAAGGCTAGTGGAAAGCGCCTGGGTGTTGTTTATTGGAAGTGGGGGAGGCCTGGCAGGCCCATGCTGGGGCAACAACTTAGCCTTACAGTCTCCACAGGGACAACCGTGCTGACCCCAGTTGAGTCCTCCCCAAGCCTCTGCTGACCCACCCACAGAAGTGAGCGCTTGGGTCAACTGGGCCCCAGAGAAGGGGAGCCTCCTGCCCTAAACCACACAGCAAGTCTGTTCCGGGCCACAAATGGAGCCCCATCTCCTGAGCCAGAGCCAGATGTTTAAAGGCCAGCAAGTAACCCTGGAGGGGAAGCTGGGACCCTCCAGGTCCTGGGTAAGGGAGGGGGAGGGTGGGCAAGGCAGGTGCCCAGGACTGCTGTCAGTGTAACCAGAGCTGGCCAGCTCTCAGTAGTGTGAATAATTTACTGGGGAGAACCAGGCTGCTGGCTCAGAAGGCAGGGCAAGAAGGGGGCATCTCAGTTCCAGTGGGGCTTGATGGGGCCTCTTGCCTGGCCAGGGCAAGGGGTGCAGAGGAGCAAAAGCAGTGGGTGGGGCCTGGCTCTGGCCCCAGCTCTGCCGCCAATGGGCTCTGTGGTCTTGGGAGAGCCCTCTGTCTTCTCTGGGCCTGTTTCCTCCTCTGGAATGAGTCATGACCCCACTCTGTCTCCTTCACACGGAGGAAACAAGATGTGATGGAGCTGCTGGGCAGCATCCCTGACCAGGGGCACCATGTGTGTGGCCCGTGTCCCAGGCCCCTTCCTGGCCCTGCCGCTCCTCCCGGTTTCTGCCGCTGCTGAGACAGCCCTGTGGTCCCTGCCCTTTCCAGGTACAGCTGATTCCTCCAGGGTGGCCGCTTGACCCAAAGCCATGTGCCCACTGTCCGGCCGGTGACCAGTCCACTTAAAAAACCTGCACTATGAGAGGCAGGGGCTGAAGCTTGTTAGATGAAAGGGACCAGGGGAGAATTTAGGGGCCGCACCTCTGGGACCCAAGGCCTGGGTACTGTCTCTCCCCTCGCCCACCTCTGCCCAGGAATCGAGGATCAGGACATAAGGGCCTGGGGAGCTGAGGACAGGTCTCCAGCTAACGTCAGGCTCTCCACTCATTGGACTTCCGTTTAGTCCTCGGGCCCCACAGCCAACTCTGTGATTACCTTAAGGTTTTCCTTAGAAGATCCTGGGGCAGAGGCGCTCTAGCCCTGGGCCTACCACTTGCTGACCCTTTGGAGCCTCAGTTTGCTCAGCTATGAAATGAGGACAGAGAGGCCCTTCTCAGACAAAGGAGAGGAGCCAAGAGGTGGGTGTGTGAGGAGATGCACCCCCATCCTCCCCTCCTCTCACTCCCTCTGCCCCCTCGCTTCCTTCTCTGCCTCTGCTTCTCCTCCCCCAAGACTCACCAAGAGCCCTTTGGTGCCCAGCAGTTCAGGGGATGGTGTGGAGTGCTAGGCCAGGGGCTGCTGGTGTCCCCAGGGAGTGGGAACCAGAGTAGCCAGGCACCTTCCAGGGGGGGTGGCACACAGGAACTGGGCCCCCACAGGGTGGGATCTCAAGGGGGCATCCACCCCCATCACCTCCTCTGCTGTCTCCCCCCACCTCATTTTGGGCTGTGGCTGCTGCCCACTGGAGAGAACATGGAGCAGGGGTTCACTCTGAACCCAGAGGGGCCAATACCCCACCCCCAACTGCTTCTCCCGGAGGTGGTTTCCAACTGAGACCCAGGCCACTGTTTTCCCATGAGGGTCTCACAACAGGCTATGGGTGGAGACCATCCACTCATCTCCAGATGAGGAAACAGAGGTGAAGTGACTTGTGCAAGGTCAACCAGCTAGGGATGGTGGAATTGGGCTCCGACCCAGGTCTGGTGGTCCAGAGTCACCCTTCTTACTAGGTCACCCTTGCCTCAGGGCTCCTGGGTGCTCGGGCTAGCATGTGGCGGGGGGAAGACAGTGGGTGCAAGCAGGGGCTCAGCCAGCCTTCCAGTTCTGGGGCCGAGGGCCCAGTGCCGGTGGGAGTTGCCTAGGCCCTGTCCCTGCTCAGGGCCCCCCTAGACCCCTCCCAGGCCTGGCTCCAGTCCCTCAGGACAGCAAACACTGACTTGTCTGTTCATTCACTGGTTGAGAAGTGTTTGCTAGAAGCCTGTCCTGCAGCAGGTGCTGTTTAAGCACTGGGGACGCAGCTAAGAAAACAGAAACCTGCCCTCATGGAGCTGACATTCTGGGCAGGGGGACTGGCAACAAATAAGGTGAGTGAGTGAAAGACACAGGCAGTCGGATGGTGTGAGTATTGGTGTTGAAATAACACAGGGAGGCAGCACCAAAAGGGGCCGGGGCAAGGTGCCTCAGAAATGATACCTGGGCCAAGAGCTGCAGGAGGGGAGGGAGGGAGGCCTGAGGGGAGCACAGTGGTCCTGACTTGAGGGAGGAACAGCAGAGCCAGGGTGACAGCACAGTGAGGGGCAGACGTGGGGGTGGGTTCGGAGGTCATGGGTGAGCACTTGGCCAGAGCCGTAGCAGAGAAAGGGTGGAATCAGACCTCCATGGTCTTCACAGAGTTCCTCTGGCCACTGCAGAGGCTGCTGTGGGAGCCACCGCGTGAGGAAGGCTGGGGCCAAGGACAGAGTGAGGGTTGCCGATGTGTTTGCATGTGGAGACGAGACTGCCTGCCAGAGTTCCTCACTGAACCGGGCGGGAGTGGAGGCTGCCAGCAGACAAGGCTATGGGCAGAGCAGAGAGAGACTGGATGTCAGCCCTGCGCATGGAGGTCTGGGCCATCCACTGTCCGGGTAGCTGGCAGGAATTGCACGGATCGGAGCTGACAGTAGCCATCAGTCAGTGGCGTCTTGGCAGGACGGCACTGGGGTGGGGGCATGCGGAGGAGAGGCCCCAGCAATGAGCCTGGGGCTGCACTGCTGGGGACCAGAGCCGGTGGCAGAGACCAGAGGGAGGTGTGGGGAGATCCTGCATCAGTGTCACCCAGGACACTTCCCCAGAGCAGACGGGAGCCGTGGCCTGGAGCAACTGTATTTGTGATACTAATGGTAGGCTGCCTGGCTGTATGTTCATCACACAGAGGCTCTCCTCAGCCCCGGGAGTGGAGAGCACCCCAGCGCCCATGCTTGCATACAGTCGAGGGGCCCAGGGGAGGCCACAAGACTCACTGTGTCAGACCCAAGACGGGAATGGGACCGACCGAGAGCTGAGCCTCCCCCAGAACCTCTGGGGTCCCTCTCTGAGAACATGGGCTCTGCTATGGCTGGGTTGGCCTCTCTGAACATCAGTCTCTTCATCTGGACAGTGGATTTTGGAGCCCAAGGACCTGAGGTTCCCTGCTGCCCGGCAAGTCAATGGCTACAGTCCAGTGCCAGCCTCTGAAACAAACACCAAGCTGCCAAGGACACCCAGCGTGGGCAGACAGAGGTGTGGCTCCAGGAGGAATCCCTGAGCCCCTTTCCCCACCTCAGTTTCTTCAAATTTCATGTGGAGCTGGGGGCGGGGTGGCACCCTGTAGTCTCTAAAGGGGGCCCCCTTTCTAGCTGTTGAGGGTCCCGCCTCTCTCTCGGCCTCCCCAGCCTCAGCTGCAGTCAAAGAGCGGCTGTCAGAGAACAAATCTCATTCGTTCACATGTTACCTGCCAGGCACCGTGTGGGGCTAGGGGCCACAAAGTGGAGCAGAACCAGACACAGCCTCCACCCTCCCACAGCTCCCAACGTCAGGGGTATACAGACATTAAG
Source organism: Bos taurus (assembly GCF_002263795.3). Lineage (NCBI taxonomy): Eukaryota > Metazoa > Chordata > Mammalia > Artiodactyla > Bovidae > Bos > Bos taurus. Next base: position 34,495,689 of record NC_037346.1, read on the forward strand.
CAGAAAGCCACACCAATAAGGGGGGACTGCGGCCATGGGAAGAGCTGAGCAGACCAGGCTATGATGTGGGCGGGGGGGGGGGGGGATGCTGCAGGGGGAGCCTGGAGGGCCCTCCAAGATGCTAACCCTGAACCAAGATCTGTGAGATGAGGGAGCAGTTCAGACGGAAGAGGGAACAGTTTTCAGGCAGATGGAATAGCATGTGCAGAGAGCAGGTGGCAGGAGGGATGGAGTGAGGTGAGAGTGCAAGTGAGAAGTAGCCAGGATGGCAGGAGGAGCCAAGTGAGGCTGGGCGCTGGGGTGGGACTGTGAGCCCTCCAGCAGTGGGGGACATGGCCGGGCTCTGAGCTGTCGGGGTGCTGCAAGCCTATCTGTGTTCTGAAAGTGGAAGTGACCAAGTGTGCTGAGCCATACTACATGCTGGGCCCCAGATCTCACACCTCCCCCACGTAGACGCGGGTCTGTAACGGGTCTCAGGGAGGTTTGGTCTCTGAGCTTTGAACCCCTGGCTGCAGAGTGTCGTGCTCTCAGCAGCTGCTCCTTATGCAGTTGTCCTGGACAAAAGCTTCTGGGCCACTGTGTGGAGATGGGGTGCAGGGACAGTGGCTGGGCCTGGGTTGGCTCTGGTAGGGGACATGCTCAGGTCAAGTGGGCAGCCCTGGAGATGGCCATGGGGGCTGGCCTGGGGCCCGAGGCGAAGTGGGAGGTGTGGGGAGATGACAAGTCTGGTCTGGGAAGCAGAAGGTGTGTGGTGACCGTGGGTCCAGGTGGAGAGTCAGGGAGGAGGATTAGGTGGGTGTTGAGGCTCCTCCAGCCCCAGGGACACCTCCCCGGCATAAGGCTCTGTGAAGGGCCAGGTCATGCTGACCTAGCCTCGCACAGACTAGACAGCATAACTCTGCTGACCACAGATCCAGAAGGCCCAAGACCCAACACAGACACCCAGACTGCCCCGGAAACAAGCCCACCCATGGGGAGGGATGTGGGGGGCCAGTGACCACAGCCCCAGTCATGCCTCCCAACCAGACACTGGCCAGGGACACCTGGACCTCTGGCATCCTCATCCTTCCCCAGCCCAACTGGGGAACAGACAGGCCTGGAGGTGACCCCTGTAAGCCTAGGGCCCTTCGCCACATGTGAGGCAACCATCACCCAGGCAGAACCCCTCCTTTGGGACCGCATGGCTGAGTTGGGCAGCCCACCATCATCAAGAGAACTGCACTCGACCTCGAGCATCACGCACATCTCACAGATAAAGAAAGCAAGGCCAAGATGGACCTCACAGTGGGTCAGGACAAGGCCCCAGCTCAGCCACTGCGCCCCCCTGCCCCTGCACCCAGGGGGTTGGGGGCAGACCCCAAGGGCCCAGGCCAAGTCACCTTACCTGGGTCCTGTGGCGCGCTCCCTGCCCGCATGCCGCCTGATGGGGGTCCTGTGGCCAGGCCCCAGGAGTGCAGCCGCCGGTGGAAAAGCTGGCCTGGAAGAGAAGCCCAGCCCACCCCGCTGCCCGCCTGGGCCCCATGCATATTTAATAATGTCCATTATTCCTGTTTTGTCACTGGAAAGGAGACTGAGCAGCTGACAGAGGAGCCAAGAACAGCAGGGAGAGCAGAGCTGTGGGCCTGTTCCACACCCCAGCCCCTCCCCAGACCCCCTGGGGCTCTGCCCCCACCTGCCAGCCAGCACTGGCTGTCCCCCCAAGTCTGTTACCATCCCCCCCATCCCTGGGAGGGGCCCCTCCACCCTGCCTGCAGAAGCAGCAGGAGCCAACCCGCTCTCACTGCAGAGCCTCCCGGGGGTGCTGGCCACCGTCCTGGGGCAGAGCCCTGCAGAAGGCCCCTCTCCCCCTCTACCCTGGTCCCCCAAGCCCAGGCTCCACCCGCTCACTGCTGCCCCTGACTAGAGCTGGCAACTGAGTTCTGCAAACTTAACACGTTGTCCTTAGTAAACAGGAGTCATGGTTACCTTTTTATTTCAGGAAGGGGAGCCAAGATTTGGAAAGGGAATGGGGTTTGGAGAGAAAACAGAGTCCAGACTCCAAACTCCCCACCCTAGGGGTATCAACCAGGCTGGGTCCTGGGTTTTGTGCTGGGCAGGGGCTGCCCTGAGAAGGGGTGACCCTTCTGGACTGGTCAGGCCGTGGGGGGCATGAACTGTGCCTTTAAAGCCCCAGATCTCTGGTTTTCATCACAGGGCAGTCCTGGGCAGGTTTGGGGTGGGGATAGGTGTTTGTCTGGGGCGGCCCCCTCCCTGAGAACCAGAGAAGCTGGCAGGAGCTGAGAGGCCCCCAGGACACAGGCGGGCCTGGGTCCCTGCCCAGCACTGAGCCAGCTTCTGCATGGGCCCCAGCGGGGGGAGGTGGGCAACCACCTTCCTCTGCGCCAGAAGCAGTGGGGTGGGCATGGGCCCAGAGACCCACATTCAGCACCCCTCGGGGGTCCGTCTCACAGGAAACACCCCAGCCCAGTCCACCCAACCTCATCCTCTGCCCAGCGAGTTCCTTATCATCTGCCCGCTGAAGAAATGTGGAAACAGCAGACGTGAGCCCCCTTCCCAGGGTGTGCGTGTATTTTGCTGGTTTGGGCTCCTGAGTCCCACGGGTGGGGGTGGGGGCACTACTTCTTGACGATCTGGATGACGTCCTCGTGCTCCATGGTGTGTGTCAGGCCCACCCGCTGCGGGCTGTACTTGGTGCTGGTACCCTGGTGGGGAGGGGGACTCATCAGCCTCGGAAGCACCCGGCCGAGGCTGACGGAGCTGCACGGGGGGAGGGCGGGGTGGTGCTGGGGTCTAAAGTGGGGGTCCCAGCACAGGCAAACCCTGCAGCTTCAACAACAGGACTCCCAGGAGTCAGACCGCCCTGGATCCCAAAGCAGGAGGCCGGTGTCCGGTCTGGGTCAGCACGTGTGCTGTATATCTGGACAGCAGGGCTGACGGACACCCTGGTCCCCAGGTGGGAGGATGGGGGCGCCTGCCTGACACCGGGGCTGCTCTGCCCAAAACTCACCCACACGAGCGCGTACTTGAACTGGCTGGCGAGTGACCGGTGGATGCGGTGGCACTGGAGGGAGAATGGGACAGTGAGCCTCACGAAGCCTCAGCTCACAGCCACTCGGATGCTCCCGCTTCCCGCCTCCAGGGCACCTGCAGGCTGTGGGGCCACAGCCACAGGAGGACCTGGGTCCTAGCGGAAGGGGCCCTCTGCCCCCTGTGCCAGAGCAGCAGCCCTGACAGCTGCTCCCTCAGATAGGCAAGTGTCCCAGGAAGGAGCGAGGCCCTGTGGGGCAGGCCTCCCTGGGCCGAGACCCAGGCCCCTCTGCCACAAGCCTCGCCCATGCGCTCTCCATGCCAGCTGGCAGCACACGGCCCACACCCCACGATCCCTCCGGCCTCTGGGCCTCTGCACAGGCCACCCACTGCCTGGAACACCCTTCTGCTCCCAGCTTCTCCACTTTCCTTCCTGGCATGGCTGAAGCCCCATAACCTCTACAGCTGGTGGCCAAGGGCCTGAAAGGGCTGGGGTTTGTGTCCCCTGCAAAGATGCAGGGGGCAGCGACAGGGAGAGCCGGCTCCCAAGGGCACCTGGGTTAACAAGCTGCGGCACCCCCACCCTGGTCATTGCAGTCCCCACCCCGTGTGGGACTATTTAGCTCCAGGATTGTGGGACTGGAGTCTGCCGACCACGAAGGACCCAATTCTGGCAGGCAGCGGGGCTCCTTTGTTCAGCATGGACTGTCCCTGGTGACGGGGTGCAGGAAGCACTCAGCCCCTTGGGGTAGGGGGCACGAAGAAGGGCCAGCATTCGGGGTACACGACTTGGAATGAACCATCCGGAATTGCCCAGGCTGGCAGCCTTCCTGACTGAACATCTGGAGGGCCCCAAGGACCTGGCAGCTCTGGTGTGACAGGACAGTGACGACCACTGCTTCCCAGGTGTCCCTGCACCAGCAACGAGCCTGTGCCAACCCGTTGGCGTTGCTCCACGCCCGACTGCAGCCGGGTGGTGGGATGCATGTCCACTGCCTGACTGCACGTGGCTGAGGGTTGGCCGAGGGCCCAGAGGACATCAGACAGGACCCCGAGGGGACGGGAGGGGCTCCCCACCCCTGGCAGGTCTCACTCACCACGTGCTCCACAGAGGCCCCTTTCCGGAGAATGATGGCGTCCGTGAAGTCTGGCCTCTCTGCACAGGTTGGGGGGTGGGTGGGAGTCAGCAGAGCCAGGGTGCGATGCCACAAGGCTTCTCTTTACAGGAAACAAGGGCCCTTCCATTCTCCACCGACTGCCCCCCTACTCTCTGGCATACCCTCACTAAGAGTCCTGATCAGGCAGGCTCTACAGCCTTGACTCGACACAGAAAATCAAAATACACCCCCATCCAGGTGCAGACCCCTGCAAGACTGTCAGCCGTGAGAGCCCTGGCCAAAGGGACCCGCAGGAGAACTTGGACTGGACCAGCTCCAGCCGGGCAGCTCGTCTCCCTCTGCTGATGCTAACTGCCCAGACTCACCTGCGAGGCGTGTGCTCAGGGGTGGGACTTGGGGGAGGCTCCTGTGCTACCGGTTCCCTAAAGCTTGGACGTGGGGCCTGTTATCACTGGGGAATCCACTGCTGGGCTGTCTTCCCCTCAGCGCCCCCTGGAACTTGGCTTCCTGTGCCACTAGGGCCCAGGTAGAGGGTGGTGCTGGCTTAAAAACAGGAGAGGCTCTCACATGGAGCCTGCTAGGCCAGGGTTAGCAAAAGGGGGGAGGATGGCTGCGCCGGACTCACGGCCTCGCTTCTTGGTGTAGATGCAGGTCAGGGCCAGGTACTCCCACAGCATCTCCAGCAGATAGTCCAGGTTCAGCTTCATGCCGCAGCTGCCGGGAGGAAGGAGGGGTTGGTCAGAGCGGCCCTGGGGCTCCTAGCACCAGACTAGTACGGCCCTGATGGTGCTCGAAGGCAGCACACCGGTGGGCCCGACAGCTCTTCAGCTGCCATGCCTCCCATCACCATCACGCTCCTGCCCACAGAGCCCGGCCATCTCTCTGGCGCTCTTGGAGGGCCCAGGGCACGTGTGACAGCCAGGGCAGCTGGGGGCAGAGGATGACTGCACAGAGCCCTCCCCAACGGCAGCCCAGCAGGGGTTTCAGCGGCTGGGTGGGCCCTGGCTTGGTCCTCTGCTGCTGCACCATCCTGAGTGGAGTCCCGCCCTCCCCCGAGGTGAGAGTGAGCACATCAGAGTGGCTGGTGGCCCAGGTGTGGCAGCAGGAGGGGAGCAGGTGTCCTGAGGAGGGACCCCTGTGCCTGCTGCTCTCTGTGGATGCTGGGGATGCCCAGGAAGCAGTCCTCTCGTGGGCCCAGACCACCTTCCTGGTCCCCGAGGTCTTAACTCCTCAGGAGCTGAGCCCCACTGTGGTGCTACAAAGCATGTGGGTGGAGGCCGTGTGCAGCAGAGGGCGGGGCACGAGGCCAGGCTGCCCCCACAAGGCCTCTGCAGCCATGGTAGGCCGGGGCGTAGATGGCCCCCAGGACTCACCCCTCAGAGAAGCCCCACCTGAGGATGTTGGGACCTTTTCCTTCTGGTGATGACAGAAGCCACGTCTCCCAGGGCCTCAGCAGCAGCCTGGGGCTCCCTGGTTAACTGCTAAGCCACGAAGCCCTAACCACTCTCACCCTGGACCTCAGTGGACGAAGTCCTTCTGTTTCCTGAACCAGAGCTCACCCCACATCACCCGTTGTCCCAGCCTGGTCAGAGTAGGACCTGGCCCAGGTCACGAGCAGCCCCAGGACGGCCTTCTGCCTTAGGCTGCGCAGAGGCCAGACAGACTGGCTCTGCTCAGCCTCACCTGATGACCACACTGTCAGGTTTCCGGGCCAGGCGGTCTACTTCTTCCATCGAGATCTGGTCAATCTTGTTATAGACCTAGGGTTGGAAAGGCAGAGAGTGCTGGGGAGGGGAGGAGCAATGCTGTGCGGGACCAGATCCCACCTGCTGCCTCGGGGATGGGGAGGGATGCAGCAGAAGGGGCCTGAAGTCCGGCCCCCAGAGACCAGGATGCACTCTGGGGGTCAAGCTGGATGTGCCTGCATGACTCAGCAGCCCCTGGGGTGAGGCTCTTGGCCGGGTCAGCTGGGGCAGGGGTTCCTCCTCCCACAGGGCCCGGCGCCACTTACATACAAGCATGGCATGTACACGCGGTTGCCCACAATCACGTCTATGAACTCGTCTGGGGAGCAGTCTTCTCGGAAGAGCACCTCAGCGTTGAAGATTTCTGAGGGACTCAGGTTAAGGATGACCTGTGCACCAGCAGCCCCTTGCCCCCCACCCCCACCAGAAGGGCCCCAAACAGGTGGTCTGCATCACCCATCCCTGCCCCCTCCCCCTGCCCTTCTGGTGAGGATGCTGTACTCATGCAGGATTAACTGCACCAGCTTCTCTGAGCACTGAGTCAGCGTGACTGTGGAGTTGAAGGAGATGCCGCCTCCTTTCTTGGGCTGGGGGAGAAAGAAGGAGGCACCACTGATGGAGGGGCAGCTGCAGCCCTGCTCTACCCCATGTGCTGGCAGCCTAGCCCCCAGCTCGCGCCCAGGTGACAGGTGATGGGCCTCACCTTAAAGTAGATGTTGGGCTTGTGCTTGTTGAGGCGGATGCCCACCGACTCCAGCTCCTTCTCCAGCAGAGACCTGGTGGAGCCCCACGGCCTTCACAAGGGTCCCGGGCAGGCTGCACTGCCTCCATATCACAGTCAGCCCCCCACCCCATACCTGGACAAAGACCAGCCCTCTCCCCCACACCACCAGATCCCGAACATCGCTTCCAGCCACCAGAGATAACAAGGAAGAGCCCCGGACACTCTGGTCAGCCCAAAGGGAGACGGGCTGGTGTGCCCTCAGCCGCAGGTCAGGGTGTGAACGAGGCTCTGCTGCTTGGGGCTGGGCTCCTAGTGGGCTCTGGGCAGTACTCGGCGCACCCAGGCCGGCACGGCACAGCCCGTGCCTCCACACACAAGCCTCCTGGGGAGGCCGCCCACACTGGGTGCAGCTGTGGACCACCCTGCCCCTGCTCTCATGTGTAACCGGGCCAAGTGCCCTGGACCACCCACCAGGAATTCAGGGACACAAGAGCTGCAGCCAGTGTCCCGCCACCCACCCCAGGGCTTCCCTGGGCATGCCAGCCTACCCCGCCCCACCGCAGACCTTTGAACCTCGCCCTTGGTGGCGTCCAGCATCATGATGACGACATCAGCTGTGCGGGCCACAGCGATCACCTGCCGGCCACGGCCTTTCCCTGGTCAGAAAGGTGGGTGCTGGTTACAGTGACAAGCGCAGGGCTGTGGGACCCCTAGCACAGGGAGCCCAGACTCCTCCCCTTATAGACCCGCATGGATTCTGCCACCTGTCATCCTGGAGCAGGCATGTCTCTTAACCCCTGTCCTACTCATAGAGATGTCAGTTTTAGGAGGAAGCTGACATCAGCACCTAGGGAGGAGTAGCGCTCCCCACTGTGCCCCCACCAAGGCCTGAGCCTCCACCCCCACTGCCCACTCCTGCCCCCACCTTGTGCTGCGCCTTCGATGATTCCAGGGAGGTCCAGGAGCTGGATGTTGGCGCCTTTGTACTAGGAAGCAGGAGAGGAGTGAGGTGGAGCGGGCGGGCTGGGAAGGGCCCAGCTGAACCTGGCTTGGCCCCAGGGCCAGGTCTGAGCCTTGTCCCACCCCAGCCAGCCCAGCGCAGACCATGCCCTGAGAGTGGGGAGGCCTCCGGGAGGGGCCCACAGTAGTCACTGCTGGTGCTGACAGTGCTTCAAAGAAACCACCTCAATCGGTAGGTGGGAGGTCCAAGGCCACAGGACCCTGCTGCCCAGAGCTCCAGAGCTTCATGGAGAACAGGACCTGGCTGGCCAGCCTCAGGGAACCAGGGAGGGCTTCATACTGGCAGATCCTTGGAACCAGCCTGGACTGCAGGATGGGCCAGGCGTCTCTGGGGTCCCGGCAGCCCCAGTCCCCAGAGGTGTCCATGCTTGAGGCCAGGGCAGCTCAGCCAAGAGTCTCCCCCATGCGACCCCCTCCCATACACAAGCTCACCCTCCCTCCCGGGGCCCAGCAAACCCCAACTTACTTCAATGACCCCAGGGATGCAGGTCAGGGTTGTGAATTCATAGGATGCAGCCTCGCTGGCGGTGGAGGTCATCAGACTTAAGAAGGTGGACTAGGAGAGAGAAGGCCATTGCAGCGGCAGTCGTGCCCTGCCTCCTGGAGAAGCCCACACACTGGGCCCCCCCTCCCTGCCAATTACCCTGGCTGGGGTGTGATGACAACAGCTGGAAAAGTCACCTCGGGCCTTGCCCAGAGGGGGCTGGACATCAGAAGGCCCTTTCGTGCCCAAGGCCTCAAGCCCGTCTGGAGTGAGGGACACAGGGACCTGGTTCCTAAGAGGGTTCCCGGTCTGTATCAGGGCCCATCCCCAGCTCCACAGAACCCCCAGACCCTCCTGGGCCTGGCAGACTTGAACTGGGTGACGGCACAAAGCTGCTACTCCAGTGAGGGCAAGGGAATAGGGATCCTCCAGCCTGAGACAGCTGACTGTGAGGGAGGGTGCGTGGGAAAGGGTCTGGATGGACCCTGCAGCCAGTCCATCTGTGGACTGAGAGACCCGGCCTTCAGTCATCTGTGCTGGAGGACCCTGGACCTCCTCCTGATCCCAACCTCATGAAGGAGGTGATAAAACAGGGAGCACGGTGACCCTAGTGATGGATGCTATGGCCCAGAGGCCAGCAAAGCAGTGGGCAGTGCCAAGAGCGCAACCTGGCCTGGCAACCCCATCCTAGTCAGCAGGAAGCCAGGCACAGCTCACTCACACACCCTCAGGCTTGTGAAAGAATCACTGTCACACACTCTCCACACAGGGCGCCTCTTAGAAACTTCAGGAAAGATAAAAACCTGGTGGTGCAGACAGGTGTGGGCAGACAGGCAGCCCTGAGAGTCACAGTTGCCAGAGGCCAACCTGGGGGACATCCCTGAACCTGTCTGACCCCTGCAATGGGCGGTCTGGGCCCTCCTGTGCTCAGGGCCCTGATTCCCAATAGGACCCAGACCCCAAGAGCATAGCCCCTGGTCACTAGAGTGGCTCCTTCCAGCCTGGGCTCCTCATCCGGGAGAATGCCTTGCAGACTGGAAAGTAAGATTGAGGGAAAAGGGTAAGATGAATGAGTCCCCAGCAATGTTCAAGGAGTTGGAGCCTGGCTGTGCTTACTAACCACTTGCCTGGGGGCAGCTGGGCACCGAGGTCACACCTGGCCAGTTCAGGGCCTCACTGCCACCCACTCTCCCCCTCCTGCCACTGCTGCTGCGCCCCGGGCTCCACCTGGGCCTGTGAGCCTACTCTTCTTTCCGCCTCAAGGTCCACTCCTCAGGGCTCAAACACCTGCTCACAGAGCAGGCGCCCCGGCTCCCGAACCTGCCCTTCCGGCTTTCCTGCCCCCCATTTCCCAGCTAGGGGGCTCTGAGGGAGCAGGGACAGAGTGTGCCTGGCATGTGGTGCACGCTCAGTAAACGAGACCGAGGCCAGCAGAGGCTCTCTGACTGGGAGGTGACAACACCCCTGTGGGGCTGACAAAGGGGTGCAGACTGACTCTGGAGAGGCTGGCTCTCCTCCGTCTGTGGAGTCGACTCAGAGGCAGGGAAGAGGTGCATCCAGGTGGGAAAGGAGACAAGCCGCCTTCCTCCTGAGGCCCACGCTGCCCATCACTGACCTTACCCACAGAGGGAAATCCGATCAGTGCCACACGGGCATCGCCTGACTTCATGACATCAAAGCCCTCTCCTTTGGAGGAGGACGATTTGGACGGCTCCAGGAGCTGGGCCCGATACTTGGCAAGTTTCGCCTTCAGCAGACCAAGGTGGTACTCGGTGGCTAGAAGACACAGCACAAGATGGGTAAGTGTCCAGGGCGGGCTGGGAGGGACCCATATGCTCTGAATGCTGGCCAGGAGGCCCCAGAGCCAGGTAGCAATCGTTGTCAAGGAGATCAGAGGAGAAGAAGACCACCACTCAGTTAAAATGCCCTTGGCTTTTCACTTCACTTAGGACAAAAGCTCCTTACTGAGACCTGGAGACCCACTATCAGGGGTTCTCAGCCCGAGCGGTACCACTCCTGGGGGCATTCTGGGGGTGTTTTCTGCTGTCGCTGGGATGATGAAGTCCTTCAGTATTCATCAGGCAGCGGCCGAGGAAGCCAGCTGCCCTACAAGGTGTGAGTCAGTGCAGCAGAGCCAAGAACTGTGAGGTGACTTCCCAAGCTTAGAGACCGGGCCCAAACCCAGGTCCGCCAGACTCAAGTCAGGACCGCCTCCACCCACCTAACGGCTCCAGGCTGCTGGCGAGGATGTACCTGTTAGGTCTCCTCCTGGACGGCCCCCCACTAAAGGGCAGAGCGCCAACTCCCCAGGCCCAGCCGCCAGGAGACCCGGGTTCGAACCTCGACCCTGCCTATCCAGGTCGGACGCTGCTCCGAGAGCTGAGGTTCTCCACTCGGCCCTGTGGTCCGGCCCTGATCCCGCCCGGCCCCGACGGCTCCTGCCCGCCGCCCGCAGCCGTGGCGGGAGACGCCCCGCGGGGCCGGCCCTCACCCTTATTCTTCTGCGTGCGAGCGATCTCTTTCTCGATCTCGGAGATCTTCTCCAAGATTCCCATGGCGGCAGCTGAACCGAGCGCACCGGCCGGAGAGACGGCAGCAGACCCCTGAACTCTGGAACCGTCGGCTGCGGCCGACCAGCGTGCGCCGGAAGCCCACGGAGAACAGCGTCCCCGTTCGCCTGGCGCTCGGGGATTCAGAGTCCGGGCGGGAGACGTCGAGGGGAGCGACATTAGTTCCGCCGCTGGGTGGGCGGAGGCTGGGGAAGCGCGATGGGCTGGACCGGGGCGGGGCCCGGCTGGCGGGGCGGGGCCAGGCGAAAGAGGGCAGGAATGGGGCGTGGGAGGTAGAGCGGGACCCTCAGTTGATGGACTCCGCATTGCGGGTCCCAAGCTCAGCCGGCTTTGCTGGTGTAAAGAAAAGGCGCCGAGCTGAAAGCTTCGTGGCTTCTTTTGCGTTGAGGTTAAACGTCTGTCCCCAACTTCGCCTTCCTACCTGCCAATCAGATGCCTCCTCATAGGATGCAGTCGAGACAGCATCTCCTAAGTGCAATCCTTACCTGAAACTGCTGTATCTGAGTTTAGACTTGAGGAAACATCAGACAAACTAGAAAGTGGTACTTTTTATAGGACAACTGGGCTGTCTTCAAAATTGTCAGTGATATAGGTGGATGGGATGGGGGAAGGATTGTACCAGATTAAAAGATGTTAAGTATAACGTGTGAACTTTGCCTGGATTCTGGTTGAAATTTTTAAAAGGAGTTATGAGAAGACATTCTGAGGACAATTGGGGAAATTTTGACTTTAGACAGAATGTTAGAGTTTTTGTTCAGTCGTTCAGTTGTGTCTGGCTCTTTGTGACCCCATGGTTGGAAGTCCAAGGTCAGGGTGCCAACATGGCTGGGTTCTAGTGAGGGCCCTATTCCTGCCTTACAGACCACTGCCTTCTTGCCCTGTCCTTACATGGCCTTTCTTCTGGGAGTCTGCACAGGGACAAAGGAGGGAGACAGAGACACAGCTCTCTGAGGATGCTTTTTTTTTGCCAGGCCTCAAGGCATGCAGGATCCTAGTTTTCCAGCCAGGGATTGAACTTGGGCTCTATGCAGTGGAAGTGCAGCGTCTTAACCACCAAACCACCAGGAAATTCCCTTCTGTATGTTTTTAATACAAGGTTGGGAGTAGGGAGCAGGATATTGGAAATCATGCTGTGTTCAAATTCAAGGTTCATAACTGTGAGCTTGGTTAAATTTCTTAACCTCTTCTACACTCTAAAAACAAGGATAACATGGTTGTTGTAAAAGTGAAATAATTTGCTTGCTCGTAAGTCCTCCTTGAATGCCAGAGCTGCTGTCAGTTGAGTCTCCTCGGTGGTTACATCTTCCCCAGATTCAGTCCATGTTTGCCAACACCGTCATGCACAAGGCTCTGGGCTGAAGAGGGCTGTTGTAAGCCCAGCTTGCTCTTCTCCTCCACTGCTGACAAAGCCACGATACGAGCCCTGTAAAGTGCCTGACCCAGCAGCTCAAGCTGTTAACAGTGGGGCTGAGATGTGAAGCCCAGTGACTGCAGGGTAACAGGCAGACTGCGGGGAGAACACCTACATGTTTGGCTCCGTGAGGTTCACAGGGGATGGGAGGGGAGAGCCTTTGGGAACTGAGAGGTACAGGCAGGTGTGGAGCCCCGGCCCATGGAGAGCAGGTCTCTGCCCCACATGCAGCTCCTGGCTCCTACTGCCACACTTGTGCCCACGGAGGTGTGCTATCGGTTTACACTCAGGGACACAGAAATGTCCTGAAATGTGACCCACCTTCCAAGAACCCTGGACCTCTGCTGTGTCTGCTTCACTCGCAATCTCCAAAGGGTCTCTTTCTTCATAAATAATGTGGAATCAGGCCACTCCCAGGATCGAGAGAGATAACCTGAAGACCAAACCAGCCTTTCCTGTTTGGAATGTCTGGGTCCTCCAGACCCAAGCCTGGGAAGCCAACTAGGAACCTCATATGTTCGCATCACCCAAGGAATCTTTGGACTTAGTTGCTTTGCAGCATGTGGGATCTTAGTTCCCCAACCAGGGATCAAACCTGCATCCTCTGCATTGCAGTGAGTTCTTAACCACTGAACCACCAGCGAAGTCCCTCACCTGAGTAATCTTTGAGAGTTGACAAACTTCTAGACAGGCTGCTGCTGGATCTCTGAAAATATTCAACTTGTGCATCAAAGGATACCATATCAACAGAGTGAAAGGTAAACCCAAGAAGTGGGGGAAAATATCTGCCAGGTGGGTACCTGATAAGGGGTTAATATCCAGAATATATAAAGAAGTCACTGACCAACAGCAACACAACCTGATTTTTAAAACGCAGAAAAGACTTGAGTAGACATTTCTCCAAAGAAGACAATATGGCCAACAACATGTTAAAAGGTGCTCCACACCACTAGCCATTAGGGAAATGCAAGTCAAAACCAGTGAGATAACACCGCACATCCGTTAGGATGTGTGTCATGTATGTATGTGTAATGTATGTACATGTAACAAGTGCTGGTGAGAACATGGAGAAATTGGAACTCTTGTGCACTGTTGGTGTGTGTTAGTCACTCAGTCATGTCCGACTCTTTGCAACCCCATGGATTGTAGCACACCAGGCTCTTCTGTGCATGGGATTCTCCAGGCAGGAGTACCAGAGCAGGTTGCCATTTCCTTCTCCAGCACTGTTGGAATGTAGGAATGTAAAATGGTGCAGCCAACTATGGAAAACAGTATGGAGGTTCCTCAAAAGTTAAAAATAGACCTACCATCTGATCTAGCAATTCCACTTCTGAGTATATATCCAAAAGTGAAAGCAGAGACTTGAAGAGGAATTTGTACACCCATGTTCATTATTTGCAATGCCCTTCAAGTGGGAGGAATGCAAGTGTTCGCTGATGGATGAACAGATAAAGGAAAGTGGTCTATACAGTGGTCTGTTCTTCAGCCTTAAAAAGGAAGTTCTCAGACACGTTAAGTGAAACAGGGCAGTCACAAAAGGACAAATACTGGTAATTCCACTTACACAAAGTCCCTGGAGTGGTCAGATCCACAGAGACAGAAAGTAGAGTGGTGGGTGTCAGTGCCTGGGGGTGAGGAGCTGGTGTTTAAAGGGGACTGAGCTCTACTATGGGAAGCAGGGAAGGTTCTGGAGATGACAGTGGTGAAGCTTGTACACTATGAATGTGCTTAACATCACTGAATTGTACACTTCAAATTGGCTAAAATGGTCAATTTTTAAAGGATTTTTTGATGTGGACCATTTTTATTTTTAAAATTTTGTTTTCTTTTTGGCTGTGTTGAGTCAGCTTCAGCACCCAGGCTCCTTGTGGTGGCTCAGTTGTGGCACCTAGGCTTAGTTGTTCCGAGGCGTGTGGGATCTTGGTTCTTGACCAGAGATGGAACCTGCACTTTCCTGAACTGGAAGGTTGAAAATCCACCAGAACTGTCTTGATTTAGAAATAGGGCAGACTTGAAGCTTAAATACCTTTATTACTTTTTAAAAATTATTTGGACATTGATAGCTCTGCAAAATACTTCTCCCATCCCAAACTCTCACACCCTTTCCACATATCCTCCCCAAAGAAACAAAATACTCATCCTTCTGCCCATTCAAATCTAATTTTTAAAAACATGTAAGATCCAAAATCAAATATTACTTTTCTTTCCCAGAACTCGTTAGTAATTTTAAACCACAATGCACATACTCAATGGCATTTCTTTTTTAAAAATTAGCTTATCTGACTATTTTATGAGGAAAAACAATATCATTTCAAGGCCTTAGAATATAAATTCCCTGTTTCTGAAAGCAAAAGACATTGAAAAGCCCCTCTGCCCCCTGGAGTCTGCTGTGCACGTCACCCATGGAACCAGCGCTGCGCGGGCGGCACCACGCAGTCCGTCCGTCCACACGTGAGACATGTGGAGCTGGAGAGGGCGATGGGTGGGAGGGGGGGCTCCGGGCAGAGGGGGGCTGGGCGTGCAGAGCGGAGCAGAGGAGCAGGAGCTGGGTCCTGAGTGGGGACGGGAGGTGGTGGGGAGCCTGCATCTGCCCTGGTTTCTCAGTGATGAACAAGAGTGTCCACCAAAAGCATTGCACGTAGAACCAGAGGTGCGTGGATTACTGAGGAGGTTCGGGAGTGACCACAGCTGGGGTTGACGGTCCAAGCTCCCCCAGGACCTAAGTCAGGGTGGAGGGTCTGGGGGTTCCTCGGGGGATATGGAAACCCCTGCTTCTGCACCCCTGGGAGTTGGGATTTTACGAGAACCAACCTTCATCACAGGTGTGTCCCAAAGAGCTGGCAAACGTACCACATCTTCATCCCCAAACACCACTGCATTTGACCCCTGGCTCAGCAAGGAAGTCAGCCCACAGCAGAGCCCTGCCCACCTGGGCCGCCAAGCAGCAACATGCCGACACCCTGTCCAGCCCACTGGCTGCCCACTCACAGCCACACACATGGGCTCCGACCAGCTCTGGGAGGCGGCGGGGGGCGGGGCGCCTCACCCCCAGGGGTACCTGAACCCTTCAAGGAGCCGGCAAAATGCAGGCGCTGGTTACTCACTGAGAACTTGAGGGCAGGGAAAGGGAGCCTGTGCCACCCGGCTCCTGTGCTGCCAGCCGGCTCTAAAATCAAGAGGATGTTTCTGACTCATCTCTTGAGACGGACGTGAGCCATCCTTCTGCTGCAGCCACCTTCCCAGCACTTCTCCTTAAGGCTTCTCCTGACATGCAATCTCAGCAACATACAGCACGTACTTCAATAAAGGATTCTGAGACTAAGAGACCCGCCTCACCGCTCACATAGACCGGAGGGCTTTGTCTTCTCCCTCCGCCCTGGACCTGTCCCTCACGCCAGTTCCGCTCCTGTGGGTTATGGCAACACCACCTCTCAGTTAAAGCTTTCCCTCCCGGGTTTCGAATGAGTCTATAAATCACCAGAAGTCACCAAACCCACCCAGGCCTTGCCGCATATGGGGGCTGTAGCGGATGCCACATGAAGCTCTCTAAACGTTTAAACAAAACAAAACAGCCGCGCACGCCTGTGTGCACACACACACACACACACTTTGGCACATGAGCCTCGGGTTACTTGAGCGTGTTCAAGCTCAGCCCCTCCTATGCCCCGACACCGCTGAGCTGCGGGTCGAGGGCTGCAGCGGCCCCTTCTGCCTGATGGGAGAGGTCGCTGGGAAGTGCTGCTGTTCTGAGTAGCGAAAGGAGGAGGAACAAGTGCTAAACTGGCCCCCCAGAATGGTCCTCACGTTTAGCACTAGAATGGATGCAATGCTGCAGAACGTCTCACCAGGTGACCAGTTTCAAACTGCTGGCTGATTAAATATACATTTACATATAGATATAAAAATTACTAAGTCAACATTTGCTGTTTTCAATGTGAAAACGATAAAATGTAATTCTGAATAATTGTGCATTTGCCATAGGGTCCTTGCTAAAGGAACCATAAAAATAATTTTGTAATAAAAAAACTTTTCTTTTTTTAAAGTTTAGTATTGCCCTCAAGTTCAAAAGTTTGGAGCAAACGTGCTGAGTGGGCAGGACTGGAGTCTGTTCCTGCCAGGGACCTGGAAGCCTCAAACCCTGTGGTCCCAACGGCAGGCCCAAGGGACCCACTGGCCACAGGCTAGCTTGGCTCGATCGCCCTCGCTGAGCACTTGGCCTGCGCCCCGCACGAACTCCAGGGGCACGTGGGAGCTGGGCTCTGCCTTCTCTTGACTTACCCGACTAAGCAGCCGGGGGCGGGGGCCCTGGGTGGGGACCACTGAGCACCGTGGCCCAGGGTGGGCTGGGGCTGACCTATGCAGCTGGAGGCAGGGGTGGAGCAAGGGCTGTGCATCTCAGGGATACAGAAGTTAGCTGTGCAGGAAGGAAAAGTGCATTGACGGCAGCCTAAAAACAGCTCACGACCAAACCTCACAGGGAGGGAGGAGGAGCCGAGGTCGCCCTCCACCTGCCCTGCGGGCTGGCCACTCCTCGGATGCTGCGGGCTGACATTCATGCTTTCGATGCAAGTCTGCTCGTGAAGAAACAGGAACACACGTTCTCCCGGTTCTGGCAGGTACACGGTTTTCCTGGCAAAGTTCTTTTTTGCCAAGTTCAGTTTGTTTGGTTACTGTTCCGAGCCGCTGTCACCGGAATTCGTAGATGGGGGCGCTGTGTTCTGGAACGTGAGTGAGATTTAGCGACTGATACCTGTGGGAGGAGAGGCAGAGGTGTTAGAGCACCCTGAAAACCACACAGGGTGTGGAACCTACTCCGCGGGTGCCAGGAGACCCCATGCCCAGATGAAATGCAAGCTTATCTCAGCTTCCTCAGGGGAGGTGAACCAGCGACAGCCTGTTAGGCAAGGAGAGGCTGGCCCTCTGGGGGAGGATGCAGACCAGGTCCTCTGCCTGCACCACCACCCTGCTTCCCTCTGAAGTCGTGCGCCCCTCAGAGCTCCCAGGGGACCCGGGCACGTGCTGATCTGCCCAGAATCTGGAGGGCTTGGAATGATGACATCACAGCCACACCCCCTACCTCAGCGACTCCATGTTCCTCCTCCCTGGACATGGCTGTGAGACTCCAGAGCATCAGGGGCTCTGCGGGGAGTATGACCCCGTGATGGATGCTCTCAGGAGTCAAACAGGGGATGGAGAAACAGGCAGGGACAGCTCCCACTTGGGGACACCCTGCATGGATGGTGTGGGTGTCAGCTCCCTCACTTGTCCACAGAGGAGTGAGGTGCAGCACAGGAAAAGTGGCTCATCTCTCCCCCAAACACCTCAAGGAAGGCCGTCATGTTAGCCGTCAGAGCAGAGCCCTCCCCTCCCGGTGGGCCGGCCGGCATCATGAAGACATCTGAGTGCTGGGGGCATGTGGAGACGCAAGAGAAGCAGAACCGTGTGCATCCCTGGCGGGAGCGGGAAGCTACAACGGCCATGGGAAACGGTTCCCTAAGAAGTGACCGCAGACTCACCCATGACCCAGCAACCTGCCCCAGCCGCGTGCCCTGAGGAACTGAAAGCAGGACCCAGACAGGCTTGGGCACACCCACGTCCACAGCAGCCAGAAGGTGGTGATGAGCCACAGATCCATCCATCCACTGATGAACAGATGAAGATAATGTGGCCCCCATCCACGACAGGAAATTGCTCAGCAATAAAGACGAAGGACTGACACGCACTCAACATGCAATATGGGGTCTTCAAAACACAATGACAAGACCCAGAGGGCAAACAGTGCACGGGCCCACATTCGTGAAGTGCTCAGAACAGGCAAACCTATACTCAAAGCGGATTAGTGGTGCCTGCAGCTGGTGGGGGCGGGGAGCTGGGTGACGGCTCCTAGGTGGACAGGGTTTCCTCTCTGCCAGTGGAAACATTCTGAAATCGGGTGATAAAACCGTGCTGACACGAAGGCCCCCTGGACTCTACACTTTCAATGAGAGGATCAGATGGCACGTGAGCTGCTTCTCAATAAAGCTGGTGATTTTAAAAGAAGACCAAAAGTTTTAAACACTCATTTGAAAACTGAACAGGTGTTGAAATCCCAACAATGTCTGTTCTCAGAGAAGCCAGGGTAGCACGGAACCCCTGGGCCCTTGGCCACTGCTGGTCAGCCCTGGGCAGCGTCCTTCATGAACCTCTAAAGCATGCAAGACTTAACAGGAAATAAAGAGCTTCAACATGCAGAAGAAATCAGGTGTTTGAGGGCACAGCCACCCTTCAGGTGGACAGGGCACCTACAGAAGCTCAAAAAGTCATGAGAGGCCCCAGAACTGCGGCAAAGGCCACACCCAGGAGCACGTGGCTGTCACCTTGGCAGAAGGCAGGCCCATAAGGCCCACGGGCCCTGGCTACCAACAGACTTCTAGCAGGAAGGTGAGCACAAAATCAGAAAGGCTACTGACAGCAGAGTTCACATGGGATCTCACACTCTAACTACCGAGTCTGGGAGGAATGAAGACAGGACCCACAAGCCTGAGATAAACGTAGCTGAAAATAGGGCTGCTTGAAAGCATTCAGCAGTGAATCCCTGTACCCAGAACTTCACCTTTGCACCCATTTACACCACTCTGGGGAGGCAAACAAGCCCCCGTGTGAGCACTTTGGGAACTGTGGCCAAGCTCTCAGTCCTTACCACTCTGAGCTCCTGTGGTAGTAGTAGCCCTCTATGGAGGCCGCTGACTTCTGGAAGCAGATGTAGTAGAAGCCGGCAAAGGAAGCACCACTGATGTCCTTGATCGTGTGGTCCGGGACTAGGAACTGCTCCTGCATGCGCACAGAGGGTCAGTGTCAAGGCTCCGGCCCCCAGGCCTCCCTGCCCCTTGCAGCTGGCTCTCAGCCTCACTGCGTGACCATGAACCATGTGCCACCTGTGTGTTCTAGACCAAGCACGGACCCACATCTCAAGGTTGCTAGGGTCAGAGCTGGGAGCAGGCTGTGGGTTGGGACTCAGGTCTGGGCCGAGCCCCGGCCCCGGTTCTCAGCACAGAGCCTGGGAAGGAGGATGCTCCAGGCTTCGGTCTGTAGAAACACTGGCGAGATTTCAAAATAAAACAGCTTTTTCCCACAGGCTGGGGGCCTGGGGTTGGCACTAACTCACCTCCTGAGCTTGGTACCCGTGGCTCTAGCTCAGGAAGTACCAGAGGGAGCCCACCCGACAGACTCTTCAGGAGCTAGAAGGGAAACCCACCCCCATTCCCTGAGCTGGAGGGACCAGGGGCGCTGTGATGGCCCACAGCCTGGGCGAGAGGGTGGCCGGGGAGGTCACTTCACTTAGGGGCTAAGAAGAGGAGTCTCCCAAGTCCATGGGACCCTCAGGATGACCCAGCCTGCAGGGTGGAAGATGAAGCCAGAGGGAGAAGGGTCACAGAGCACGGGGAGGGGTCACAGAGCAGAGAGGGTGAGGCCGGGCCCCCTTACCTTCCACCTCATGAAGACATAGTCCCCACTCTTCAGCTCTTCGTAATCAAAGTCGTCTGAGTTAAATGATTTTGCATACTGATAAAAAGCCAGAAACTTGCCCTGAAAGCCAAAAGCAGAGCAAAGGATGAGGGCTGGGTGGGAACGCAGGCCTGGGGGCGGGGCCGAGGCACTCACCCAGTGCTTCCGGTCCACGTCCTCGTCAGCGTCCCACTTGCGGGTTAAGAAAGGGTGCTTCCTGCTGATTATCTCTCCTTCAAAGAAGGTCGTGAGGGTCGGGTACTCCTGTGGCAAAAACACAAATATCAAACAAGATGTCCAACAGGAGTTCTAACTTTACACAAAACAACAAACCAAGTTCACTTTAATTTCTCCCCAGAACTTTGAAAAGAGGACCACACTGCTGGGCAACCACCCACCAGAGGCAGGTGCAGCAACACCCACGGCCGAGGAGGGAGCCTGACTTGAGGGGCCCAGGGTGGGGGTGGGATGTCTCCTGGATTCTGGGGACTCTGCCAGAAGCAGAGGACCCTTCTTTGGCGCGCTTGTGATGTGTTGATGGCTCAGAAAAGAACTTGGACAAGTTACTTCTGAATATTCTAGCATACAGAGCAGATGGTAACTTGATAGGTTTTACTTTCTAAGGAAAACACCCAGAGAGGCTACGAAATCACAGCCCCGTCTTCATGCCTCAGCCTGGTCATCGCTTCTCAGACTGGCTCAGTCTATCCCTGGTGTGCCAGCTCTTTAGGTTCGAGGGGCAGGGAAGGGGCTGTAGAATAACCCTGACGTGAGAGGCACTCGTGTAATTAATTCTATCATGTGAGCTAAGACAACTTACATGACGGGAAACACTGATGACCACGTCTGCCCCGGGAAACCATAACCACCAGAAAAGCAAACGAGTGGTCATCCTGACTGGGTGCCTGAAATGTTAATACTCCCAACAACCCTGCTGTTTGTCCCTCTGCTCATACAAAGGCACAAAAGATTTGGGAAAAGTTAATTGAAGAACAAGTAACCACTGTAAAAAGTTTACCATTTCTCTGCATTTGTAAAAACCCACCCACCAGGCAACCCCTCAGTGTCACCAGGCAGCCCCTCAGCGCTGCCTGCCAGCCCGGGTAATTCCTGGGGGTGCTGTGATGACCCCCACCCAGCAGAGCACAGATCACCATCCTGAGGTCCTGAGACCATGGAGGACCTGCTCTCTTCCTCAAACCCCACGTCAGCCCCTCTCGCTCAGCATTAAACATTTCTACCGGTTTAAATGCCACTTCTCCCGGCTTGCCTCCCAGGTGGCTCGGCGCCCCCAGAGGGTACTGCGGCCTCGCTGGCCTGGGGCTTCCAGGAAGGCCATGACCACTTTTCTGCACATGCCAAGGCAGCCTGCTCTTGTAGCAGTGAACTTGAAACACTGCAGATCTGCCATCCCCCTAAAACTGAAACCTTCGCCCCAACGGTGGCGCCGCATTCCTCAAACACATACTGACACAGACAGAGCAGAAAAATTACAGAGACCAAAACTGCCTAAGCGAAAACCTGATTTTTAAAGGTATAAACCAAATTATAGCAATCCATTTGAGAAAGACCTGCTAAGGGAAAAAATGCTTTGTAAGCTGGCAGCTGACTTGAGACGTTAAATTAACGGCTATACAGTATACTGACTTCCTGAGTTTTGAATCTTCGTATTTTATCAAGATGTCCATAAAGAGAGAGAAGGATGAATGATCAAGTATAATAACAAAGAACAAGCTTATGTTCAAGTCACGAGTTTTCCTAACAGGTGATTCTACACCGACCTCTCTCTAAAATGTTCCAGGCAGTCTATCAGGGTGACCACTAGGTACCCACAAACTCTGAGAATTAAATAAAATAAGTATCTAATGAATGAATGAAGGAACAGAAGGAATCCCAAAGATAAAACCCCTCACAGGGCAAGCAAGGACATTCCAGCTCTGACTACAGCCAGGGGGAGGGGGTCACAAAGGGAGGGCGGGCATGGCTAGCATCCCCAGGTGCGGGCCCACTGCGCTGGGCCGTCCTCCCCTCGCTGGCTCCAGGCCCACCTGCCTGGAGGTGAGTCCAGCTTTCCGTGAAGACCCACCTTCTGGAAGATCAAAGTCTGATTGACCAGTAAGGCAGTCTCTGGGTCTGGTGGCATGACCACCTGTGTTCCAAGTAAACCCAGCACAGCCTCAGAGTGCCCAGCATTGTCCGGGGAGTGTGTGGTGGGGCTGACACCCTCCCGCTGGGCTCCCAGCCACCTATGTTGGGCTCCCCAAAGATGCCCCTCTCCCTACGGGTGGCTGGCTGGGACTGCAAAGAGTATCACTTGACACCCATTCTTCACAATTCTGGGATTCAGTTTCCACAAGGCAAACCAAACTTCCCAAACTGTGTGTTTGTGACTCAAGGCAGGTAGGAGGCCAGTCATCTCCAATCATATAGTTAGTTTTCCTATTTCCATACACATGAGAAAGACCATGGCTGATTAGTCATGTTAAAATAAGTCAGATATCTGCTATTTCCAGAACTATAAATGGAAAAGCAAACAAAAATTTTGCCACACCGTGTGGCACGTGGGATCTCAGTTCCCTGATCAGGGATGGAATCCAAGCCCCAGCAGTGGAAGCATGGTGTCCTAACCACTGGATTCCTAGGGAAGTCTCAGGCTGTACATCTTAAATGGGTGAACTCTGTGCTATGGGAACTATATTTCAGTTAAAAAGAGTTTAAAACAAGGTGAATTCAAAGACTTGGAAGACTCGGGCAGGATGACAGACCCTTAGGAAGCACAGCCCCCTCTGATGAAGGTGGCTCCGAGTGGGAAGAGCTGGCAGCGACACCCCCCACCTTGGGAACTCGGCTGTTGGGTGGCCTGGGGCGCTACCCTGCATTCGGGCCACCTGCCCCCACAGGGCCATCCGCAGCCTTTCCGTCTGTGGGTTTTTAGTCCTGCCCACCATCTGTGTGCAGCTCGCTGTGACCATTTGGAATCAGGTCCCCATTCCACACTACAGACTCTGCTGGTTTCCTAACGAAGTTCAACATTTTTGCTCTGCACTCAACACACACGTGTGGCCGCCTCCGAGTTGAGAGTGTTCTGTTGCTGGGTCTTCTCCAGCACAGACCCAGGTGAGAATCCTTCCTCATGCTGTCACTTGCTGCCCCGACTTGACCTGATATGTTTCCAGAGATCTGTCTCAACAATCAAATTCTCAGGAGTCTCTCAGCCATCTGATAGAAAAGCAGGAGAACCAGGGGGACAGGGAGACGAAAAGCAGTGCTTCCCGACTGTGGGGGCCCAGCCTGGGGCTCAGCAGTTCCGAGCTGCCCGCTCACTGATGCCGCGTCCCCTTGGGACCTGAAGCGGGCACCTGGAGCCCTCACCTCCTCACGGGTAAGCCAGCTGACACAAACAGGTGAAGGCTGTGGGCAGGAGGAGGCGAGGGTGTCTGCCAGACCCTCACTACTCTGAGCAGCGTGGCCAGGCCCCGCTCCTGCTCGCCAGTGGGAACACAGAGGGTGCTCTCTCTCGCCTGTGACATTCCTGAGTTCTGAAGGTTGAAAAGCTGGCCTTGAGGGAGGGAACAGCTCCTTCTGCAGGAGGAACCTCCAGGGCCACGGTCTTGGAGGGGTGCTGCTCATTCCAGAAAGTGAAACTGACCATGATGGCGGCAGCGATGCTCTGATTATATTTTTGTTTTCCTCAAAAAGGATCAAAGTAAAATCAGTAGTGTTGGTCACATGGTGATCTGCTGATAAACTTTAACGTCTGTGAATGCACACGTCCACACTGCCTGCTCCCGCTCCCTGACAATAACTGCACTCAAGGTATGGGGCTCCTGAGTCAGGCTTGCAGAGTCGAGCTCGCTGGCCCTTCACACCTGGGGTCCCAACGTGCTGTCCCCACCAGGCCCCCGCCTGCGGGAAGAGCACTTACCTCAGTAAGGCCTTTGATCTTCAGATACCCGCAAAGGTAGGAGTTCCCCGTGTCCACGTGCTGAAAAGACAGGACAACACAGCCGTGTCATAAACGCAGGGTCCATCGGGGACAGCGGAAGCATGTCCAGCATGCAGAGGCCCCTTGGAGGCCGGGGAGAAGGGAGCCTGGAAGCTGGTACAGCTGGGTCTCCCCGGTCCAGCAGCAAGCTGAGTGTTTAATGCTGAGTGAGGCCTCGTGTTAAGAAACTAGGGGGACTCCCCTGGTGGTCCAGCAACCAAGGCTCCACGCTCCACATGCAGGGAGCCCAGGTTCAATCCCTGATCAGGGAACTAGATCCCACATGCTGCAACTAAATATCTGCATGCCAGCAAGGAAGACCAGGTGTAGCCACATAAATAGATACATATTAAAAAAAGAAAAAAAACTAGAAACGTTTGTTGCAATTCTCAGATCTGAGGACCCTATACCTTCCAATGCACCTTCAGTCAAACACCAAAGTGGTGCTTCAAAGCTGCAGCGAGCTTGGCCAGCATGAAGCACGCGGCTTCACAAAGCTGGAGCGGTCCCATCGTCTGCTGCAGTGGATAAAGGTCCGCACCTGAAAACCACCGCAGCTCTGCAAACATCCTCACCTGCTGACGTGGGCATCTGACAAAATGGAACAGCCAAACCTGAACTTACAGGGGTCAGCAAGGGAGCTGTGTTCAAGGACCCACGGCTTGAACCTGAAGCCTTGTTTCAAGGGTGTGATTCTCACCAAATTCAATACAATTTGGGTTTCACAGCTGCCAGAAAGGGTATCAGGTGGCAAGGATACTCGCTAATAAGATTAAAAACTCAACTAAATTGGCTAACATTTTGGATGGATTATCACATGCTTGAGAATCAGAATTTCAGTTTGGCCTCCATCCAACCATGTGTCTCTCCCTCTCTGCTCAAATTGATCTTTTTGAACCAAGGGAGTGTCGACCCAGCAACCAGCCAGCATCTCAGTGAGAGAGAACAAGGCGAAGGCTCAGCAAGAAGGTGCTCGAAGCACACCTGTGTCTAACCGCTGCTCTCCCTAATATTCCTCCTACAGTGACCTGGCCCTCACTTCACTCTTGGCTTCCTGGATGGCAGAAGAGAAAGAGAGTAGTCAGAGTAACATTTAAAAAAAAAACACCACCACCAGGTCAGAACCTTACAAAGATTTGAGGAACTCTTGAAATTGCAATTTTAGGGGAAAAGAAACCACTCCAGAAGCACATGAAGAGAGGCCCATCGTTAGTCATCAGAGAAATTCAATCAGAACCACAAGAGATGCCACCTCACCCCCACTGGGATGGCTATAATCAAAGAGGGGCCGTGACAAGTGTGACAGGGACGTGGAGAAACTGGAGCCTCTGACACTGCTGGTGGAGATGGAAAATGGTGCAGCCACTTTGGAAATCAGCCTGGCAGCCCCCCAAATGTTAAACAGTCACCACACAACCCAGTATTCCACTGGTAGGGAGACACCCAGGAGAAACGCGGACAATGTACACATAACAACTCGCGCGTGTATGTGCACAGTGGTGTGTTCATGACAGCCCCAGAGTGCAAACACCCACAAACAGCCATCTATGCATCAACAAAGGAACAGAATGCTGCAGAGCCACTAGGGGACGATGACACAACAGCACAGAGGGAGGGAGCACTGGCTCCTGCTGTGATGTGGACGAACCTCAATACACGGTGCTCCGTGCGACAAGCTGGACACAGAAAGTTACTGTATGATTCCCTTTGTGTGAAAAGCCCACAATAAGCAAATCTTAGGGGAAGAAAAATTAGGGGTTGCCTAGGGGTGGAGTCCTTGGACTGCATGGAGATCAAATCAGTCAATCCTAAAGGAAATCAACTCTGACTCTTCATTGGAAGGACAGATGCTAAAGCTGAAGCTCCAGTACTTTGGCCACCTGATGCGAAGAGCCGACTCACTGGAAAAGACCCTGATGCTGCGAAAGATTGAGGGCAGGAGAAGAAAGGGGCGGCAGAGGATGAGATGGTTAGATAACATCACTGACTCAATGGAAATGAGTTTGAGCAACCTCCGGAAGTTAGTGAAAGACAGAGGAGCCTGGCGTGCTGCAGTCCATGAGCTCACAGAGAGTCGAATATGACTTAGCAACTGAATAGTGTTGGAGGGGTGTGGCAGCTAAGGATTCTTTCTGGGGATAATGAAGATGTTCTAAAATTAGACTGCAATGGCAGTTACACAGCTTTGGGACCACACTAAAAACTACTGAATTGTATACCTTACATGTGTGACTTGTGTGACAGGTGAATCATACCTCAATAAAGCACCTATGAAAAACAAAGAAAGCAGGAAAGAGGTGGAGTTACAGAAGTCAGAAGTTTCTAAGACAACAGAGCCCAAGAACCCAGTTGTGGCTGAAAAACCAGCTGATTGGGCAACTCACAGGCCAGACTGTCTCTGTGACAGTAAGACACTCACCCATCCAGGTGCAAGGTGGCATTCCTGGGTGTAACCACCACCCCCGCCAGGAGATGGCCAACTCCAAGTGGCCTCCAGCCACTGCCCAGGTTGCTCTGGCCACCCTGGGACCTGCTAGTCATGCACCAACCCAACCCCTACTCCCACCGGTTCACAAGGGAATTGGCACCAGCAGGAATTCAGAAACAACATGCTGAGGACAGGGAGGGGAGCTGCCGCAGGAACCAAGACTTGTCTGTGATACCAGGCTGCCCCGCCACTGGTCCCCAACCCCATTAGACACCATCAAACTCAACAAGGGGCCCAACTCAAGATCATCCCAAACATGACCCACACCAGGCATCTCACTTCTAGAATTGTATGATGAGCTGCAAATCTTCCTACTCAATTCTCACATTTGGAGCAGAAGAGAAGGGAGATTGCCACAGTGGTCATCTAATGGTGAGAGCTGAAATAACTCAGCCACGACCCTTTTCTTTTCCTGGCCTTGTCTCACAGCTCGCAGGATCTCAGTTCCCCGAGTAAGGACTGGACCTGGGCCACAGTAGTGAAAGCGCCAAATCCTAACCATGAGACCACCAGGTAATGCCCATCTTTTCAATTACAATAAATATCATAGCTTATATTAGAAATTTCAGTTTGTAGACCAGAGACACAATTAACAGAGATGGAGTTCTCTTGATCTAAAGTAAACAATTTGCTCCAACAAAGCAGTAAGATAAAAAGAGGCAGGTGAATGATCGGCAGTTGGTGGAGACAAAAGGTGGGAGAAGAGAGGCTGTTTGAGATTTAAAATCAGTAAAGAGCAAAGGGCAGGAGAAAAATTCTGTCCTCACACAGGACCTACATTCTACATCTACATCCTACATTCTGTCCTCACACAGAACATCAAAGCTTCTGCAAGACCTTTGAGGGGATAGTGCTTGGAGGGGCTTTTAGGCACAGCTTAGGAGATGAGGTATCAGACTGAAGACAAAGGGGCGAAGGGAGGAGGAAGTGGGTCCTGATGCAGGCCTGGGCAGATAGACAGGAGGAACAGTTTTCCAGGAAGGCAGAGCAGAAAGAGGATTAACCACAGCCGATCTCCATGGGCCAGGAGGAAATGTCAAGTGTGCTCCCATCTGCGTGAGAGGAGTGAAGTGCAGGAAGGAGCTGGGACAGGTAAAGCTAAAGTTCCAAAGCCATTAGGAGCTGGCAGCAGGTTCTCAGAAATCCAGGTCAGATGGGAGGAGGAAATACCATATGAGAAATAAAAGTGGGTGAGTTACATTTCCTAGCATGAGTATGAGAGACTAAGGAGGAAGCCCTGACATGTGGATCAAAGTTAAAAATACAGTAAGAGGGTCCCCTAGAGCCAGGAAGGAGAACAGGGAGATGGGAAGGTCTGGGCAGACAGATGGAGAGAAAAGGAGTGGACTGGAAGTGGCTAGAGGGTGGGGAGTAGGGAGTGTCAGGAGTCTGAGCCAGGAAGAGACCATGGGTTGGGGGGCTAGGAGATCAGCTTCTAACAGACTGTGAGGAGCCCACTTAGGATGTGAGTGCCCAGGCTAATGGGGCAGGAATCGGGGTAGGATGGGGGCCCTCAGGTTCCGGGGCTGATGGAGGGAAGAGACGGATGAAGCTCTGCCGAGGAGGAAACCCCCGGAGGAGGAGGCGGGCCCCAGGGCCTGGGCTTCATGGGACCGAGGAAAACGTGGGAGGCAGCAGGCACGTCTCGGGCCTGGAAGAGTCCAGAGTCAGAGGGAATCCCTGGAGAGTTTCCCGGACGGGGTCCGAGAGGGACTGGAAAAAGGACTGTTGCTGGGGCGACAGGCCACGGGGAAGCAGGGCCGGATCTGAGGCGGCCGGTCCCCGGCTGGGGCCCGCAGGGTTGGGGCGCGCCGGAGGGCCCCCGGCAGGCCCAGGCAGCTGGCCCGTCCGTGGCCGAGGGCCCGAGGGGGCGGCGGCGCGGCCCGGTCCGTGGACGTCTCGAGAGGCCGGGCCGCTGGCTCACCTGCAGCACTACCTCCACGTCGTACGAGTTCCCCTTGCTCTTCTGGTGGCCGCGGAACTTGGAGCCGCTGTAGAGCAGGCTGGTGGCCACGCCGGGCTGCTGCGTGTTGATAGGCGGTGGCGGGATGAGCGAGGCGGCGGAGGCGGCCGAGGCACCGGCCGGCGGGGGACACTCGGTGCGGACCGGCATCGCGGGGTCCCCCGGAGCCAGGGCTGGGGGAAGGGGAGGAACCGCCGCCGCCGCCGCGCGGAAGCCGAGGAGGGCAGACGGAGGGGAGGCCGGCGCGCGCGCAGGGCGGGAGGGGTCCACCCGCCGGCCGCAAGCGGACCGAGCGCTCCGGCCACCACCGGGGCCCCGGGACCTGCGAGCAGGGCCTCCGGGTTCTGAGCGAACCCCCTCCCCGCCTGCCCTCGCACACACGCCCCTTCCGATTGGCTCGGGCGCGCTGGGGGGCGGGAGCAGGCTGGCTCGGCGCTTCCGCCCATTGGCGGGCGGGGACAGCACGTGGCGGCGCCGAGGCCCTCTGGGACTTGTAGTCTTTTTCCCGAGGAGCGGCGCGGGGGCTGGGCCGGGGCGTTTGTGATGCTGATTGGCTGCGGCGTGCGCTGAGGCGCGCGGCGACGGCGCGCTACAAGTGTCGTGCGCAACATGGCGGCGCCCAGAGATAGTGAGGGTGCCGGCGACCGGTGAGGAGGTTTGTGGAGTCTGAGCACGCGGCGTGTGGTCCCTCCGCTCCGTGTTCCCCGCGCTCTGGTCTCCAGCGGTCATTCTCTGAGGCCCCCGCGCGATGTGGAGGCGCTGCCTTCGGCTGCGGGACGTGGGGCGTCGCCTCCTGAACCTGCCCCGAAGTGGCCTCACCGCCTCCGAGGGGCTGGGGCCAAAGCTCCCTACCCCCATCCGGGCCTACGTGCCCCCGGCAGGTGAGGGAGGCCAGGGCGGAGCAGGCTGAGGGGTCGGCCTTGCAGCGTCACACGTCGGGAGGGAAGTTCCCCGCGAGGGCAGGGATCGCTCCAGGGCACACTCGCGTCGTTTCCTTTGGCAGGTGCGGTTTTTCTCTCTTTCATTGGGGAAGCAGAGGTCATCCTTGTTTTCAGGCGGGGAAATTCGACTTCTGGGTCGGGATTGCGCCAGAGGCGCAAAGCAGACTCTGAGAGGTTTGCGGGGCAAAGGCCAGTCTGCTAGGCTGCTTTCTGTGTCCCCGCGACCGGCTTTAAGTCATCCATCCCGGCCGCTTGCTCCGCAGCTGTCCTGGCCCTGCCTCCTGCTGCCCTCCCAGAATACCTGCCACCTCTTCTAAGGAGTTGACACCCCGTGCCTTCTTCCTGCATTTCCGACTCGGATGAGGCTTTCTGTAGCGGATCTTTCGTTACTCCTAGGGAGAGATTTTGGGATAAGAGTGGGACTGACTTTAAGTGAGTGAAGACAGTAACGCTTTCTTTCCAGCCAATTAGTACTGTGCTGAAGTTGGGGGTAAGGAAAAGGTCACTGTGGTGTTGGAGCTGTTCCGAGGACGCCCGTGTGGCCTCCAGCCCCCTACCAGCTGTCCCAGCCATCAGCTGCATAGAGAAGAAAGGTCTTCAGAGAGCCTGCCTGTCCAGCTGAGAAGTACACCGGTGAAGTCCAAGCTGGGAGTCTCTGCTTACAAGTTGTCTGTTGTCTGCACAAGTGGTTTAGCTTCTCAGTGTCTGCCTCATCTAAAGAGACAGCTTGTGCTGGGTTGAGGGAGATGCTATAGATAGGGAGGCCAGCCTGCCACCTGTTTTTGTAAATAGTTTTCCTGGAACCCAGCCCCCCTCATTCACTGACACACACCTAAGGCTGTTTTCATTACGGTGCAGAGTTGGCTGGTTGTGCCAGACACCGGATGGCCTGCAAAGCTTAAAACACTTTGGCTTTTTACAGAAAATGTTTGCCAACCGTGCTGTGGATGCTAGAGCGGTTTGGGGGAAAAGTGTTTAGTCATCTGGCCCGTTTATAGTAATTGCTGTGGTAGATACATTTGCCCTGAAGAATTTTTAAACAGCTTTACTGAGATGATGCACTTAGAATTCACTCACTTACCGTGTACAGTTTAATGGTCCCTAGTGGCTCAGGTGGTAAAGAATCCGCCCTCGTTGCGGGAGACCTGGGTTCAATCCCTGGGTTGGGAAGATCCCCTGGAGGAAGGCATGGCTACCCACTCCAGTATTCTTGCCTGGAGAATCCCCATGGACAGAGGAGCCTGGCGGGTTACAGTCCATGGGGTTGCAGTCGGACATACTGAGCGATTAAACACAGTATACTCAGAGTTCTGCTGCCATCAGTTCTAGAAACTTCTTATGACCCCAAAGGATCCCTGTACCCTTTAGCTGCCACTCTGAGTACCCCGCCCCCGCCCCATCCCTCCAGCCCTAGACAACCACTACTTCATTCTCTGTATCTATGAAGTGAAGTCGCTTAGTCGTGTCTGACTCTTTGTGACCCTGTGGATGGTAGCCTACCAGGCTCCTCCCTCCATGGGATTCTCCAGGCAAGAGTACTGGAGTGGGTTGCCATTTCCTTCTCCAGGGGATCTTCCCAACCCAGGGATTGAACCGGGGTCTCCCGCATTGCAGGCAGACACTTTAACCTCTGAGCCACCAAAGATCTGTATCTATAGATTTCCCTATTTTGGACATTTCATATAAATGGAATGTGGTCTTTTTTGACTGGCATTTCTCCATTTAGCGTATATTCAAGGTTCGTCCTAGGGTTAGCACGTGTCGGTACTTCATTCTTTTTCATAACTGGTAATATTCAGTTTTGGGGACACACCGTGTCTTATTTACCCAGTCATTCATTGATGAACATTTGGGTGGTTTTCATCATTTGACTATTCTGAATGCCTTTGTAAACATTTGAATACAGGTTTTTGTGTGAGAATGTATTTTCGTTTCTCATAGGAAGTAACCTAAAAATAGACAGGACATCCCCAGTGGCTCAGTGTTAAAGAATTCACCTGCAAGGCAGGAGACCCGGCTTCGATCTGTGGGTCAGGAAGATCCCCTGGAGAAGGGAATGGCAACCCACTCCAGTATTCTTGGCTAGAGAATCCCATGGACAGAAAAGCCTGGTGGACTGCAGTCCACAGGGTCACAAAGAGTTGGACACAACTAAAGCAACTTAGCACTCATGCAAGAGTAGACTTGCTGGATCAAATGGTAGCTAACTAACTTTCTGAGGATTGGCCACCCCACTTTCCAAGGTGGTCGCGCCATTTTACATTTCCCCAGCAGTGTGTGAGGGTCCCAGTTTCTCTGCCCCCTTACCGACATCTGTCTGTCTGACTATGGCCTTCCTAGCTGGTGTGAAGGACTGTCATTTGAATTTCCCTGAGGATGAATGACCTTGGAATAAAAGTTATGACCAACCTAGATAGCATATTTAAAAGCAGAGACGTTACTTTGCCAACAAAGGTCCGTCTAGTCAAGGCTATGGTTTTTCCAGTAGTCATGTATGGATGTGAGAGTTGGACTGTGAAGAAAGCTGAGCGCCGAAGAATTGATGCTTTTGAACTGTGATGTTGGAGAAGACTCTTGAGAGTCCCTTGGACTGCAAGGAGATCCAACCAGTCCATTCTAAAGGAGATCAGTCCTGGGTGTTCTTTGGAAGGAATGATGCTAAAGCTGAAACTCCAGTACTTTGGCCACCTCATGTGAAGAGTTGACTCATTGGAAAAGACTCTGATGCTGGAAGGGATTGTGGGCAGGAGGAGAAGGGGACGACAGAGGATGAGATGGCTGGATGGCATCACCGAGTCGATGGACGTGAGTTTGAGTGAACTTTGGGAGTTGGTGATGGACAGGGAGGCCTGGCGTGCTGTGATTCATGGGGTCACAAAGAGTCGGACACGACTGAGCAACTGAACTGAGGATGAATGATGTCAAAAAACATCTTTTTAGGTGCATTTTGGACACTTGTGCATTTTCTTTGGAGAAGTGTCCATTCAGATGCTTTGACCATTTCTAAGTTGGGTTACTTGTCTGTTGATTATTGAGTTGAGAGGGTTTTTTATATACTTGGCCCTCCCAGTTAGTCCAGAGCCGCCCCAGAATTGTGGGCAGTCAAAATCTAGCTGTGAGGCGTAAGGCCCGCCAGGTGGCGCTGTTTAGAAAGAGACCGCTGTCACGCCGCTCGGAGGAGGCACGGCCTCCGCTCGCGGTGCATTGTGGGGGTTGCAGTTCTGTCCCGAGCAAAGGCCTGCCCAGAGATTGAGGCTGATGAAAAGAGCACTAGTTAGCCCAGGGAGCCTGGGACAGGACAAGGAGTGTCGGGGGAGGTGACACAGAAAATCGCCTGTTTCTTTATATGGATTGGAGCAACCTTGCAGGGAAAAGGGGCCCCATGGACGTCAATTTCCACTTGTGCTCTCTTCACAGCCGCTTGTTAGCGTTCTCTGCCTATACATCCAGTTTTCTGTTGCCCAGCTTTTAAAATTCAGTGCTTCTCCACATTCGCATTTCTTTGTATCTGCATAGTCCTTAAAATTGCCATTTAAAAGGTACCACGTGTGGTTTTGTCATAGAAACAGATATTCTGTAAAGGGAGTGATTGTGCTCAAAATAAGGGTTCAGTATGACTAGCCTGTCTCTCCCATCTCCAACGATGGGGTTTCCATTGCTGTCAGCTCACCTCATCACTGAACATGTGGGTGCTTCACGGGCTCCTGGTCTCATGACTTGTCTCATGAGACCCTGGACCTGGGAGGGTCCCGGCAGAAAACCTCTGTCTTTTGAAATTGGGGAGTGTGGGTTCCACCAATTGAGTTTTCCAGATCCTGTTCTCCGCGCCTGTGTGAACCCCTA
This sequence comes from Bos taurus, assembly GCF_002263795.3. Classification (NCBI taxonomy): domain Eukaryota; kingdom Metazoa; phylum Chordata; class Mammalia; order Artiodactyla; family Bovidae; genus Bos; species Bos taurus. The sequence goes on from NC_037346.1 coordinate 34,528,493, forward strand.
ATGTGACTCCCTACTCTGTCAGCCCTCCTTGCGGTGACCTGCCAGGGTCCTCCCCAGATCTGGGCCTCTCCAGCCATCCTCTGCCCTGTGACTGCAGGCTCACCCTGCCCACCACCTTCCTAGCTCTGAAACCTGCTCTCTGAGGCCCAGCACCTTCCTGTGAACGGTTCCTTCTCCTGGAAACTCCCCACCCCCATGCCCTGGAAAGCCACCAGTGCAGGTGGGCCTGCCCACTCTCCTGCGGCTCTTGGGTGCCATCTGGCTGTGAGGAGGTCTTCCTCTAGCCCAGACGAGACGAGCCTTCCCGGTGCATGTTTGCAGCTTGTCTGGTCCTCTGGCGTCCACGGTTGCTTTATTGTTCGCCTAGATTAGTGTCCGTCGTCCCATGAGACAGGACGTACCTCATGAGCAGGGTGGCTTTTGAGTCCTGCCCTGGGAGGGGGCTGGTCCTCAGCAAGTTTGTTCCTTCCCCCAGCAGAGCCCTGAGCCCACTGGCTGACATCTCTGATCAGGTGCAGAAGTGGCCTGGCTAGGGCAGAGGAGGTGGGCAGAGGACGAAGACCCCCTCAAGGGAGACCTCGCTATCCCGGCAGCTTTGTGTGGTTCAAGCTCTGTCATCCATCTCTGCCTCCAGCCACCCCCACCCCACCCCCAGCTGCCCCTCAACCCCCAGGTCTCTCGACCCATCTCCAGCCATTGGCATGTGTAGAATGCTCTGCTGGCACTTCCTGCTGGTGGGTGGGCCCATCTCCCCCAGAGATGGGTCAGAGTCTTCAGATCCCCCCACCCCAGCCCTCTGCTTCCTGCCGGATATGGCCTTGGACTTGGCTTCCCTACCAGGCACTGGAAAACGTGCTGGACATAGTCTGGACGCCTTGACCCAGGTCTCCCAACAGATGCAGGGGCCTCTGGACTCGGTCTTACCTGCTGTCTGAGTGAGACCAGGCTGGCACATAAAGCAAGTGGGCAGTGGGAACTTCCTATTTGGGTCAAAAGTATGAGAGAAGTACTGTTGTGATTTCAGACAAAGGTGGTAAATTTTGCCATCGTAATACTTCATCATGTTGGTGGTCACACCATCTGTAGATTCAAGTATGTTGTGCTGGGGGGGTGGAGGGGCGTTGGAGAAGTCTTGGAGTCAGGCAAGCTGCAGCTTCATGACACGGCCACTGTCCTTGGGAGCTGGTGGGGCTGTGGCTCCTCCTTCCCTGCTTTACCCAGTAGCTATTGACCATGTGGAGCGAGGAGACTGGGCGCTGCCATGGAAGTCTGGGTGGTCAGTGTCAGTGTCAGCAGTGAGGTCATGAGCGCCTCCACTCCTCCTTTAACTGCACTTTTTGAAAAATCTTTCCCACAGAAAGGAAAAGGTTCTATCAGAATGTCAGCATCTCACAGGGTGAAGGTGAGTGTCTGGAATTTTCTCTGCCTCTTGTTTTTGTTTATTTCTGTGAATGGGAGGTGAGGGACACTTTTCACCTCCAGCCAGCTCTTTGGTGAGCTTGTCCCAGTGCTCTTGTTGGGTATGTTTCTATAAGCCATTCCCCACGAAGGGACTTGGGGCATCTTGCATCAAATCAAGTAGCTAAATATAGGGGTGATCACTCCACTTTGCCTATCAACCTGAGAGGTTTTCCGTTTGATCTTTCAAGGTGGCTTCGAGATCAACCTGGACCACAGGAAGCTGAGGACACCCCAAGGCAAGCTCTTCACTGTCCCCAGCGAGGCCCTGGCCATTGCTGTGGCCACTGAGTGGGACTCCCAGCAGGACACCATCAAGATGTACACCATGCACCTGGTAACAGGTCACAGCTTGCCCCTGTGGCCACCACAGGCTTCCTGGGGCCCTGGGAAGAAGTAGGGGTCCTGTCCTGATTCCAGTAAGGCTCTGGGAGGCCCCCTGCAGACAGCCCACCCCACCCCCAGCCCAGGGCCTGGTTCTTCCAGAGTCTTGGAACACAAGTCCTTCCCTGGCCACTTTTCCACTGCAGTAGCCACGCTTTGTTTGGTTGGCTCTTGTGCTCTGTGGTGGTCTAGGTCAGGAAGAGACAATGTGTGGAGAGTCCATGTTTCCTGGCACGTGGACCCAGGCCCCAGGCAGGCTCCTCGGCCTCAGGCCTGTGAGCCAGCCTCCCCTGGACTGTGGGGGAGCAGGGGTGACGGCTGCAGACGGAGCCTTAGAGTGGCTCTGCAGTCCACAGGGAGAATCCAGAGAAGCTGTCCTGGCCTGGCAGCTCTGTCCCCTGCCGTCTGAGCCTCAGGGAACTGGGTGATGAGCAACTTGCCCGGATCCAGCAGTTCATTCATGTCTCCTGACTCTGGTCTCCCTGGGCCTGGGTGTCCATGGCTCTGAGACATCACTGCTGTCATAGTGGTAGCATCTCCTGGAAAATAGCACAGGGCCTGGTGGTACAGAGCCTGAGACCTTGAGGGAGTTCATTCCTCCTAGGGCCTGGGCAAGGCCCTCAGGATGCTGATGGGCTTTCTCTCTGTGCCTTTGATCCAGACCACACTGTGCAACACATCTCTGGACAACCCCACCCAGCGGGACAAGGACCAGCTCATCCGGGCGGCCGTGAAGTTCTTGGACACCGACACCGTCTGGTAATGGATGTGTGGGCGGCCTTTCCCAGGGCCCCAGCAGGTCCCTCGGGCCTTTTGCTCAGAGTGGTCTCCGTGGAGGAGGCAGTGGACCCTCTGATTCCTCAGTACTCTACTGCTCTGCAGACCACGGGACAGAGGACGTGCCGGATGCACCAGTGTCAGGACCAGCCCTCCCATAGCCCGGCAGCTGCCCCCTGGCCTGGGACGCAGGGGCTGTTAGCCTCTGTGGCTGTCGCAGGCTCCACGGCCCAGGGGTCACTTCTGACCATTAGCATGTTCTCACAGGCATGGTCATCACTCCTCAGCTGGGCTGCAGATGGTCCTTGGCATCCAGAAGCTGGTCTCCTCCTTGGCTGTTTTCGCAGCCAGGTTCTTAGGGTGTTGACTGGATGCGGAAGGAACAATTGAGCCCCCCATATGCTCTGGGGTTACCACCCAGGTGGCACTTGAAGTCTGCTCCGGGGCGAGGGGCAGAGCGGGCCCCTGCAGAGGCCATGGTGCTGCTGTTGGAATGTCTATGCCATCTGTGTTGGGGACAGTTTGATGACAGGGAGGGTGCCCTTCCAGTCCAGCTCAGGGAGGGGGTCTTCTTGGGAGCATCCCAGCTCAGAGAGTAGAGCCATGGGAGCCTCCCTCTGCCCTAGGGCCACTCCTCCCCATTGGGCAGCACCCCCTCCATCCCTCTGCACCCCCACTGCCTCTCTGCCACTCTCTCACACCAGCCTGGCCTCCCTGAGCTCACCCGTTGGGTTCCTGTCCCCGGCACCCTTGAACTCAGCTGACCCTAGCTCTGTCTCTTGGTCAGAACAGTGGCCTGGCCTGAGGTGGCATCAGGCAGGGCCACCAGCAGCCGCATCTGTAATTGGGAGGGAGGCAGGCTCACAAGGGGTGTACAGGCAGCTGGGTCTTGCCGCCTCTTGGGAGAGGAGGGGACTGCAGGATGCAGTGATGAGCTGGCACAGAATCCTAGGACCAGGGGTGCGAGTCAGGACAGTGTAGTGTAACGAGCAGCACTGGGCAGCTCTGTGGGCCCTGACTGGTCAATAACCAGGGACGTTTGGGACAGTGGGACTCAAAGTCAAGGGTCCAGGGAACCCTTGGAGGGCTTATGAAGCTGCAGGCTCCTGGTCTCTGCCCTGTGATGGTGTGGGTTTCCAGCAGGTCCTGGATGAGCCCTGGGCCACTCTTAGAGAGCCTTGCTAATATAGGGGGAAGGCAGGGGTGGAGGGGTGGTGGTGGAGAGGTTTTCTGCTGTTGCCTTTCACGTTTCTGTATCTGTCACTGGACAAGAGAATTGTACTTGTTTATTAATGGAGACACTTTTGCACTGAATTAGCTACAGGGTGGAAGAACCAGAGACGCTGGTGGAGCTGCAGAGGAATGAGTGGGACCCAGTCATCAGCTGGGCCGAGAAAAGGTGAGATGCCCCACACCCGGCAGCTGGGGTCTGGGCCACACTGGACAGCCAGGGCCCTGAGCTGGTCGACATTCTGAGTTCGGGGCACCAGAGGACTTGGACAGTACAGGCCCCCTTGGGGGTGGTTGCAGCTGAGTGCTTCTGCCCCATTGGCTGTGCGACTTTGGGCTGGTGACCTGATTCCTCTGAGCTTCCCTTTCTGTGTGTGGGGCTCGTGACCCCTGCCTCCCTGGGTGTCATGAGGAGTACACGGAGTGCTGCACACTGCTGGGCACACAGTGGTGCCTCCACTGGCCACTCCCACCCTGCTCGATGTCACAGTTGCTCTGCGGCTGAGTCACAGAGCCAGGTGTGTGACGTGGACACACATGGAGGACAGTCTGGGCAGGGCCTTGTGGAGGGCCAGTCCAGGGACTGGTGAGGCCCAGTGGCTTCCTTCCCAGGAAGACACTTGTGCAGAGTAGACAGACCAGTGATGTGAGCGGGGTTAGGTCAGGTTTATTTCATCCCAGGGTTGTTGGGAAGGGCTCCTAGCCTGGGCTCTCCGACCTTGGTATTCTGTAAGCTTGCACACTTGGAGTGGTTTGGACGTAGCATTTTTCATCTGTACACATTTTCTGCACCCATGATGTGTTGGCATCCTCTGGTTTTGTAGTAAGAGGTGGAGCCAGTGCACTGAAGGATCAGGTAAAACCTGACAACTGGACGCCACGAGAGAACCGTGAGGATGCGATGCTGTTTCACTGGGGAGTTCAGTGACGTGAGACATGAGCTCGCTGCCTGCAGGTTTTTGCTGTGGTACGAAGTTGTCCGCTTTTGGTGGCAGTTAAGATTTCTCACCCATAATATTAATAGATAACAGGAAAATGTGGCCCCTTCCTGTGTTTCATTTGTACTATGAGAAGCTTCAGGAAGAGTGTTTCTAAACCAATGAGAAAGATCAGTGATATACGAAAGAAAATTACAAAAATTGCTTTCATTTCATTATGTTTTTCCTGCATTTTACATAGCTATGATTGTTCTTGAAAGTTTTGTTTTTGAAGCCAGCTCATGTCCTCTGGGACAGTGCCTTGTGTGTGTGATGGAGGCTTATTAATAAACATGTGAAAAAGTGATTGACTGATACAGGATTGTGGCTTAGTCGGTAAAGGATCTGCCTACAGTGCAAGAGACCCAGGTTCGATCCCTGGGTGGGGAAGATCCACCGGAGGAGGAAATGGCAACCCATTCCAGTGTTCTTGCCTGGAGAATCCCATGGACATGGACAGAGAAATCTGTCAGGGTACAGTCTGTGGGGTTACAAGAATCAGACATGACTTAGTGAGTAAACCACAGGATATATGCAAATACCGTTGTAAGGAAAACAGTATTTGAAAGAAGCCTTTTATGATTCACACGTGAAGACTTCCTTCTGAAAAGCAGGCAGCCCACAGCTCTGATGGACCTTCATGCCAATGAGTTCGAGTTTCAGGAGCTGCCTGTGGCCCCTGCTTCCTGACTTGCCAGCCCTAGCTTCATGCATAATTGATCTGTCCTCTGCTCCTAAGGGGCAGAAGGTTATAGGTCAGGAGGCCTGACGGCAGTGGCTCCCAGAACCCCCAGTGGGGCCTGTGTGTGCTGGGCAGGCTGGGGCTTTGCTTCTGGCCGGAAGCAGGGCTGTGCAGCTGGACAGACTCACGCGGGGCCTCTTTCTTCTAGATACGGCGTGGAGATCGGCTCTTCCACCAGCATCACGGGGCCCAGCATCCCCGCCCGGACTCGGGAGGTGCTGGTCAGCCACCTGGCCTCTTACAACATGTGGGCCCTGCAGGGTGCGTGGTGTTTCCTGTGGGCCATGGAGGGTGGGCATGATGGGCATGGTGTGCAGAGCCCAGGATCGCCAGAGCACTGGGTTGGCGGGGAAGACGCTGTCACCTGGTTCATGGACTGGCAGGCTCACCCCTCCCAGGAGGACGTGGCTGTCTCCTCTTCAGGAGCCTCCATTCCAGTCCTCCTGTCCCAGCTATAGTCACAGGGGTGGAGTGCTCGCTCTGACGGGCAGAGCCGGGTCTGGTGCCTACCCAGGCAGGGGCAGAGGAGGGACTCCTGAGGAGAGCAGAGGCTCCTGAGAAGGTGGAGGGGCTGGCACCCCACCTGGTGGCTCCCTGCACATAGCAGGACCCTTGGGCCAACCTGGCTGTGTCCCCATAGGGATTGAGTTTGTGGTGACCCAGCTCAAGTCCCTGGTGCTGACCTTGGGCCTGACGGACCTGCGCCTGACGGTGGAGCAGGCTGTCCTGCTGTCGCGCCTGGAGGAGGAGTACCAGGTGAGGCGGAGGTGGGGCCCCACTGCGGTGGAGGCTCAGGGTGGCCCCCAGATGCCCTGGGGCCACCTGTGTGCTCACGGAGGCTAAGCCTGGACACGAGACTGGCACACTGTGGTCACCGAGGCTGCTTCGAGTCCATGTCTGATGTAGTGGCTCAGAATGAACAAGGCTTGGCTGCTCTGCCGTTGGTATTTTTTTAACTCAGAATCACCGTGTTCTCTGCAGTTCCTTTGTTACTTCTCCAGCCTCAGAAGGTTAATTGCTATTACAAATTGACTCCTAGCATGATGAAAAGCCTTTTGTAATGACAGTTTTTCCCAAGTTGGTCTAGTTATCTGCTTGGAAAAATGCCAGGGGGAGAAGCTGGTTTGTGTCACGAGAGAGCCAGCGACTATGGTGTCAGAGCCGGCTGGGTGGGGGCAGGGGCGGGCAGCAGGAGCAGGAAGCCTGCCTTCTGGTCTGGGCTCTGTCCTTGGCTGCAGGACCCAAGCGGGGCCGTCGTTCTCTGAACTTCACTTTCTCCCCAACACACAGTTCTCTTGAGTATAAAACGCTCTTCAGATATTCTGGACACCCAGAATGCAGGCAGATCCCAAGTGTCAGGGTGGGCAGGCCAGGCCTCCATTCTCACCTGCCGCTCCCCTGCATGCCTCCTCTCCGCAGCCGTGGGTGGTTGTGGCTCTGGCAGTCACCCTGCAGCCTGTCCCGTCCTCTCCACAGATCCAGAAGTGGGGCAACATTGAGTGGGCCCACGACTACGAGCTGCAGGAGCTGCGGGCACGCACGGCCGCCGGCACCCTCTTCGTGCATCTCTGCTCCGAGAGCACGGCTGTCAAGCACAAGCTGCTGCAGGGGTGACACCAGCCTCAGCCTGAGATGGAGATGCTGTGGCCAGCGGAGGCCAGCGTGGGCTGAGCCAGCGCGCGAGTACCAGCGACTGGTTATACCGAACATTTCTCCGCCTGCAAGTGAGAGGAGCTGCCACTTGTCTTGTTCCTACTATCTTGTCTGGGTCCCGGAGGCCACCCTGCTGACCAGTGTCCACTCACTGCCCAGCAGGACTTTCTTGTCTCGGAGGTCTTAGTGGCCCTCAAACTTTTTTTTCCCCTGGTTTTTAATCAAACTTTTAAAGTGAAGCTGTCTGTTTCTGTTTGTTCCTACTGTTTTAGCAAAGTGATTTACTTTTGAAAACAGAAAACAGTCTTTGTTGTTTCTGGGTTAAAAGCCTGGGCAAGGTCACCTGACGCACACACATCCTGTTCAAGGAGCCACTGCAGGGCCCTGACGCAGGGGGGTCTCGGGTGCCTGGGCCCAGATGAGGGAGCGGGAGGAGTCTGCAAAATTCGGGCACAAAGGCTCCAGAGCCACCCAGCCTTGCTCACCCGCCTCCCCTCTGGGCGCTGCCTCCCCAGCACTGTCCCCACACCCTGAGTGTGCTTGGAGGAGGTGCTTGTCACCTCCCCACCTCACGGGTAACACCAGCGGCGCTCTCAGCTCTAGAGGGTCCTAGGGTCCTCATGGCCTCCACCTTGGAAAGCTGGCTGGGCCCCTGAGGAAGGGTCTGCCCGGGACAAGAAGGGGCAGCCAAGAACCTAGGAGCCACTCTAAGCAGTCACCAGCTGCTCAGATGCAGACACAAAGAGGATGGAGAAAGCTGACAGGAATGTTTTATTTCTCTACCTGTAGTGGGGGAGGGCAGCCCTAGTCTAGGAGGTCCCCACACTCCAGGCTGTCCAGCTCGCTCTGCACGTGGTCGACGTACTGGTTGATCTCCTTCACACGTTTTCGGTTCCTCATGATCTCATCCTTGTGAATCTGAGGGCAAGGCGGATCTTGAGCCTGTCTGCCTGAGTCTGCCCCATCTCCACCCACGTGTGGCTCCACCCCTGGTCTCCAGGGTGAGGTCCTGCCACCTGCCCTTGCCACACATCTGCTCACCTTGTCCAGCAGGTGTGTGCACCAGGAGTTGACCCTGGTCACCAGCTCATCCTCGCGATTGTCAATCTTTAGGAGGTGGATGTCATGCGAGGCCCCAACTGCGTTAACTATCGTGTCTTTGTCAACGAAGAGCTGGGAAGGAAAGAGTGGGTGAAGGGCCTGGATCCACCCTGAGCGCAGAGCTGCTGAGCCGGTGGGGAGAGGGGCTGAGGTCTCTGGGGGTGGAGGCGGAGCCTGCTCTGTGTCCCTACTTTCTTGCTGTTGGCCCAGCAGTGCCAGTGACAGGGCAAGGGCCCCCGGGCAGCAGGGCAGTCCCCATGGGGAGCGTGCCCTTCCCCCAAAGAAGATAGGACCAGCCCTGTGACTTCACCAAGGTTCTCAAGTCCAACTTGCCTGAAACCTGCCATCAGGTGGGAAATGTGAGGCCAGCCAGGGGTCTCGGGGCTGCTCTGAGGACAGAAGGTGCCATACGCCAATGGGTCTCTGCAGCTCTCATGTCAACCCAGTAGGCCTGGGCTCCTGCCTTCATGTTCCCACCCGGTTCCCCACTGTGGATGACACTGTGGGTCGGTCCCCCCCACCCCCACCCCAGGCCTGGCTGGAGGTCCCCGGAGCGGCCAGACAGAACCCCGCAGTGCTTCTCCAGTAACTAGAGGGAATCTCAGACCTTAACCTCCTTTGTAGTCACTGCGTCTTAGAAAGTGCCAGAACCCCCACTTTGGGAAAGCAGGCTGTCCCAAACCCAAAAGGTTTCAACCAACCTGTCAGTTGAAACCACTTAGTGGTCAGGAGCTCCTCTTTAGTGGGGCCGCTCTGAGTGCTTTACTTGTTAGCCTGTCACCTGCCTATCTCCTCTTCTGCAGGTGCGAAATTAACGCTCCCGGAGGGGTTCAAGCTTTCCGGGGGGCGGGCCCCACGACGCCACCGCCCACCGGGCTCCGCCCACTGGGCTCCAGCCCCGCCCCCCGCAATCACCGAGCGCACGTCGTCCGGCAGGTCCTCGTCCATCTCGCCCTTGACTATCTTCTCCAGGATGTTGATGGCGATCTCCAGGAGCTTCTCGTGGTGGTGGTTCTCCAGGTCCCGGCACTGCGCCATCGTGCAGCCGGAGTTAAGCCAAGGCCGGGCCAAGCAGGCTGGAGCACCCTCCCCTGCACTGGCCCAGCTTGTCCTCCCCTTACGGGCCCTCCAAGCCCTCCGGCTCCCTCCACACCCCTTGGGGTCCCTTCTGGTTCCCTCCCCCACAGCCCTTTGTCCCCGCTGCTTGCAGCTCTCACTCTCCGTTGTATCCTAAAGGCCTCCTCTCAGAATCCCTTCTCCCCATCCTCTTCTGCCCCCTGAGCCGGAAACGTTCTCCCCATCTCTCCAGCTGATCCCTCTGGTCCACCCTCTGGTCCTCACTTAGTGGACTCTCCCTCAGGGAGGGTCCCGACCTCCGCTCAGCTGCTGCCATCTCTCTGACAGCAGGATTGGGGTCAGGAGGACAGGGGTGAACTTCAGGGCCCTGAGTTCAGGTGACAAAAGGCCGGGCATGCCCCACATGTCAGCCCCTAACCTGACATTGATCTGCTTACAGATGACTTGTCAGTGGCATCAGCATAGAGGTTGCCTACCCCTGGGCCCAGCACCTGCAGCATGGGCTGGTCCGGGGGGAGGATTCTGGGGTGGTCTCCAGGTGAGGTCACTCCTGAGAGAACAGATGGCCAGGACTCGTGCTGCAGGCAGCAGCCTGTGGAGCAACCCGCTATCTGGACTTCTGCTCTAACAAGGCGCCTTTGTGCTCGGGGTCAGGAAACACTCCTTAAACGTTCCAGAGGGTTGGCAAACCTCCACCTCTTGAAGGTGGGCTTCCTTCCTCGGTGAGAATGGGAGGTTTTACAACCCCAGTTTCAAAGGTGGAGATGCCCATTAAGCAGGGTCCTGTTTAATCTCACCTTGGTGGAGATACAGATCTTCCTGTAAGTCAAACGGGGCATAGGCAGTTCTGGTAAAAGTGAAGTCTGATTATAAAGCGCTGGCTTTTTACTCTCTGCCAGTGTGTCTAGGGCTCTGGTGGAGGGAGTAGGCATGGGAACCCACAGGGGGCCACCTGGAAGAGACCCCACTTATTTTCATCTTTCGTAAGCAGTGCAGAAGCTCTACCCTCTGTGTCTTTGGTTTAGAATGTGGGCGCCTCCCCGTGGGTCTGGTGGTGGGCACCATGTTGCGGGCAGAAGCCCCTGGCCCACAGTGCCTCCCTGGAGGGTCCTCAAGGAAAGGATATAGGCTCTGGACGTTCTCCACAAAGAGTCCCACCAGGTCGATGATGTTCCTTTCAAACATGTTTATAGTCTCCTGGAAATGATAAAGAACACGTTGTGTTTAGACGTGAACTCTGCACAGACTCAGACACGACTGAAGCGACTTAGCAGCAGCAGCAGCAGCCGCTGACTTCACGCCAGAGCCACAGTGCTGCTTACGGCTTACCGGGTCGTGACCCAAGACCTTGAAACTGCCTGGCCTCACAGGGGGTGGTGACCACCTTCCCTCAGCTGTCACCCTCCAGCCTGTTCTCTCGCTCACCCCTCAGTCTCAGGGCTTTAGTGGGTGCCTTCTCCAGGCCTTAGCCTGTGCTGTCTCTCTGCTCACCCCCCACCCCTCCTCAAGTATGCACACACAGAACTCTCCCACTCCCTGGGGCTTCCCAATGGCATCTGGACCCATGGACTGTAGGCCATCAGGCCCTTCTGTCCATGAAATTCTCCAGGCAAGAATACTAGAATGGGTTGTCATTTCCTTCTCCAGGAGAGTCTTCCCCACCTAGGGATCAAACCTGAGTTTCCTGCATTTTAGGCAAATTCTTTACTGTCTGAGCCACCAGGGAAGCCCCCTGCCTCCATCACCTCCGCAGAAACAAAATGAAGGAGTCGCTAGGAGCTAGGCTGCCTGCCAGCTCCACCACTGTCTGCAACTCAGGGAAAGTCATTAACTTCCCTGGGCCTCAGCTTCCTCTTCTGTGAAATGGATTTCTTCCACATAGGTTGTGGTGAAGCAGGAATGGATTTCTTCACACAAAGTACTTTGGGAGGTGCCTGGCAGAGAGGAGATCCTTGGGAGTGCCAGCTGCTCCCTAGGCCTCTTGCTTTCAAGGCTCCCACCTTTCTCCGTGAGGGTGGCCCTGCACAGCTGCATCCAGTGCTCGTTAAGGCACCGGCCTCACCCAGGTGCCACGGGGAGGGCTGCTGCCCCTGACTCGCAGGGTGGTCACTCCCCTGACCTGCCCTAGACTCCAGGGGCCGCAGGGTGGGCTGAGAGCACGGGGAGGGCAGGTTGAGTCTGAGGACTGCGGAAGCCGAGCTAAATATACATCTTTGAAATGTGTGTTAACACTCTTGTAATAAATGAAAATAGAGTCATTGATGAGACCTAAAGGAAACCAACCCTGAATACTCATAGGAAGGACTGATGCTGAAGCTGAAGCTTTGGCCACCTGATGTGAAGGGCCGACTCTTTGGAAAAGACCTTGTTGCTGGAAAAGATTGAGGTCAGGAGGAGAAGCGGGCGAGAAGAGGATGAGATGGTTGGATGGCATCACTGACTCAGTGCACATGAGTTTGAGCAAACTCCGGGAGATAGTGGAGGACAGAGGAGCCTGGCAGGCTGCAGTCTATGGGGTTGCAAAGATTTGAACACAACTTAGCGACTGAACAACAGCACTGAAAAGCAAGGGTTCTACTGATTGCTTTTTGGCCATTAGTAAGACAAGCACAAGTCCTGGAGGACTGGGGGGTGATAGAAAGGGGACTCCCTGCTTGGGAAGGTTGGGAGCTACTGCCTGAGCCCTGATGCTAGCGGGCCGTTTTCAGCGGTGCCAGAGCCCCCATGGGGAGCAAGCTCTTCTCCGAGACATGGCAGGAACCTCTCCCAGTCTGGTGGGTCACTGTCTCTGCCCAGCCCGTTCTGTTCATCACTGTGCTCAGGGCCCAGCCTTGGCTGCTTGGCTGCCTGCTGAATGCACAGGTCAGTCTGGCTGCCCCAGATCAGGCAGCAGCGCTGTTAGGCTCCTTGCTCTGCCCTGAGATACGGTAACTACAAGTGGCAGTGCTGGCAGCCTTGGCTCCATCCCAGATCTCCAGAGCAGGGGTGGGGTGGGTGGAAAGTGGGGGTCCACTTTGTTTTTTGACAGCTCTGTGGGTCTAAGCAAAGACTCTCCCTGCCAGGGCTCCAGGCTCTTCCTGGGTCAGGCGCTCACTCCAAAGAGACGAGCTCAATTCTTGTGCTGCACAAGGACCACTGGGCATCTCAGTGACTGGAAAGTGCTGGAGGCACAGAAAGCTCTCGTGTGGGCCGCCGATTCGTACCGGAGGGTTCTGGCCCCCAGGAGGTGTGGCCTTGGCGGGTTCTTTCACTGCAGCCGTGGCTCACCCTCACAGCCACACTGGGCCCTTTGTCCGATTCCTGCATTGGAGCTGCACCCAGCCCACCTCACCTCCAGCTGCTCCACCAGCTGCATCTCCAGCGTCATGAGCACGTTGAACAGCTCCGTGATGTCCTCGCTGTACTCCACTATCTTTGTCTCGATGCTACTCAGTTCACTCTCCTCTCGGATGGCATTTAAACTCTGCAAACAAAACTGTGCTTTAGGCAGAAATCTACGATGAAGTGTAATTCCTGAAATGACAGGCGATGGTTTGGTTTTGTGGGTCAGAACCTGGATTCTGGGGTTGGCCCACATTCAAGTGTCAGGTCCACCCCCTCCATGCAGGATGGAGGTGGTCAGAGCAGAGGCTCCACCAGCCAGGGACTTATTGGAGGTGGAGGGGACAATAGCTTCAGAGTCACCTGGACCTGAATCAGGACCAGGCTGGGTCACTGTGTGACCTCAAGTAACTCCCATCTCCTTGGGTGCAGGGGCAGAGAGCCTGAGCATCACAAAGCCAGGGGATGGGGTGGCATCTCTGAGGTCTTGGCTCAGTGGGGCTCTGATCAGGGAGGGGTCCACGACCAGCGGGGCAGTGAAGAGGGTTATCACACAAGGTTGGACCCCCACAGTGCCCCGTGAGCACACAGCTGCCAGCGGTAAGCAGACGCAGGTCTGTCTGTGAAAAGAGGTGCTAGTGGGCTGGACAGCATGGGTAGTCGGAGCCGCACCCAGTACCAGCCGTTCACTAATGAAGGGCCTGGGGGTTCGGCTGCTGGATGCAATGTCAGTGGAGTGACCCAGCAAGACTGGGGGTGAAGGGTGCTTGTGGTCATGGCCGCCCCATCTGGAGGAAGGTCAGGCTTCTTCCCGAGCTCAAGCCTGACATGAAAGCAAATCCTGACAGAGGGAAGATTAACATGTAAAATATAAAGCCATGAAAGTACCTCAAGAAAGAAATGGGGGGGGGGCTTTAATAAATAATCTCAGAGTGGAGAAATCCTTTCTAGGTGTGACTGGAAGAAAATATTGATAATTTCTACTACATTATTTTTTAAAATTCTGAATGTCAGAAGTGCCATAGACATAATGGTAAGACAAATAGGAAACAGGAAAATATTTGCAACTCATTTCACTGACATAATTTCTCAATCTATAAAGAGTTGCTACAAAGTAATCTAAACAACAACAACAAAAAAGAGACAGAAATAAATCAAAAACCAAATGGGTGAGGGCATATTATAAGAGCCTGGAAGAGAAGGCTCGGGTCAGCTGCCTAGTCGGAGGCGACATTTGAACATCGCCACGGTGGGGGCGTCAGCTCTCCCTGAAGACACGCCCCAGACCTGGGAGCTAGGTCAACCAGTGCGCCCGGGGCTCCAGGAGCACTGGCTGGAGGACGTCCAGACATCCCAAGCCCAGTGGCTACAGGGACCCAACGTGATGGGGATGGGGACTGGGAGACTCGGCTGGCCCAGGGGCAGCCGCCAGGGACGTTGGCAATCACAGTTCTGTGAAATCCTCCCGTTTTCAATGTCAGAAAAACGCTCAAAACAGTTTAAAACCCTCTTCAGGCCAAAGGCAATACATGTGTGAACAAACGAGCTCCTGCCCTGAGGTCTGAAGCTCTGGCTGAAGGTGTCTCTCATTAGTGGGAACCCTGGAAGGCCTGTCAGCCTGACCTATGTCACCAGGGGGGGGCGGTTTTCCTCCTCTTTAAACTAAGTCCTTAACCAGCTTCTCACTCCTTTAACCTGGATGCTGTGGGGACTCACTGGCTTGCTGTGCCAGTGGTTTTTGGAGAAAAGCAAAGTCCATAGCTTTGGCTGCTGCTACTGCTGCTAAGTCGCTTCAGTCGTGTCTGACTCTGTGCGACCCCACAGACGGCAGCCCACCAGGCTTCCCGTCCCTGGAATTCTCCAGGCCAAGAACACTGGAGTGGGTTGCCATTTCCTTCTCCAATGCATGAAAGTGAAAAGTGACAGTGAAGTCGCTCAGTCGTGTCCGACTCTTAGCAACCTCACGGACTGCAGCCTACCAGGTTCCTCCGTCCATGGGATTTTCCAGGCAAGAGTACTGGAGTGGGGTGCCACTGCCTTCTCCATAGCTTTGGAGCAGGTCAGTAATCCTGTCTGCAAAAGCAACATTAACTGAAACCACTCTGCCGGGTACACACGGCCCTGCTTGCGGTGCGGCCCCTCTGCACAGTCTGTGGCTCACCCTGCTGTAGCCCCAGGAGAGGTGCCCAGAGCAGCGCTGACCCCTAGGAGAGGAGGGGGCCTGGCTTCCCAGGCTGGCACTCACGTGCAGTGGTCATCCTCTTTGTTGTGACCACTGGGGTAATGAAACCACCGAGGCAAAAAGTCATGGAGACCCCACTGTGAGCCTGGGATAGTGGAGGAGCTGCAGTGGGTGGGACAGGTAGAAGCCTGAGTTGGTGAACTGGTGAACAGGGACAATGACCAAGGAGGGACTGGGCCTCTGGCAGGTGGGCACCTGCAGCGGGAGGTGGGGAGGGGGACGGGACCCACCAGCAAGTGCTTTTCCTCGAATTTGGCAATCTTGAGCTTGCCCTGCTCCTGGTTTTCCTGGATGGCCTCCTGCACACACTCCATGAAGTGTCTAGCTCTGCCTTCCGCTTCTCCTGCTGCTTCAGGCCGTACTCAAAAATGTTCAGACAGATGATGACAAACTTATCCTTGTAGGTGAACGACTGTTAAGGAAGCCTGCAGCTGCCCTGGAGGGTGGGCTGCCTGGGGGGTGGGCTGCCTGGGGGGTGGGCTGCCTGGGGGTAGCCTGCCTGGGGGTGGACTGCCTGGGATGGACTGCCTGGGGGGTGGGCTGCCTGGGGGGGGGGCTGCTTGCAGTGGACTGCCTGGAGGGTGGGCTGCCTGAGGCTGGACTGCCTGGGGGTTGACTGCCTGGGGGGGTGGGCTGCTTGGGGGTAGCCTGCCTGGGGGTGGACTGCCTGGGGGGTGGGCTGCCTGGGATGGACTGCCTGGGAGGTGGGCTGCCTTGGGGGTGGACTGCCTGGGGTGGGCTGCCTGGGGGGTGGGCTGCCTTGGGGGTGGACTGCCTGGGGTGGGCAGCCTGGGGGGTGGGCTGCCTGGGGGTGGGCTGCCGGGGTGGGGGGCTGCCTGGGGTAGCCTGCCTGGGGGTGGGCTGCCTGGGGGGTGGGCTGCCTGGGGTGGGCTGCCTTGGGGGTGGACTGCCTGGGGTGGGCTGCCTGGGGAGAGGGCGCCTGGGGGGCGGGGATCTGCCTGGTGGGTACAGCCAGGTCGGGGTGGCATGTGGGCCTGGAGGCAGAGCCACAGTTGGGATGGAGTATAAGGAGGTGATCGGGCATCTCCACCCTCAGCCTGAGAATTCAGGGAGGGTCTTGGGTAGGTGGCTATGGTGACAAGTGCCCATCAGTCACATCCTCTGGGGGAAGGGATCAGGCCCAGCCTGCAGCCCCTAACCATGCAACACGTCTCCCTCTGCAAGCTTGACTTCCCCAGCTGCAAGCCGGGGTCTGGGACAGCACCCACCCCGCGGGTGGTGACACGGTTGTAAACACTGGGTGCAGAGCACACAGCAGGACCCGGGAACAGCTAGGCTGCATCCCCGGCAACCTGGGCCCTGCCGACCAGACACCCCATGTGTTCTGACCTGGTCCTCGCTGCCCTGGGTGCACTGCCCTGGGGCCCAGAGGGGTAGGGGACTCCCCCTGGACTGGTGGCCGTGATCTGGAAGGATATGCCTCCAGGAGCTCGCCCACTCCGGGCAGGTGGGACAACTTGCTGCCCTCTACGTCCTCAGCATACATGCTGTCGAACAGGAAGGTGCCATTTAGCTGCTCTACGAAGGCTGCCTGTGGTCAGAGACACAGCGGGCTTCCTGGGCAGGACCCTGTGCTAGGCACTGGGGCCATGCATGCCCAGCCCTTGGGAAGGCAGGCAGGGATGGGCAGGCGAAGGGCTGGGTGAGGCCAGAGCTAGAGAGGCAGAAAACTGAAGGGTGCCCTCAGCTTGGTCCTGCTGAGCAGGGGCACCCTGGGAGAAATGAGCATTCCCGGGGAACTGGCCAGTGGGCTTAAGGACCAGGGACTGCTCTGAAAAACCATTCGGCACAGAGTCCCCCGCCCTGGAGCTAGAGCGGGGCCCGGGGGCCGTGGGACAGAGTCGGGGGTGGGGCGACAGGTCAGCGTGACTGTCCTGACTGAGGCTCCAGCGGCCCAGAGACCCTGCGTACCAGCTGTTTTCAATCAAATGACAGGTTTTGGGGGCCTGGGCCCTGCCGACCTTCATGAACCTGCCGGAGACCGGGTGAGGTGGGGCGGGGCAGGGCGGGGCAGGAAGGGCGGGCGGAGCAGTGGGTCCCCGGCGGGCAGCCGTTCACCTTGTGCTCCTCCAGCTCCTCCCGCCGGGCCTGCTCGTCTTCTAGCCGCGCCTGCATCAGGTTCTCCCGGTGCTTCAGCTCGTCGATGCTGTACTGGTGCTTCATCTCCGCCAACTCTTTCTGTAGGAGAAGCGGGAAGGGGCACCGTTACCCTGGGACCAGGGGTCCCTCGGAGACGCTGGCCTCCCCGCATGGGCGGGGCCTGGACAGGAGTGGCTTGTTTTCCCTCCCCCACCCTTCCCAAGTATTCTGAGCCTCGGGTAAATCAGTGTGGGTGCCGCAAGGGCAGGCTGAGCGAGGATGTGGGCAGTCTCTGGGGTGGAGGCCCCCTGCAGACCCGCTGGCTCCCACACCTTCCCCAGCTGGGCTCTGGCCCAGTTTTAGGGATGCACAAGGGGAGAGCTGCAGTGGGGGGTGCGAGCCACAGGCCTGGGCACAACACTCTCAGCTTATTCTCAGCATTTGAGCCCCCGTTGCCCTTCAAAGTATTGCCTAAATGCAAAAAATAAGACTTGACAGTCTTGAAATTAAAATTTTCACAGTCCTGTCCTGTTCCTGGACAAGAGAAGGGCGTGGTTGGGGAAGGAGGGGCAACTCTCTGACCCCCCTGGTATCTGTGGACCCCCAGTCTCTGTGGATCCCCACTGGTCTCTGTGGACCCCCCTAGAAAGGTTCCTGCGAGCAGAGAGCTCCACACTTGGAAGGCGGCGCAGCAGCCAGGCCAGCAGGGTCAGCACAGAGACCCGGGGACCAGCCAGCTCTCCCCGTGCCCCCACATCACCTCAGGGCCTCCCCCAACCCCAGACACAGGCTCCTTCCTCCCAGGAAAGGCAGCAGCTTCTGATGGGGGGATGGCAAGTCCCCCACCTCCTCATACCCTGCTTTCATCCCATCCTGCTGCCAGAGGCCTCCCGTTGGGCGGGGTTTTTTTCCCCTGGGGGCAAAGCACCCACAAACTGGTCACACGGCAAAGGGTAAAAAGCTCCCAGCAGGGGTGTAGGACAGAGGCAGGGGTGGCCTGGCCAGGCAGTGGACGGCGGGGGCAGGGGCTTCCTCATGGGGTGAGGCTCCCGCAGGCCTGAGACCCTGGCTCTGCTGCAGACCAGTTGGGCCCAGCTCTCCGATGGCCCGCTCGGCCGTGGGGTCCTGGGGGCATCTCTCTGGGGTCAGCGAGGTTGGCACTTTGGAGTGCTACCATGACCTTTCAGTGTCACTCCTGGGGTCGCCTATTGTGGGGGTGAGTCCTGACTCTGCCCCGAGCTGCTGAGCCCACTGAGGGCCGACTCTCACTTAGTCTCCAGACTTGTTCACGGAGAAGCAGATAGAGCAGGACGGCAGCGAGGAGGCGGGAGGAGGCCCAGGACAGGGCCCGGCCAAGAACGTGTACCACAGTGACTGGGGCCGTTAGGGTCAGGAGCCTCCAGGAGGGGCCGCTTTCCTCTCCTCCCGTGGACGTGGCCCTCCCCAGATGCCCAGAGCCTGGATGCTGACCCGCGGAGCCCATGTCGAAGGAAGACTACCATGTGGTCGTCGAGGCGCCGGAAGTCCAGGTACACAAGGTCGGGGAGGTAGGCGCAGATGAACATCTTGTAGTCCTCATCCTCGGCCACCGGGTTCCCGGACAGGCTGAGCGTGCGCAGGGCCTTGAACCGCCGCAGGTAGATGATCTGAGGGGAGAGCGGGCCTGTCTCCTTTCTCTTCCCTCTGCCCACGCTGGGAAGCCACAAGGAGGAGCCGCGGTCTTTGCCAGGGGTCCCACACTCTGGGGGCCCAGTCTCCTCGTCTGTGAAGGGGCCGCAGGGGTGTCACACGCAGGTGTTGAGAGGACCCAACGCCACAAGGAGCACCAAGAAGAGGGCTGGCACCCGCTCCCCAAGCGCCCGCTGTCCCTCCGCCCTCCGCTCTCAGCACAGGCGCCCTTTCCACCCGTCAAGTGCTCTGAAAGGCCCTGTGCCCTGAAATTCAGCAGAACCTGGATCTACTGGGTGGCAGCTTGTGGGACCACCACTAACAACCATTTAATTTTCCTGTTGTTAGTAACGGGGGACATTCAGCAAGACCACCAGCCCCCTCATCGGACAGCATCTCCTCCCCTGTGCTAAAGACAGAAGAGAAACCTGCTTCTCTTCCTTCCTGAAGGGATTCCCTTGTCAGTTGTTTATTCGTTCAACAAACATCACAGAGCACCTGCCAGCCTGGGGACACAGTGGGAACAGAGCCTTCAGAGCAGGAGCTGACACTCTAAGGGCAGGGGACAGGAATGCTTCAAAAGTCAGCCGAGGGACTTCCCTAGTAGCACTGCAGATAAGAATCTGCCTGCCGATGCAGGGGACACAGATTCCATCCCTGGCCCCAGAAGATCCCGCCGAGCAGCTGAGCCTCCGTGCACCAAGGCCACTGGGCCCACGCGCCTAGATCCGTGCTCTGCAACAAGAGAGCCACGACAGTAAGAAGCCAGCACGCCGCATCTGGAGGGTGGGCCCGCCTCCTCCGTCTGCGCAACTGGAGGAAGCCTGAGGAAAGCAGTAAAGACCCAGAACAGCCAAAAAGAAATGTTTTTTAAAAGTCAGAGTCATTGCTGTTGGTCATAAGTACTCGAAGAACTCGAGGGGGGCAGGTAGGGAGGGAGCCTTAGGGACAATGATGGGGGTGGGGTTCCATTAGGATTTGAGCCTCTGAACTCTGAGGAAGCAGCGGGAAGAGCAGTGGCGAGTGTACTCCCAGGAGCAGCACAAGGGAAGGCTGTGCTGTGGGAAAGAGCGTGGCCGGTGCCAGGAAGCAGGGAGGGGCCAGGAGGTCTGAGATGATACTGAGAACAAGGCCAGCGCTGATTCACCCGAGACCTGATGGGCGGCGGTCAGGAGTTTGAAAGCTGTCTTAGGGAAATGGGAGCTGTTGGAGTTTTCAGGGTATGTGGGGTGGGGCAGGGGGTCAGGACCTGATTTCATTTTAAGAGCTCTCCCAGTGAGATTCCAGTTTTCGTCTTTGGGATCATCAAAGCAAGAAAGGTCTGGGAGCAAAGTGTGCTGTGGGTGGTTAGAGGGACAGGACTTCTCGTCATTGCTGCTGGGTCTGTAAGTGGTTCCACTTCTATAGATGGCCACGCAGCAAGACCCATCACAATGAGAAAATGCCCTCGGACCCAGCAACTCCACCTGGAGCAATTCATCTCCCACAGGGGCTCATCCAGGTACACAGTCAGCCCCGATTAAAGACATCCCCAACAGCCTGTGTGTGACAGCGTGAGGTCGGAGAACACCTCAGCGTCCACCCATGGGGGCTGGAGAACTCCATCCTGCATAATCTAGGCAATGGAATGGCCTGTGGTGTAGAGGGCACCAATGACTTGGGTTGGGGGGGACGACCCAAGGCAGGCTCTGGAGAGTAGCTGGACAGGTGTGACAATCGTGTGAAACATTTCGACAGTAAGATGTCTGGAAAGACACATGTGCAATTTAGGAGCAGCTGTGGCCTCTGGCAGGGGACACGGGCTGAGGTCAGGAGCGAAGGGCTCTGCTGTGCATGCCCTGAGTTCTGCTGAGTCAGCCACTTGCTTTTAATTCAATTAACAAAATGAAAACAAGCCTAATAAATACATAACAGGAAAGTCTATAATCAGATGTAAGAAACTCGGGGCAGGTAAGGACTGAAACCAGAGATGCTCTGGGCTTGTCGGCCATGAAGCCAGCGCCCCCTGCCTGTCTCTCTGGGGACCAGCTGCACCTGCTTCTCCTGTCTTCATGGGGTGGGGGGTGCGTGCCTGGCACCCAGCATGCCCTGGGGAAATGGGGACAAAAGAACAGCCCAAGCCAGGGAGGGAGGGGGGTGTTCACAGCAGGGTAGGGCACGGCCTGAGTCGGTGTCCCCTCCCTGCCCAGGCCTGGATCTGCTCAGGGTCAGGGCCAGTGTCTGAGGATGACAAGTCAGAGGCAGTCCACTCACATACAGGCTCCCAGGTGCTGGACCTACCCAGGCAGCAGCAGCTCTAAGCACTCAGAAAGGTTCCCACAAGCACGATCTAGGGCTGTTTGGGGTTTACCCTTAACTGAAAATTCCTGAATAAGCACCATTTCCTCCATAGCCCCTCTGTGCCGCAGCTGCCCTACATGGACAGACTTGACCCTCACGATGGCCTGTGGGGTGGAGTGCTGTCTGTCCTCAGGAACAGATGGGCACTGAGCCCTGGATGCTGAATTCCCGGCCCAGGGCCTCCCCCCGCCGGTCCGTTGCTCTAGCTGCTCTGCCTGGGGCACTGCCCTGTAGCCTCTGCCAGCCCTGCCAGCAACCTGAGGCTGCTGTTGGTCTCTGTCCCCATTGGGCACAGGCCAGATGCCCCACAGGCAAGAGGGCCCCCCTCAGCAATGTCTGCTGAGTGAGTGGGGGTGGGGCACACACACACCCACATGCAGGCCCCCATGGGCTAAGCTGGTATTTGAATGTCCTTGAATCCAGATTTCCAGCTTTTCTAGGATGGGGTGGGGGGCGGTGGGGAGCTCCCCCCATGGTGCCCCCCACCCCTGCCAGTGCCCATGCTCACGTTCATCATGTTCCCGATATGGTTGTTGCCCAGCGACAACACCTGCAGCTTGACCAGCGCGTCCAGTGAGTCGATCTTGCTGATGCGGTTGTTGAACAGGCTCAGATCCTCCAGGTTGACCAGCGTGTCCAGACCCTCGATGGCCTCGATGTTGTTGAAAGACAGGTCTGGAGGATGGGCCTGGCTTAGGGGGACTTTCCTGGAGCTGACCCCCCACCTCGGCTCTACTGTCTCCTTCCCGGTCACAGAGGCAGGCAAAGGCTCCCATCTGTGCGGCCCGCGATCTGGGATGGAAACTCACTGGGGTGGGGTCAGCACATCTTGGGGAGTGGGAAACCCTTGAGGCCAGGCCACCCCACACTCCAGGCCCAACCCCAGCTGACCTGAGGACTCTCTCTACTCCAGGTTTCTCATCTTTGGGAATCAAACTGCTTTTTGCCACTGCAGTGTTGGGGTTTGAGGGGGTTGTGGCTGCAACACTATCTTGGAACACGGATGGCCCCAAGGCCCAAAGTGGGAACTTTTCACGAGCTTTCAGCTAAAGCCCTCGTGTTTAAGGGGCTCCAGAAGTCATTTAGCCTCCCCGGCCCCTCAGGGGATGCTGTCCTGGGACACTACCGCCCCGTGCTTTTCCTTGTTTCACCCTCACAAGCAGAGGTGTCATCACCAAGTCTTCAGGATGAGGGAGCCAAGATTCAAGGGTGCCAGGTGCCCAAGGTCAACAACACATAAGGAAAGTGAGGTGCAGGAGGTGAGCTCACATATCCAGAATGTGTTAGCAGCTTGGCAGAGTGGGGCCTGACTGGGTTCCCCTACTTCCTTTCCTGCCAGGCTCTGTTCTTTGCAGACAAGCTGGTAGATGTTTAACAAAGGGGTGGGGGGGGGCAGCTAGGATTTGTAGCACCTGCAGATTGCTGTGGTGTAAATACTCCTACTGCCAGTGTCAGGCTACCAACAGGGCATCCCTGAGTGTAGAGTTGGGACAAGATGTGGGCAGCAGGACTAGCCGGCTCCAGCTTACCCTCAGCACTGTGACAGCAGACTGGCCACCAGCAGGACCTATGCATGTGGAGGGGGGCCGGGCTGTGGGTACAGAAGGGGCTGTGGGTACAGAAGGGGCTGTGGGTACAGGCAGGGGCCATGGGTGCAGTCAGGGGGCCATGGGTACAGGCGAGGGGGTGCTGTGGCTTTAGGGCAGGGCTGTGGGTACGGGGGGGTGCTGTGGGTACAGTCAGGAGCCATGGGTGCAGGCAGGGGGCTGTGGGTACAGGCGGGGGTGGGCCGTGGGTGCAATAGGGGGATGTGGGTACAGGGGGGCCGTGAGTATGGCAGGGCCGTAGGTACAGGTGGGGGCCATGGTTGCAGGCAGGGGGCCATGGGTGCAGGCAGAGGGCTGTGGGTGCAGGTAGGGGGTGGCTATGGATTCGGGGGGGCTGTGGGTGCACTGAACCATCAAACACCCTCTCCTCACCCCACACCCCTGCATCCCAGGGCCCAGCTCCTCCCAGCTGTGGCTGTATCCCTGGGTGACCATCACTGGACAGAGGCTTTCCTGCTTCCAGCAGATAGAGCACCTGCTGGAGGGGACCAGCACTGGGCCAGCAGGGAAGTGGGGCTGCGTGGGGCCTCACCCAGCCAGACCAAGCGCGTGAGGTTCTCCAGGCCCTCGATCTTCTCAATGATGTTGTTGTCCAGCTGCAGCTTCTGAAGGCTCTCAAACTGCCAGAGGTTGTCGATGCGGAGGATGTCTGAAACAATGGAGGGCGCGCCCAGGTGGGTGTCAGGGTTTAGTACCAGTGTCATGGGGGCTGGATGACAGATGCTGACTGTGGGAGAGGCCCCAGAAGCCCCGTTGCCTTCCCTGGGGTGCCAGGGACCCTGGAAGTGTGGGCCCAGCTCTGCGGAACTCAGAGTCCCTGTTAGTGCTGGTGCTGGGGCCACTGCGGGCCACACTGCAAGATGGAGGCAGGTGGGCCCTCCAGGGCAAGGACTCACACAGCTCCCCCTCGAAATGCCTGGGCTTGGTCAGAGGGCACAGCAGGGCCCCCCGGGGTGACAAAGGGAATCAAGGCTACAGGGATGGCCAGTTGAGCATTTTGGGGGGTGCTCTGGCCACAAGGACCCTGCATGTCTCTACCTAGAATTGCACGCTGTGTGTCTGCCCAAAGATGGGGGCCCATAAGGGGCAGAGAAATGGCCCCCGAATGTCCATATACTATGAGGGGAGGAACTGCCCACACAGAGGTGGGCTCCTCACATCACTGATCCTGAGTCCTCTGAAGACCAGCTCCCTGTCATGCGGCTGACTGCCCCCTTGTTCCTGAGGCAAGCAGACCCTCTGTCACAGCCACCAAGAGTGCCACCCTCACTCGATATCAAGTCTAAAACCACGCATGCTGGTCTTGTGCCTTTCAACCCAGGTGGCCCAAATACAACCAAGGCCCATAGACTGTGGACCGTGTATGGAACTGGCTGCCCGCGCCCGCCCTGCCCGGCCCCGCCCAGGACACGCACTCTGGAAGTCCAACTGCAGGGACACGACGTCCTTGAAAAGAATGCCCTCCTGCTTGGCCAGCTGCCCGGCCTCCTCTCGTGGGCCCTGCTCCCCTACGGCCAACTTGAGCATGTCATCGTCCATCACTCTGGGCTCCATGTCGTACAGCCGGTTCATCCTTCCTGGAAAACACCAACACCCTGGCTGAGGCCGCCTCTCCTGCCTCCCTTTGAGGGCGGGGTCTGGCCAGTATCCTTTCACTGCATCATGGAGTAATGTTGCGGCCATGACGCTCTGAAGGCAGGCCCCTCCCACTCTTGGCTGCTAAACATGGGCCTCCCCAGACCCCCACTGGCCTGGTGCCCACCAACAGTGGCACACCCCTTGTCTCCACAACCAGGCTGTGACCCTTACCCTGGCCCCAATATCCATACTGATCCCTTTAGCCTCTGGAGCTCAGCTGCCTGCAAAGCCGTCGCCATCTTGGGCCTCTGGCTTTCTGTGCCCACCCTTGTTGTGTTTCTCGGCACCAAGCACTGATCACAGTCCTTGGTGGCCCCAGCCAGGCCCGCCAGGCCCAGCCCCCCTTCCCTGAGAGCCTCACCCTCTGAAGGTGGCCATATCTGTAAGCATCCCCAACCACAGGTGCCCAGGGTGTAGCCACTGGTACACACAGACTCAAGCTGGCTGTTCGTGACCCTCCCCAGAGAGATGTGAACTAGGGCCACAGGACAAAGCACCCGTCAGCGCTGGCTACTTGAGCTGGGAAGGCACTGGGAGCTAAGGGCTGGTCAGGGACATGGTGAGTGAGAGAGTAACAGGGCCTGTGGAAGATGGACAGACAGAAGCGAGAAGGGAACTTGATCCAGGAAAAAAGATAAAAGGACAGGCAGAGGCTGCCTTCCCCTCGCTGACTTCCCAGCCCCTCCTTCTCCAACCCCGGGCCCCTGGACCTCTGACCCCAGGCCCCTAGACAGGGCACTGACTTCACGAGTTAAATCCTCATTTCCCTAAACTAACCCAGGAGGTATCTGTTGCTACTGGTCCAAAGGGATTCGGCTGAGGCACAGCGGGGTGGGTCACAGACGAACCCACACTGCTGTTCTTGGTTGGACAGAGCCATGGTCCTGGGCAGCTTGACCTCAGTCCATGATTACCAGCCCTCCTAGCACACCCAGAAGGGCTGGACCCTGTGGGAGGGCACATGCTACTGGAAACGCCCTGATTCTGCCTCGGAATGCTCTGGACGTTCAGTCTTTCCCCTACTCTCCACCCCGTTCTCACCTGCCTGCTGGCTTCGCTTCCTACCTTGGCCTTTGCATGCCCACGCCAGGCCTCCCTGCCCTGCTGGTCCCTGATGATGCAGCCCCACAATCGCCTTTTTATTCCATCGAGCGCTGCTGGGGAGACTCCTGGTGTTGGGCAAAGTGGGGCAGGCCTGGCAATCCTGCACGGGGTCTCAGAGACCCCCTGCCTGGCTGCCTCTCCCCTACCCCGCCATGCAGCTTGTGCAGTTGTGCATCTTCTGTTTCTGGAGTGTCCACGAGCCTGGTCCCGGTGGCCCCAGAGCAGGAACAGCCTCCCTCTTCCTGCACCCACTTCTCCTCTGAGTCTCCCCTCTTCCTGGGTCCCTCCACACTCTCTCATCTCCTTCAACTGATTGACTCAACCCCTGAAAGACATTTCTAGTCCTCTACCTCTCTCTATCTCCCCATTCTATGGGGACAATTTTTCTAAAATTTCCCATAACTTGACACCAGCTTCTCTCTGGGGAAATTTTAATGTGCCGTATTTGGCAGATGCTACTTGAAAGTGTTTGTGCTTCCCCCCCCCCCCCTTTATTTCCTTTACAGACAAGTGCTGTGCTTTGGGAAATGATTCATACTCTGATTTCAAAACTTTGGCTGACTTCTCATCACTCCTGTCACACAAGGGCCTGGTCCCTGAGCCGGGTCGAGCCTGCTTCCAGTCAGGCCCAACAGTCATCACATGGTGTGGAACATCTGTGTTTGTTACATACACCAGAGCTGGATTCGCACCCTTGGGCAACTGACTTTGCTTTCCAAGCCTTCGACCTCCTGTCTGTAAAAGATGGGTAACTCCTCCCTCCAATATTTGTTTAAGATCATTTATTTAGTCCACAAATGCGCAACGAACAGCAACTACATGCATGGATAAGACTCGGTTAGTGGGTTTAGGAGTATTGTGATTCATAGACCTCCTTACCTCTGTTTCAGACCCAACTCAGAGGATCATGAAGTGAAGTGAAGTGAAGTCGCTCAGTAGTGTCCGACTCTTTGCGACCCCATGGACTGCAGCCTCCCAGGCTCCTCCGTCCATGGGATTTTCCAGGCAAGAGTACTGGAGTGGGTTGCCATTTCCTTCTCCAGGGAATCTTCCCAATTCAGGGATTGAACCCGGGTCTCCTGCATTGCAGGCGGACACTTTACCCTCTAAGCCACCAGGGAAGCCCTACAAACCTTTAATTATAAATTATGACAAGTCTGTGAGTGTAGGGAACTATGAGAACATACTTGTGGGGACCTGGGCTGAGACCTGGAGGATGGGCAGGAGAGGAGGAGGAGGGGTCTTTAGGGTGAGGGTCCTGAGCTGGGAGAGGAGGAGGCAGGTTCCACCCGGATGCCCAGAGTGGCAAGGCCTCCAGGGGTGTTGTGATCATCCCAGGATCCCTAGGAAGCTCCAAGGCATGACGAGGATGTGACGTGATCAGAGTTTAATTTGGAGAAGCTCATTCTGGCTTGTTGCACTGAGAATGTCAAGAGTCAAGACATGACTGGGCTGCAGGTAAGAAGTGGGTTTGAGAGACCTCTAGGAACGTAGTTTATGTGAGGGACTGACTCTGCAGTTTTCAGGTAAGAAAACGGAAGCTGGTTAAGGAGGTCAAGTGACACCCAAGCTGACAGACACATCCTGTGCATGCGGAGGTAGGAGGTCAGAGATGCAGAGCTCAGGCTCTTAATCAGACTCAACTGCACCCCCATGCTGTGGGTCATTGTCACAGTTCACACTGTTTCTCATAACCGTTCCAGGTTTGCTCCAAACCAGGACAGTCCTCCCCCGGGGGGGCGGGGGGGGGGGGGGGCGGGTGGAGGGTGGGGGCGGTTTATCAGTACTTCCCCACCAGCCGGGGCTGCTGTTGACTTGCCTGACAGTAGTGTTGTTGTGGGTCGGGAGAACAGCCAAGAGCCTTACACCTCCTCACAGAGAACCAGATCCTGAATTGTCCAGCGAAACAAGGACTTGGCATCAACTGGACCTGGAAAATGGAGCCCCTATTGGCCGTGAATTGATAAGAGAAAACCACCCTCTTCTGAGTGCTCACCACGCTCTGGAGTAACGTTCATGATCAAATTACAGGTCTGGTCTGGGAGCCAGCAGAGAAGGGAGCCCTATTGGCCTGACTGTCCAGACGGGGAAACTGAGGCCTGGGAAGGGAGCTGCTGACGGGGCATCCACGTTCCAAGCCAAAACCCTTCACTAAGAGGAAGGCTAGCTCTAAGGAAAAGGAACAAGGTAGCGGCTGTTGAGAGGTCGGGCAGACGGTCAGTGATGTCCTCCTGAAAAGGGATCAGTGGGCCGGGTACCTCTCTCTGGCCCGGAGGCCGGGGGTGGGACCTTAAAGGTCTCGTTGGGGCCTGCGCCCATAGGAAACGCTTCCCGAGCTTCTCTCCCCACGAGGCCTGAAGGCCCTGACCGGCGTGGGGCGGCCCGCAGGCTCCTTCGTGAAAAGGTCAAGTCCTTCAGCAGCCTCTCGGCTCCGGGCTCTCAGCTTCTCTGGCACAGTCCGCCACCTGCTCGTGGTAGCGGAGCTGGGTTGCTAGGAGAACCAAGCGCCTCACTCCGTTGCTAGGGGGAAGTCAGGGAGTAGACATCCTGGGTGAAAGTTGACGGCCACGTGATCATATTTCTGGGCGGGGAATGTCACCCAGCACCAACCAGCCTTAGAGAAAACAAATGCTTGTCCAATCAGCACTCTCCCTGGGCGGGGACCTTACTAGCCCCGCCCTCCCCTGCCCTCTTTTTGAGTGAATGATTTGATTTTTGTCCAGTAACAGTAAGGATTCACTCGATTGACCAGTACATAAATGAATCAAAATACACAGACTCTCGTCGGGAGGCGGGCCAGGGGAGGTGACGGAAATTCCTGTGACTTAGCTAGCCACCCCGCCCAATCGGACGCTGCGGGGTGGGCGGGACTTCGCGGAGGGTGGTGTGGTTACCAATCGGAAGAGGGCAAGGCAGTTCTCGCCCAATAGGGACAGGCGGGGCGGGGCCAGCGGCGGGCACCGGCGTTCCAGAGGGTGGGGCGGGGGCAAGTGTCAGTCAGGCCCGGAGCGCGGCAGGGGACGCGGAGACCCGGCGGCTGACGCGCGCGGGCCGCTGTCGAGCCGTCCGCCCAAGATGGAGTTCCTCCTGGGGAACCCGTTCAGCACGCCGGTAGGGCAGTGCCTCGGTAAGGCCCCCCACCGCGGCGTCCCGAGGCCTGGGCGGTGCTCCGCGCGTTGCTGCGCGGTGGGGCCCAGCCCCGCGCCCCAGCCCGGCCGCCGCGGTCCCAGCGGGCTCCCTGTCCCGGGCCCGTCGGGCTGAGCCACTCTCAGCGGCGGGGAGCGGGGAGGCCGGCGCGCCCCTGGGAAGGTTGGCGGGGGCGGGGGCGGCCGCGGCCGTGCCGGTTGACGACCGGAGCCAGGGCCAGGTAGCCTTGCCGCCGACTCTCCCCGTGACCTTGTGCGAGTCGCTGCCCTGTCAGGTCTGAAGTTCCGTCTGTCAGAGGCGGCCCTCATGTCTCTGGAGCTACTGTCTGCCTGGTGGCTGTCACTTCCCAGCGTCCTCAAGTCTGCCGACCCCGGCCTTCTGGGGGCAGGTGGAGAGGGGATTACTCGGGTGTGCAAACCCTCTGGGCGCTCCGGGCACCGGGATGACCAGCATCCCTGTGAGGAAGCCCGA
This sequence comes from Bos taurus, assembly GCF_002263795.3. NCBI lineage: Eukaryota > Metazoa > Chordata > Mammalia > Artiodactyla > Bovidae > Bos > Bos taurus. The sequence goes on from NC_037346.1 coordinate 34,557,530, forward strand.
GGTGGAGGTGAAGGACCACCAGAGGCCCTCCCGGTGAAATTTCCTGACTGACGAGCAACGTGCCTTTTCACCCAAGGCGGGAGCTCACGCCAGGCGTGATCCGTCAAGAATGTGGATTGGTTTGTTTTAAAACTGGGTTTCTCCTGGTTGGTGGAAAGACTGGTAAAACGCCTTCTATGAGCAGGGACCTTTGGCGTCCTTATGGGCCTGGCTGGATTAGGCTGGAGTGATTTCCCTATTTCCTGCTTTGTAAATTTCCAGCTTACTTTTCAGCCTTTAGTGGGCCTGTGAAATTATTGACGCCTCTCCCGTTGGCTGACTGGCACCTGGGAGCCTGCCTTTGCTCCCTGGTATAGGGTCTCTGATAAGGGGTGATGGACACTGGGCCCTGGAGGGTCTTTTCCCACCTTTTTGGAGGTTTCCACCTCCCTTTCTTCTTCCTCAGGTGCTCTTTCACGGCATCCGTATTCCAGAAACTCATTTCTGGTATTGAATTCCAGGCAGTTGTGGAAGGGAGCCAGTAAACTTGGGGGGATTTTTTCCCCTTTTCTGTCTCCTTTATAATAGGACGCTCTGTTACTACCTTTGAGACACCAAGGTAGCTGATGAGGGATATAAGTTAAAGGAGATTTTAAAATATACAAACATAGAGGATGTACGGGTGGGTAGCAATGAAAAGAGCATGACATTTCTCTCAGGAGGACCTGGGGTGAATGTCGCTTTGCCCATTTCAGCTGTGGGGCCCTGGAAAACGGTGCAGCCCTCCTGAGCTCCCCACCTCCTGAGGTGGGGGGCGGGGAGATTGACTTATTTCCACTTTGGAGAGGAGATGGGGGACCGCAGGCCCATCTGTGACCAGGCCCAAAGTCCACCGTCCCTTAGGACACTTGACCATGAAGAGAATGGGGCCCCTTCGTTGCCAGCCAGTGAGCCAGCAGGTGAGGCTTCGGGAATTTCGCAGCTCAGCTCAGATAAGTGATTAGAAGCCAGAATAGGTTCCAACATGTGTTCTGTGCTGTTGGGACAAAGTGTAAAAGTGACCCTCACGACATTTAGTGCTGTTCGTGTTCTTGAGAGGTATATGTGCCAGGGGTTGGTAGAAGGGAGGGAGACGCAGGAGTGAAGCCCCAGCAACAAAGCTGGCTAGTAGGAGCAGCAGGCTTACCTCACACGAAGCAATTTGACCACCGTGACTTTCTCCTGAAGCTGTTCTGCATGGTGAGTTTTATTATCCTTTCACCTTAAGATGAGGAAACTGAGGCTTAGTGGGGCAGAAGCATGGCCTACAGAGTTGTCCCAGCGCTCAAAGGGTTGACGGGGTCACCAGAGGGAACAGAGACTCGGGGGGCAGTGGTGACCAGTGGAAGGCCACCATAGCCAGTGCTGGGTTGCCTTGTGGGAACGGGAGAGCTGTCAGAAGGCTGGCACACTGCGGGGAGCTGGGCCTGGGCTGTTGGTGAGGAAGGGGAAGGAACCGCACTCTCAGAGAAGAGACCCTGTTCCGGGGACGGGTGGAGGAGGTGGGTGGCAGTGTGGCCCCCTCTGTGGTCCCCTGTCCGAGTGGAGTGGAGGTGGCTGCGGGGCATGGGGGCAAGTTGGGTTTGGGCCCAGGATGGAGCCCTGTCCTGGGTGGGTGACATCGAGGCCGCATTCCTTACTGACCTCAACTCTCAGTCTCTCTGGACCTCATTTTCCTCCCTCAACAGCTGCTGGGGCTTGTACCTAACTCACCCCATCTGTCTAATTCAGCAGGCATGTTGAGAGGGTGCTGGGTGCCAGGCCGCAGGATAGAGATGTTAAAACACTGCTCCGAGGGGCCTTCTGTAGCAGTAAGGCACCAGCCCAAGTGTCCTGAGCCGCAGAGCGTTGGGCTCACTGTCTGGGGGTGCGTGGATTGGCCTTTTACCCTGCCTCGGGGCTGGCCTACTGCATGCTTCCCGGGCACTGTTGGGTCAGACACACGGAGAGCTGGCAGCCATACCCCAGCTGACATCTGACGTGGTTTCCAGGGCTTCCCGGTCTCCCTGCTGCCCGTCGTCCTGGGAGGTGGTTCCCGAATAGAGGCCCCGGCTTTGAGCCCGGAGGCGCCGTGGTGTATACGGCTGAGAAGTACCCAGGAAGACTGAATGCTTCCTTGCGCTGCCTGATGCTCTCTTCTGAAATGGGTTTCAGAGGGTCCTGTGTTAACAGTTGTTGTGTCCGGGAACCACAAGCCAGGTCCAGGGTACTCGGCAGGTCCACAGCTCTCCTGTGTTGGCTGGAAAACGTTTTCAGATCACCCTTTTCCAGGAGTAAAGTTTGGATTCATTTAGATGCGATCAGTGAGGAGTTAGTTAATCCCGACCCGAGTGTTGGAGGACCAGCTCCCTCCCACTCGCTGCAGGGTCAGTGTCCAGGGCCTGGGTGGTGTGGGGTCTTGACTGCTGCGGGAGCCTCCCCATCTCCTGAGATGGCTGTGAGCTTGACGAGCCAAAGTGTTTGTTCCGAGAGGAGTTAGTTACCCAGTGCGAGGGGGCGGCTTCAGGGTTTTATTTAGTCTTCCCAACCCTGTGAGATAGACAGGATAAGAACGGGAAGGAACTTACAGTTTTAAAGCACCTACTTGGTGTGAACTGCACATGGGATCTCCCTGAATCCTGAGTGTGATGATCATCCCTGTATCGCTTCTAAGAAACTGGAGCTCCCGGAGGTTAAGAGACTTCTGCCAGGTCAAGGCCAGAGTCCGGCGGAGAATCCAGTCCTGCTCTGGGCTTCATTGTGGGCTGGCATGTTGCTTCTTGCCCTGCAGAGCCCACGAGTCAGGGTTGTCAGAATCCCTAGAGAGCTGGTCGAAGCTGGTGGCGGGGTCGGTTGGGGTGGGCTGTCAAGGTCTGAGGATGCTGACACTCTGGGTCCGGAGACCACACTTTGAGAACTGTTGCTTTTGATGAAAAGTTCTGCTCCTGTAAGGGAGCTGAGACAGGGACCTAAGTCAGGTAAGATGGCAAGTGTTGGCAGCAGATGGAGAGAGAAACGAACTAAGGAAATGGAGGACAGGAGGGATCATCTCCAGCAGCAGTAGTAATGATTAACGGTTTTGCTGTTTTAGAGATGGGTGCTGGCTTACTGTGTGCCAGAGACCACAGTAGGTGCGCTGTATATCTTGTGTTGCTTTGGTTCTTACAACACCGCCGTGAGCGTGCTACTCTTTCCGCTTTGGAGACGGAACCTGACTCTGCAGCTGCTGTCCTGGGGGATCGCGATGATGAGAAGGGGCATCCCAGGGGCTGGAGGAACCTGGTGCTCAGGGGGTGGGATTTGGCTCCTATTGAAGAGGAGAAGGAGGCTTGGAGGGTGCTCTAGGCAAAGGCTGGTTGTGCAGGGGTGGGGGTAAGACCAGCCGGGAGAGCAGGGAGAGGCCAGGCAGATGGTGTCAGGCCTGATTGACAAGGCTTCCAGTGTCGGCCGCGTGGTTTAGACCCTTCTGTTGGTGGCACTGAGGAGCCATGGATGGTTTCTAGGGAGGGTAGTGGCCTGGCTGTCATTAACAGAGGCAGGGAGGGTCCCCTTGGCAGCTGCCGAAAGGCCATCTCTGTCTTACTGTGAAAGCCTCCACTGTGCAGAGCGGGGGTCTGACGAGGGAGTCAGCGCACACAGTGCCAGTTCCCCGAGGTCTGGGATAGGGCCCTTCCGGGGAGTCCCCAGAGAGATGAGAGGGCACCTGCTGAGGTGGGTGGGCAGAGCACGGGTGGAAGTCTGGGGTTCTGAGAGCACCCGTCCTTAACTGCTGGGATGGCTGTAAGGGTAACCAGCCTGCTCACGTGCCCCTGCTTTCCACGCTCGGACACTCAGACCCGAGCTGAGAGGCTCCCAGGATTTGGCCAGGTCGCTGCTCTGCTTAGAGGGTGTGATGGGGCTATGAGCAGTTCCCATGGAAATGTGCTGTAAAGACACAGTGTGGACCTCTGCAGAAAGCTTGAAAACATACACTTATTTTCACTTTCATGCACTGGAGAAGGCAATGGCAACTCACTCCATTGTTCTTGCCTGGAGAATCCCAGGGACAGGGGAGCCCGGTGGGCTGCAGTCCATGGGGTCACACAGAGTCGGACACAACTGAAGTGACTTAGCAGCAGCAGCATGGAAAGGGGGGAAAATCACCATAATGTGCTTTCTTACAAACCCTTTGAGAGTCTCATCTCACAGAGTGAATGGAGTAAGTAGAGCGCTGTGTATTTCATAGTCTGTTTTCTCCGGCCTTGGAGAGGCAGTGTTGTGTGAGAGCTTTTAGCCTGTTTCTGTATGACATGCTGTGCTATGCTCAGTCGTTCAGTCGCGTCTGACTCTTGCGACCCCATGGACTGTAGCCCGCCAGGCTCCTCTATCCATAGGATTCTCCAGGCAAGAATACTGGGGTGGGTTGCTATTTCCTCCCCCAGGGGATCTTCCCAACCCAGGGATCGAACCCAGGTCTCCCATATTGCAGGTGAACTCTTTACCATCTGAGCCACCAGGGAAGTCATTTCTGTGTAATATGCCTGCTTTTTGGGCAAGTGGGTATCAGGAAAGGGAGGGGGTAAAAATGCCCAGAGGAGCATCAGTTAAGCATTGTTGCTCTTGACCTAGGAGGTATGTTACTCAGAATTTTCAGGTTAACCTACTAGTCTGCAAGGACAGAAAATAGCGTGCTGACCCTGCTCCTTGTGCCCTGAGGAGAGGCCTGTTAAAAACTAGCCTTGGCCTTGGTGCCTATTTCAGTGCTTCCCCGAACCCCCCTGGCCTAGAAGAGTCTCTGATCTCCTCCATTTAGCCCTCAAGCCTCTGGCTGTCAGCACTCACCACCTCCTCCAAGCAGCCTTCCGAGACCACCCTGCCTGTGGTGCCGTGACTCCTCTGAACGCCCGCCTGTGTTGTCTGGCTCATGCACTTGGCCTCGCCCTCCAGGGTTCCTGAAGATTAGCAGAGGGAATGTGAGTGGATGCCCAGCCCAGTTTGCACGCTGCCGCTTCCTCCTGCCGTGCTGTTTCCTGTTGTTTGCTGCGAGTCCCGTCCTGTTTATGGCCTTATCTTCCTCAGAGCAGGATGAATACCTTCTGTTTCCCCATGATCTTCACAGCACGCAGTAGAGTCTGCTCTGTGTGTTACTCACTCCAAAGGGTCCTCTCTCTCAGGCTTGTTTTCAGCATCTATCAAAGCTGAAAATAATGGCCATCATTTTCAGGCCCTGCACGGGAAGGTAGGACGCCCTGCGAAGTGCCATCCACACAGTGTCGCGTGCAACACTTTTTCTCGGGAAACTCCTGTCAGTCAGTGCTCTCATGTCCAGCATCTGGAGGCCGAGAGGAGCTGAGGGCCTTGCCCAGGGCGGGCCGGGGCTCCAGAGCTCTGTGCTGCAGCTCTGTGGCCCGTGAGCCTGGCCAGGTCCCTGTAGACGAGAAGGGGCCTCCGCTGACCCGTAGTGTGTTCCCGAGCCTCCTCGGTGCCCTGTGCCTGCCTGTTCTCTTCTGACACGGGCACCTTGTGTTTGGGTCAGAGTCAGTCCTGTCTCAGCTCTGTGTGCGACTGCCCTGCATGTGGATCCACTGACCGGATCCAGGGAAGGGATGTGTGTGACAAGCAGGCTGCCCTACCACTTCTTCTTAGTGAAATATGCCATCACCTTACCGTTCTTGCCAGGCATCATTCAGACGCATGCTCCATGATGGCACTCGTGTTTTATTTGTTCTTATTTATTTACTTCTTAGAAGTTGTAGAAAAACACGCACAGCACACATTTACCGTTCTGTTTTATGATGTTCAGTGGCATTAAGTACACGCACGCTGTTGTGCAGCTGTCCCCACCATCATCCTCAGAACTTGCTTGTCTTCCCAGACTGCACTCTGTCCCCCCCGCTAACTTGCTGCTCCTCCCCCCATTCCAGCCCCCACCATTCTGCTTTCTCTGTGAACCTGACCACTCCAGGCACCTCCTGTGAAGGAATCCGGCAGGGTCTGTTCTCTTGTGGCTGGCTTGTTCCGTCCGCAGAGTGTCTTCAAGTTTCGCTCGTGTTGGAGGAGCCTGTCTCAGAATCTCCTTCCTTTTAAAGACCAAATACTCCTCCATTGTGTGCGTAGAACTCATTTTGTGCGTTCACTTGTCCATCAGCGGACACTCGGGTTGCTTCCACTTTTGGGCCGTTGTGAATAGTGCTGCTGCGAATACGGGTGAGCACGTGTCCTGTGTTGTGTCTGTATCCCTGCTTTCAGTCGTTCTGGATACAAACCCGGAGGTGGGATGGCTGTCCGGTGCCCCTTCACCGTGGCTGCACCTTTCTTTCCTCCTGCTAGCTATGTGTAGGGTTCCAGTTGCCCCACTGTCTCACCAACAGTTGTCATTTATTTTTTTATAGTAGCCATCCAAGTGGGTGTGAAGTGGTGTCTCACTGCAGTTTTTTGTTTTTATTTATTTTTTTCACTATGCTGGGTGGCATGCAGGATCTCCCCTGTGGCCAGGGATCACACCGGGCCCCTTGCAGTAGGAGCACGGAGTCTAAGCCACTGGACCACCAGGGAAGTCCATCACCGTAGTTTTCAGTTGATATTAAGCACCTTTTCACATGGTGACTGTCCATTTGTAAATCTTTGGAGAAATGTCTATTCGGAACCTTTGCACATTTTTAAAAGCAAGTTACTTCTGTCGCTGAGGAGTTTTAGGAGTTCTCTCCATATTTGGGATAGTAGGCCCTTACTAGATACTAGATTTGCCTTTTTACTCTGGTGTTCAGGTCTCTCGGTGAAGAATGGTGTGTCTGTTTCTCTGTGGCTGCCTGTGCCTTTGGTTTCCTGCCCGTGTTCTCAGAGGGTCTGGCATGTGCCCTGAGGACAGGCAGGGTGATGCTGGTGGGACTGGTCAGCCTGACTCCTTACCAGGTGCTGGTTGAGAGCCCCACAGGTGGCAACCCCGGAGGCGGCACTGTTGCTTACGTGTGATGGAAGAGGCCAAGGCTCGGCAGGCACGTCCTTCCCAGGGGGTCTGTGATGGCCAGTGGCAGAGCAGGGACTTGCGCCCAGTCTGTGAGTCCCTACCCCTAAACCAGGGTTGTCTGTGGAGTCGAGTGAATGTGCTTGCAGCTCAGAGTGTGGAACTGGTCATCTCAAGTTTCGACCCACCTGAACGTCACCTGGTTCCAGGGTGAATGTGGGCAACTTGTCCTCATCCTCCCAGTTTCTGGGGAGTTTGGCAAGAAGCAGTGCTTTCTCACTGCACACCCAAGTCTTCCTGGGGTTCCATCCTCCTCAGATGTGCTTTGGATCCGCAGTGTCGGGAGAGGAAGAGAGGCAGACACACACAAGTTCTCCACGTGGCCAGCTCTCTTTCCAGGCTCACGAGCTGTTGCTTTAATTGGGAATGAAGCACAGGCCTTGTCTTCTGGGAGGCACGTTCAGAATTCTGTCTGGGGTTTTGGTTTAGAGTGGAGAGTAAGGAGGGAGGCTGGTTCCTCGTCTCAGGGGATTGGGCCCCATGCCTCTGGGAGCTGGTACGCACCTGGGCCTGGGGTCGACGCCATGGAGGTCTCTGCTGCTCCCAAGAGAGACATGTGTGAGCTCCAGCTTGAGGCAGGAGATGCAGCCTGGGGAGGGACGAGCCTCCAGAGAGGGAGTTTCCTTCCTGCTAACTCTGGAAACCCTTTAACCAGCAGTTCTGAGGGTCACCGAACTCTGGAAGGCCCTTCGTGGCCTTTGGCCCAAACACCTCACCCTTACAGAGGAGGAAACGGAGGCCCAAAGAGGCGGGTCTGTGCTCTTCTTACACAGACACTTCTGACTCCAGACCTGTGGGTTTTTCCGGACACTGGTCAATTCTGACACCAGCTGGTATCCTCAATCCAGTCCAGTTCAGTGTACTCTGACCTGCCTGCCATGGTTGTCACAGGCCCCCAGGTAAGGGCTCGGCATCACTGACCACTCCCGCTTAATACCAGCACTTCTGACTAACTGGCTGTAGATGGGGGTTCCTGTGAACCCGTGCCCAGGTTTGAGGATTTGCCAGCATGGCTCACAAGATGCAGGAAACACCTTCCTTTGCTGGCAGTCTCTCTGGCATCCAGCTCCATCATGCAGCTGCCCCAGGCTGGCCACCACTGGGTACTCTCTGCTCTGGAGAGTCCGAGGGTGTCAGGAGCCATGGCCCAGGCACTGGGCCAAAGGTCAAATGCGTGTGTCTCATTGTGTCCCAGGAGAGGCCTTGACCGGTGAGGCCTGGTGCCACTGGGGAAGGGCCTGGTGGCTTCTCCTGACCTTGGGCCCTGCCAGTCACCTGGGTGTTTGTGTCCACAGTGGGGTGAGGGAGGTTGGGAGTTCATCATCCATCACGTCATCAAGGACTCTGATTCATGAAGATGAACTTTCTGGGCCTTTCCTGGTGGTCCAGTGGTTAAGGCTCCTCACTTCCAGCACTACAGGGTGTATGGGTTTGATCCCTGGTCAGGAAGCTAAGATTCTGCATTCTGATCGATGTGGCAAAAAAAAAAAAGAAGACAACTTTTGCTTTGTTTGAATCATGTTTAGTCTAATCACATGGGATTGGTTAGTTCCAGGTTTGGTTGAAAAAGTTAGTTCATAAACTCCCCTTTACTCTTTTGTTTTACCTGCTTTATCAGGCTCCTGTCCAGAACAGAGACACTGCCCTGAGGCGGGACGCAGGCAGTCCGGGGCTGGCTGGAGTCCTGCACTGATTTGCCATGTGACTCTGGAAAGGCCATGTCCAGCCCGTTTACTCCTGTAACGAGGGCAAGTTGAACAAGTTCATTTCTACATCTGAAGCTTAAGGCCGGAATCAAAGGAGCTTTTAGTTTTTCTTTAGACTTTAGCCTCCATGATTCACTTTCATGGGCACTGAACAATGCTCTGCGAACTTTAAAAAAAAAAAATTGTGCTGGGACTTCCCCTGGTGGTCCAGTGACTAAGACTCTATGTGCCCAACGCAGAAGTTCAGGTTCCATCCCTGGTCAGGGAGCTGGATCCCACATGCCGCAATGAAGGTTGAAGATCTTGTGTGCCACAACTAAGACCCATCACAGCCAAATAAATAAATAAAATTAAGTAAAAATTTAAAAAATTGGGCAAAAATTATATGACACAAAACTCACCATCTGCATCATTTTTCAGTGAACATCTCAGGGGCATTAAGAACACCCACGTCCAGAACCCTTCTCGCAAAACTGAAACTCTGTCCCTATTAAACAGTAACTCTTATCCCCCCCGCCCCGCTCAAGCCCCTGACAACCATCCTTCTACTTTTTGTCTCTATGAACGTGACGACTCCAGGGACCTCATGTAAGTGCAATCAAACAGTATGTCTTTTTGCGACTGGGAATGGCTCCCCACTCCAGTATTCTTGCTTGGAGAATCCCATGGACAGAGGAGCCTGGCAGTCCATGGGGTCACAAAGGGTGAGACACGACGGAGCGACTGAGTGCACACAACACTCCATTGAATGTGTAGGCCGTGTTGTGTATCCATCCATCCGTTTTTGAACATGGGTTGCCTGCACCTGCTGCTGTGAACGTGGTGTGCAGGTTTCTCTTCGAGACCCTGCTTTCAGTTCTTGGGAGCACATGCCCGGCAGTAGCCTTGCTGTGTAGCGTGGCCATGTGGTAGTTCTGTTTCTGTTTGTTTTTTTAGGAGCCTCCATACTGTTTCCATGGTAGCTGTACCATTTTCTACCCCCACCAGCAGTGCACAAGGGGCTCCGATCTCTGCTCATCCTCGCCTGCATTTGTTATGTCATGGAGTTCTCATGGAGCCATCCTCAAGGGTGTGAGGAGGGTGCACACTTTTGGGGTTTGACTGAGCCCCCAGAGACTCCATGCTGTTCAGAACTCCGTGCAGGACATGTGTCTGGAGGAAGGCGGAGCACCAGGGTTCCAGATGGTGTGTGCACGTCTCACAAAGCCACTCAGGTGCCCCAGTCACTCCCCGGGAACTGTCTTCTGTGTCCGTCCTGGCACAGATCTGAGTGTGGAGGGGGCCTCTGAGCTGAGGGAAGGGGCTTTTCATCCAGGCTCCACTGGGAGCCCTGAGGGCCGTGGCATTCCCCTCACCACGCCCGGCCCTCCATCCTGGTCCTGCGGGGCCGGCTCATGGGAGCGTAGCCAGAGAGGGCGTCCAGTCCTACACCTTTCTGGAGGGGAACTGACATCACTGTTGAAGTTTCAGATGCTCTACGACCTGACCTAGGCTTGCCCTCTAGGGACCTGATCCACAGAAATGTCAGGTGGACGCACGTGCGGCCATAGCAGTTTTCTGAGGACAGAACCCCATCTCCCCAAGGAGGACGGTGTGTGCCCCCCAGGGGTGGGCACACAGCCAGGTGCACAAGTGGGTGTAAAGTGAGACCGGGGGTTGGATCCCATTACACCATGAGCTTCACGGAGCAAGACCCACACTCAGCAGCTGATGGGGCCATGGGGCAGGGGACCTCGCACTTTACATAAGGTGACTTGTGTCCTGTCCGTGTTGTCTGATTTTTAAACAAGGATGCACACATATTATTTCGCTTTATACAGACCTCTTGTCTCATGAGCAGGGCTGTGGATGCAGCTCTGCTGTGGGTAGACCCTCTACCCCACACATGGGGCACCAGGAGGACCCTGCTGCTCCCTCAGAGGAAACCCCTGACTGCCAAGGTGGGGCTGCCAGGGCGTCATGGAGCCCAGACCCCAGAGTCTGCCCCGCTTTGACCTGCCCTGTCCCATCCTCAGGGGCTCTAAGGTGGGTACCATTCACGCCTACTCCCTAAGCTTCTGAAGGTGTGAAACTGAAGACCCCTCAGGATGGTCCCTCATGTGGGCATTTGATGAAGTTCAAGCTGAAAGGCTCCTTCTGCCAACTCCCTTCTCTCTTTCTGGCCAGCTCCTACCTATCCTCCACAGCCAGGCCCCTGGTGCCTCTTGGGAGCCCTCTGACTCCGGAGGATATCTGCTCGTGGAGGCCCAGGATGCTGCTGCCCACCTGCCCAACTGGGGGCTGTGGTTTCTCCTCTCTCAGCCACAAGCCACCCCAAGTCCCCGTGTTTCATTACTGCCCTGGAATCCCTAAGGCCCTGTGGCTCCCTCCCAGAAAGCAGCTCTGTGACAGCACCAACCACGTGGCATCGCTCAGCAAGCAGGAGCCACTGAGAAATGCACACGCTGCCCGGGACCCTTCCTGGAGCTCCGCCCTCCTCCCTGTGCGCGTGCTGCCCTGGATCTCTGTGGTGCTCAGTGGTACACCCAAAAGCGTGCAGCCTCCTCACACCCTCGAGGACGGCTATTGACAAAACCCCAGGGCAAAACAAGTGCAGGCAAGGGGGTGGAAGAACTGGAGGCTGAATGTTCAAGGTCAAGGTGTCAGCAGGGTTGGTTTCTCTTGAGGCGTCCTCTTGACATGCAGACGGCCGCCTTCTCACTGTGCCCTCTCCTGACCTCATCTGTGTGCAGGTGTCCCTGCTGTTCCCCTGTGTGTCCAGCTTCCTCTTAGGAGGACACCGGGCAGGTTGCACCAGGGCCTGCTCCCTCAGGGCCTCCTTGTACCTTCTTTGCTTCTGCAAAGAGCCCCCCTCCAGGTGCAGCCACACTCAGTATATGAATTTAGGGGCATACAGTTTACTCCTGACATTTGCACAGTGCTTCGTGGGTGGCTGCTTGCCCTCCTGTTCAGTTTGGGGGTTCTGGGCAGTTCTGTTCTTGGGCAGACTGCATGTGGTGCTGGTTGTCCTGTGGCTGGCAAGCTGTGCAGTCTTCCTAACCCCCAGGTCCCTTCTGTTACAATTAAACCAGTACGATAGGCTCACACTTGGAGGACCAGACCGAAGCCTTCAGCTTCTGGACCCCTGGTCCCAACTGAGGGTCAGTAATGCGTTGTTACTCAACTTTACCAAGTTAGCAAAGGATTACACTTTAAATATGTAGGAGTTCAGATGGGAAGGGAGACTAGCAAAGCCCTAATGAAAACTGAGTTAGGTGGGGACTTTCCTGGTGGTCCAGTGGCCAAGACTCTGCACTCCCACTGCAGGGGACCCAGGTTTGATCCCTGGTTGGGGAACTAGATCCCACAGGCTGCACCAGGAGTTCGCCACAATAAGGATCAAAGATCCTGCATGTCACAACTAAGACCCAGGGTGGCCAAATAAATAATAAAAATAAAATTTTAAAAATATTTAAAAAACTTGAGTTAGGTGAAGACATAATGCTGTGACAGACAAGCCAGACACCGAAGGCCACGTGTGGTGTGGTTCCACTTCCATGCGTGTCCAGGATAGACCACGTGTGCAGAAAGGGCAGGTTAGTGGGTGTGGGGGCTGGGGGCCAGGGGTCCTTTTGGGGTGGAGGAAGTATCCTGGAGTTTGGTGGTGGTGGCTACAGTGGTCTGGGAATGTACTGAAGTCCTCTGAACTGTGTACTTCCAAAGAGTGAAATTTATGGCACCTGAGTTCTGTCTCCATAAAACCATTATAAAAACATTGAACTGGGGTGGTGCCATGCTAATGTGAGTGGCTTTCCTTCTCTCCTCTGTCCTCAGGGATCTCTGTAATTACTTTTTTTTTTTCAAGTGGAAAAACCCAGAGTCATGCAGATTACTTGGAATCTAGTTTTGTGCGGTGCTGAGTCATAGCCAAGCAAAGAAAATCTCCCTGGAATATTAAGGGGTCACTTTCGCTCCTAAAATATCAACATTGACTAAGATTTGCAGGCTAAAAATAGAGAGGAAACTGGGTGTATATGTGCTGCAGCTTGACAATGAACTTGTCCCACTGTGACGTGGGCTGTCTCCTGGTCCCACCTCCACACAGATCCGTGGTTTGCAGCAGGATTAGCTTGTTGTAGTCTGATGGAGTCCAGCTGGTGCTGGGCATCAGAATCCACATTTGTTTCTGTGTGTGTGTGTGTGTATGCGTATGTCCTTTCAGAGAGCTGTTCATTCCCGGCTTGAAGCTGTTTTCAATCCTAGGCCCAGAGATTTCTGAGCCATATATATTTTTAATATATGTTAAATAATTCATCAAGGAACGTGTGTGTGCTGAAACGTCGGCGGCCACCTCACTTCCCATTTGACTCTTCTACCCAATTTTTAACCGTGTTCCTGCTGTAGGCCCCATTTCTTGGCTAATGACATAAAATCATCTTCAAAAGGAAAGCCAAAGACTCTTACGTTACCTTTTTCTGCCTTAAACCCACCCTTTGGTATTTGCAAAGGTCAGATGAGCTGTTCTGGCGGCCGCGGCCCTGATGGACGGGGAAGCGTACGTTCCCATTGGCCCCTGAGGATGAAGGATGACTGCGGCGGCCACGGCATCTGCTGTAATGTCAGGAGCGGGCGCTGGGACGCAGGGGCAGCAGGCACATGAAAAATGCAGGAGGTGGGAAGTGCCTCTGCCTCACAGCCACGGGGACATCTCCGAGAGCATTTGTTCTCCTCCGTTAAGCCTTGTCACCCGGCATCTAGTACAGGGGCTGGGGGCAGGGGCACCAGTGCCATGTCCTGTGGGGCCTTGCCCTGCCCTTGCACCGGCTTGTTTTTGTTCAGTCTTTGCCCCTCGTGGGGGTCGTCGGCTTTATTCTCAGTTAAATAAAGAGCATCCTTTGGTGCCTGGTGTGGGAGAAGCAGGTGCTGTGCGCTGGGCGTGTCTCTGTCCCCACTCAGAGCAGATGGCCTGCGTCAGTTCGTTTCGTGACCTTTCTTTGCTGCTAAGACACCAAATCTCTGATCCCACGGATCATAAATATTCTTTAGGTTTGCAGGCACGGAGGTAATGGGAGCAGCAAGCTGTCGCTATCATTTTCCATTTGTTGGAACCCTTAGGAAGGAAACCATTACAGCAGTTGAGGTGCTGTGCATGCCTGCTGCGGCCCCGGGCTTTACGGACATGTGAAGGGCACTGCAGCCTGGCGGCCTCAGCCACGGTCAGGGAGCCTTCTGCTCCATGTCCCGCCGTCCTCACCTTTCTGCTCACCAGGGAGCCCCTCCCAGCAGCCGGGCACCGTGACTCAGCCCCACTGCCCGCTCCCACTGCCTCCCCAGGGGCTGCATTCTTAAAGTCACTAAAGGTCATGATGGTCACCTGGTCTCCATTGCTCATTGTTCCGATGGGGGCCTCGCCCTGCCCCGGCCGGAAACAAGAGCAGCGCAGGCTGTGTGGGGCCCAGTGAGGAGGTGCTGGACCCCTCAGAGGTTTACAGGGAGGAGGCGGGCTGGGCAAGGACACAGTTCTGGGAGTCTTGGGGGGACCTGGAGCAGAGGGCAGCGAGGACAGTCACCCTGAGAGTCAGGCTTGAACCTTGTCTGGAGTCAAGGGGGAAGCTTGGCACATGAACTTATGTACAAAGCAGAAGCAGAGTCACAGATGTAGAAAGCAAACTTATGGTTACCAGGGGTAAGGTGGGAGAGGGATAAACTGGGAGATTTGGACTGACATAAACACCCTACTATATACAAACTAGGTAACTGCCAAGGACCTACTGGACAGCACAGGGAACTCTACTCAATGCTCTGTAGTGACCTATATGGGAAAAGAAGCTAAAAAAGAGCAGGTATATGCGTGTGTATAACTCATTCATTTTGCAGTACACCTGAAACTAACACAACATTGTAAATCCAATAAAATTTTTTAAAAGGTTGGGGAAGCTTGGGAGGTCTTAAATGTGTGTGTGTGGGTGGTGCTTATGCATCTCAGGGGAGGAGCATGTGGGGGGCCTGCCAGAGAGGGGCAGCAACATCCCATCCTGAGGGGCCGAGGGGGCCCTCCGCCCCGCTCCAGCTCTCACCACCCCACCCCGTTCCTTCATCCTCCCCTCTGCCCAGAGCCTCTGCACCCCACCCAGTCTGCTCCCCTTCTGACACCTCCTGGGACCCTGGGGCAGGGGCTCACCCTTCCCCCGCCCCCACAGCAGGCTGGGCTGCCTGGCACCACAGGGCCCTCAGTGGAGACCACCTTGCTCCAGACGTTATGCGGGTCAGGGCTTCCGGTTGGGCTCCATGAGCCCCAGCCCTCTTGCCTGTCCAGTGGGCAAGAATGCTCTCTGCCCAGGGCTGCTGCGAGCAGGCCTCTTAGAGAGGCCTTTACCAGAACCTCATAGCTCCCTCTCCTCTGCAACCTGCCGTACACCCAGCACCGAGGTAGCTCTGACCACACGGCCTGGGGCAGGTGACTCCAGGGCCCTCTCAGCCGGACACTCAGCACCATCCTTGAGGCTGGGACTTGGGGCCCTCAACTTTAAAAAGAGGTTTAAATTTTAAATCTTTTCCTATCTCAGAAAAAAATAAAACCAGGGGCAGGGACTTCTCTGGTGGTCTAATGGTTATGACTCTGAGCTCTCAAAGCAGGAGGCCTAGGTTCCATCCCTGGTCAGGGAACTAGATCCCACATGGGCCACAACTAGAACCCAGCACAGCCAATACATAAGTATTTTTTAAAATAATAGCAGAAATAGAAACGGGGGAAGATCTCCTTCATAGGCTGGTTTTAAGATTTAGATGAGACAATGTGTGTCTGTATGTAAGTCATTCAGCACTCAGTAGCTTTCATCATGAACATCCTTTGAATAATACATCCTGCAGGATATTAGCTACTATCCCCATTTTACAAATCAAATGACAGAGGTTTAAAGCCAAGGTTAGGTAGCATGCCTGAGCTCCTGGGGCAAATGAATTACAGAGCCAGGGGTCTGAGCCCAGGTGTGACTGCCCCCCGGCCCCTACCTTCATGATGGCTAATCATTGAACTGAGCTTTGCGACCTTGAGAAGAGAAAGGGCCAGTTATGGGTCAGCAGACTAAGTTCATGTGGTCCTGCCTCTGTCTGGCGTTCCAGCCAGTGCTGATTCCTGGAAGCTGACGGCCACATACGGGGTCTCTGCAGACCCCTGCCTGCATCCCCCACCTCCTTCCCACTCCTTCTGTGGGTAGTGCTACTCAGCCCTGCAGTGGAGAGAAACTGGGCAGGCAGATCAAACACGGGTGCAGCAGCCCTTCCCTGCTCAGTCTTAGTGGGAAGAGGCAAGCTCTGAGGCTCAGGAGGGTCAGTGGTCACCTGTGGAGGCTTGTTCTCCAGTCAGGATAGTGAGGGGTGGACGTTCCAACTGTAAAGTTGCTGGGAATGGAACGTGTGAGGTTGATGTTGCCGAACTGGACAAAAGACCCAGGCTCGTCCAGTCTCACTGCTCCCTGGTGCCTTGGTCTGGACCCGCAAACACCCAAGATCAGGCAAGGAGTGCTGTGGGCAGGGGACCCACTGACCCGGAACCCTCTTCTGGAAGGTCTGGCTTAATGGGAGCCAGCATTGCCAGACCAGGACCCAGCTTCCCATCTGGCTCTGTGCACCTGTTCAGAGAGGTTCTCCATTATCAAACGAGGAAGCTGAGCAGATAAGCCAGTTGCCTGTGGCCCTTGGAGGACAAGGCAGGGACTTGAAGGGCACGTTTAGGCCACGTCCAGTCCTCTTCCTGCACGTCCACCAAGGCCTCTGGACCTCCGTCACTGAGCAGCAGGATCGCCAGGGCTGGGGGTTCCTCCCCGGGTGCTCGGCCACCCCGGGGGAATAGGCAAGGATGGCTTTTCCCTAGAGAAGTGTTCCCTTCTTTGGGGGTATGTGTCCTGGTGTGTCACGTCTGGATAGCCACCTTCACCAGTGTAGTTTCCCCAAACCAAGCCCCAGAACAGGTTTTAGGGGAAGGTAGAGAGCCCGAATGGTTATAGACCTTACAGGTAAGACTCAAATACCCTGTGGAGAAGCCCCCGCTTTGGATAGGAAAGCAAAACCAATCACCTCGTTGCTGCAATGACAGCCTGGCTCTCTTGGGACCCAGCCAGAAAAACAATTTGTTAGAATGACCCCCCCACGTAACCAGCTAAAGCTTTGGGCTGAAATCCAGAATGCTTATTATGGGAAAGTGGGGTTAAAATTGTTCCTCTGAAACTCTGTGGTTGTTTATTTGAATTAGCGAGGTCGCCCCAGTGACAGCTGTGGAGGCCAGTCTTTAATTAGGAGAAGAATTTGCCCTGAACGTCATCAGAGTGGCATTTCTGAGGCCTCGGGTGTTTTTCTTCCTGGCTTCTTCCAGCCTCGTCTCAGTCCCGGGCTCCATCCAGGGTTAAGAGCTAGCTTCTTCCCAGATGACCATTTCGCATGCTTCTAGCAGCCCCATCCCCCACCCTCGCGAGCTGGGGGCTGCTTCTGGAGCCTGGGCTCCAGATGAGGCCGTGAGTGTTTGTCGTGTGAAGTTGGGCACAGCTGGTCTTGAGCGCCGTTGCTGCAGGCCACATGCTACTCTGAAGTGTTCTATATCTGTAAGCACATTTCCATCTCGTCTTTATAACCAGCAGGTGAGGCGGAGTCCTTAGCGTCCCGCTTCACAGGTGAGGAGGCTGTGGGGCTGGGATCACACGGCTGGTTAGTGAGGCGCCCACTGCAGAGGCTGGCACAAGGCAGGCACTCAGTGGATGTTTATCGAGTCTGAGTCTCTCTCGCACCGAAACGTCCGTTACATTTACCATCTTCTGCCCTCTAGTTTTTCTTTTTTTGGCCACACTGTACAGCTTGCAAAATCTTAAGTTCCCCAACCAGGAATTGAACCCGTGCCCCCTACAGTGGAGGCCCAGAGTCCTAAGCACTGGACTGCTAGAGAATTGCCCCTGCCCTCTAGTTTTTACTTTGACTTTTCTCTGATAACATTGAATATGTTAATCTTTTCTTCAAACCTGGGTTTACTTTTTAAACTTTGAGTTACGGAGAGTTTTAAACATTTTTAAAGAGAGAGAGAATAGTATAATGAAACTCTGTTCAGTCCTTTATGTAACTTCAGCAGTCATCAACTCATGGCCTGTTTTGTCAACATGCCCATCTTCTCACTTTCCTGGCCTGTATTATTTTGAAGTAAATCCCCCAAATCATATTATTTCAGCCATATATTTCAGTGTGTGTCTCTAAAAGAAAACGAACTCTTAAAAACAACCATAATATCATTGTTGCACTTCAGGAATTAATAATAATTCCCCAGTATTGCTTATTCAGTCAGCATTCACGTTTTTGTGCTGTGCTTAGTTGTGTCTGACTTTGCAAGCCCGTGGACTGTAGCCCACCAGGCTCCCCTCTCCATGGGAGTTCTCCAGGCAAGAATTCTGGGGTGGGTTGCCATGCCTTCCTCTGGGGGATCTTCCCAACCCAGGGATTGAACCCAGGTCTCCTGCATTATAGGCGGACTCTTTACTGTCTGAGCCACCGGGGAAGTCATGTCTTTAGTTGTCTCCTGATGTGTCACGCGTTGTGTTAAAGTCTGTTTGAACAGGCTCTGATAAGCTCCGCATTGCAGGTGGCTGGTGTGTCTCTTCTGTCTCTTAGTCTGTAGGCTCGTCCTCCCTGTTTACTTCACTGTAGTTTGTATGTCGAAAAAACCGGGTCACTGGCCCTATTGAGTTTCCCACAGCCTGGATTGTGCTGATTGCATCTCGTGGTGTCGTCTAATGTGGCCACGTGTTCCCATGTTTCCTGTAAACCTCCGTCTGACCAAGTTCAGGTTGAATTTCCCAAGGAGGCAGGGGCCTCTGCTGTCTCTCTGTGATGTTCACGACCACTACTGATCAGGGCCTGTATCCCCTGCTTCTTTATGGGTTGTAGATGGTTTCCAAACTGGGTTCTAGTCCCTCAAGGGCCTGTCCCAGGGCGGGGCACACAGAAGGCTTTGTAAATCTTGGTGCCAGTCTGTGTCCCTCCGGCCTCTCCTTGACATCCTTGCTCACTGGCTGGTCTCCTGGGGAGAAGGGTGACATGGTCCCTTTGACTTGGAGACCCTGGTCTAGGCTCAGCCCTTGTGTGCTTTCCTCAGCCCCCTGCATGGGAGGGCGCTAGGCGGCAGGCAGGAAGAGCACGGGGGTGGCCAGGTGGCCCCGGGTGAGGGCTCCAGCTCCTCAGCTCTGAGAGCCCACTGCGGGCAGTGTGTGGGAGGAAAGGCTGGCTTCACTCTGCAGCCCGGAAGAGGTCAGACCAGCTGGAAGAGCCGCGATTGTGGGAGAAAACAAGTCCTTCAGAGGAAGTCTTCCTGTCAGGGTCCTTCACAGCATCGCTGTCACCCCACCCTGGGAGCTGCATTGTGCCACCTGCTCTTGGGCCCAGAGGCCAGAGCTGATCCCTGCTGCCCTGGGCGTGCAGACGGGGGCTCGGGACCTCCTTTGGGGTCCTGGCCAGGCATTAAATGATGACGCCATGCTCCAGCATGTGGCTGTATTGTGATTTAGTGTACCTTAGTGCTGGGCATTCAGGTTGTTGCCTTTGTTTTTTTCCTGGCTGTAACAATTAATGCAGCAACAAACCCTGGGAGAGCTTCAGTCTTTGTCTGCATTTCCGGTTATGATAGGGAACCCTTGTTCCCTGGAATCACCCTGTGAGACAGGTGGCTCCTTTCTGAGGGTCTCGCTCCCTGAAAGCTTCACTGCCTTTTCTTTTCTCAGCATTTTGGGGACCTAGTGTGGGTTCAGGTGTGCATGGGGCTGGGAAGGCTTCCTGGGAGAGGGCTCGCAAGGCACACTCTTGATAGTGACCGAGGGTGGAGGCATTTGGAGGGGGTGGGGGAGACCAGAGCTGTCGCTCGATGTGGACCTTGGGGAGCTGAGGCCAGAGGAGGTGCGTGAAGGGATGGGATGGGACAGGGCAGGGGTGAAGGGAGAAGGCCTGGGGACAGAGCCTAGACTTTGCCGAAATGAAAGGGGAAACCAGGGAGCGGCTCCAAGCAGGCAGTGACTGAGGAGCCTGTGTGCTGGGTCACCTGGCCACTGGGCGGAGGATGGACAGGACAGAGCCAGTTAAGCCCCTGATGCGAGAGGGTTCCTCACAAACTTGGCCAAGTTGGCAGGAGATAGTGCCTTTCACTTAAATTCACATTTCTTTAATTCCTGCTGAGGTTGGATATTTTTATATTGATTCTTCCAACTGTGTTTGATCATTTTGTGACTTGACTCAGTGGGTCCCAAAAGCCTGTCACTGCGGACATTGCGGGTGGCGAGGCCAGACTCATGGCTCAGCCTTGCATAGGAGCCCTGAGAGACCCAGTGATGAGGTGGGGCCCAGACTACTTGAGCTGCCCTGTAACCAGGGCACACAGGGTCTGCTGACTGGGAGAGCAGGATGAATGGCCATGGAGGTCGCTTCTCTGCTGTCACATTTGAGGAAGGGGTTCAGGATGCAGCAGACTCAGCTGGGTCAGGGGTCCCCAGTGGCTGGGGGCAGCTTTGTTGAGGAAAAGCCCGTCCAGGCTGGTCTTGCCTGCAGGCCATGCGCGCTGGCTGGAGCAGAGAAGCTGAGTGAGAACAGGCCTTGGGGACAAGGTTTCTTCTCAGCCCTGCTCACAGTCCGCCTGCCTCTGCAGGTGAGCAGTGTCCAGCCCATAGACCTCGTCTATAAATGGGTTTATTGCAGGCTTTTCTGATGCCCCGGAAGCCTCCTGAGGAAATGGGGGCTGCTGGTCAAGAACATACCCTTCTTGGAAAACGCTACCTCCTAGCTGGCTGCCTCTGGGCACGGGGTCCCCTGCACTGCATGCCCCCTTGAAGGAGCTGGCTGTCCATGTGCAGCTGGGTTGCTGAGTTGGGGTACAGACAGCGTGATGGCCAAGTAATGACCCGTACTGTCTTTGCAGCTTCTGGATGGGAACCACGGGGGCCTTGAGCCCTTTCCCTGTGAAATCTGAACAGTGTCAGGGTATTGCAAGGCCACCATCATGGCCGGGCCCTGTCTAGGTTGTGCCTTCATTGAGGCTGGAGTCCCTCCTCCTTACATTTAATTTTACATGAGAACAGAACTGGGTGAGCTGACCCACCAGTGCTCAGCCGCTCAGTTGTGTCAGACTCCTTGCAGCTCCATGGACCGTAGCCCACCAGGTCCTCTGTCCGTGGGATTTCCCAGGCAAGAATACTGGAGTGGGTTTCCATTTCCTACTTCAGGGGATCTTCCTGACCCAGGGACCAAAGCCCAGTCTCTTGTGTCTGCTACATTGGCAGATGGGTTCTTTACCACTGAGCTACCTGGGAAGCCTGATCCACCAGAGCCCTCCCCAAACTGTTCCTGATTCCTGATGATTCCTGATGACCTAAACCTGGTTACAAGGGAAGTGCACGTTTTTATAGAAAAATTCTTCCCTGAGAAACAAAGCAGGGGCTTCCCTGGTGGCTCAGTGGTGAAGAAGACGCCTGCCAGTGCAGAAGACACAGTTCAATCCCTGACCCAGGAAGATCCCACAAGGTGCAGAGTGCCTGGGCCTGTGCTCCCTAGAGCCCGTGCTCCACAATAAGAGAAGCCTGTGCACTGCAGCTAGGGAGTAGCCCTGGATCACCACAACTAGAGGAGAGCCCACACAGCAACAAAGACCCAGCACAGCCAAAAACCAATAATTTTTTTTTTAATATCAAAGCAGTCTTGGACATGGCTGCTCTCACCCTGTGGTGTCCGCCTGGTTACAGCCTGGGCTGACACTCCAGGCCTTTCTCCTTCCATGGGTGCACAGTGGTTAACATAAAACTGTATGTACAATTTTTACCTTGACCTTCTTCCACTGGGCACGGTCAACCACTTGCCCAGCAGCCACGTGGGTCCAGGAGTGCAGGCAGGCCTCCCCAGGCCTCAGTCCCCTCAGGGGACACTCTGTCATCTCAGGGCCTCATGGCTTCAGCCAGGTTTGGAGCCCCCATCACATTCTTCAGATGCTTCAGATTACTGAACCTGAGATGTGGCTGCAGTGGAGGAGAGCAGGCTTCCTGGCTGACCTGCAGGTGAGGGGAGAGGTGAGAGGATGCGGTCCCCAGGCCCCTGGGACACTTGGCCACCCAGCTCCGAGCTGGCGAGAGCTTCGTGAGCGTGGCGGCCGTGCTCAGACCCCAGGGGACTTGGCAAAAAAACACCCATGAGGCCGGGATGGACGAGGCCTGGGGAGGAGGGTCAGAGGATGCGTCCGTCACTGTGGCTGTGCTGGACACTCCTCGTTTCCCCCTGACTGGGGAGGGGCTCTAGGCCCGGCTGGAACATTTTCTTACCTGGTTTCCCTTATGGCTACGCATGGCATAGGGCACAATTCTGGCCTCTGAGAGGAACAGCACCTCTTCAGCAGTAAATGGCAAAGCCCTCTGGCCCTTGTGCCTTCGTCCTGCCTGTTTCAAGGACTCTGTCTGCTAGGGCTTTGGCTGCCTCATGGATTCAGGGACGGAAGCCACCAGTCAGCACTGGTGGAGCAGGAAGACAAACAGATCCCATCCTGCCTGGGGGCCTGGTGGGGCTGCTCCTGCCTGCACTGCCTGCTTCCAGGGTTCTTACTCCATGAGAAAAGTAACCCCCATCTGCTTAAGCAACTGTTAAGTTTTTTTTTAATTGCTTGCAGCTGAATGCAATCATAACTGATAAGGTAATGTTTTAATATTTTACAAGGGGGAAATGTATTTACATATTGTGTAATTAAAAATGAAAAATAATTTAAATCCCCACAGATTTCCGGGCCCACATCAGACTCACTGAAACAGAATCTTCAGGGACGGGACTCACATATCTGTATTTTTAACAAACTCCCCATATGATCTGATGTACAGTAAATCATTTCCATATCCATTAATATTGTCCCCATTTTATATAGGAGAACACTGAGGAAGGAGGTTAAAAAACATCCCAGTGGTAGGGACAGAATGAAGGGACAAAATAGGTGATTAAGTAGTTAATCCTCCTAGGGGATTGTAAATAGAAAAATATGGGAGACCCTTGTAAGTTAATGATGACTCAAGAAAGCAGGTTTGCTTAGCAACAAAACAATAGAACAGAAGCAGGAGACATGCCCCCAACAACAAAAGAATGGTGGCATGAGGCCCATATCCTGCCTGGTGAGCTCAGTGGGTCAGTAACCCCCAAAACATATTCTCTGGCCCCTAAGACATGTTCTTTGCACAACACCCCCCCCCCCCAATAAAACAGTAGTAGAAAATAAAGGCAGGCCAGAAATGTCTGACACCTGCCCCATGGTGTCATCAAGTTAATGACCCCCAAAACAGGCTCTGTGCACACAAAAGAAATCATTTACAGGAAGGTGACTTTTCAAAATGAAAGACCCTCGTTTTGTACTGAGACCTGAAAATACTTTTCCAAAATGTTAATAACAGTCCTGGCCTGACCAACAAGTAAGCTTCCTTGTCCTAACTGGGGGAGGAACTGATGATGAAAACGTGATGTCTACTCAAGAAAAACAAAGAGGTTCTTCTCCTTTCCCCACTCTGCCTTTGATTAGAAAATTGTAGCTCACTAAGTTCTCAGGGTGCGGCCTTTCTCACCTGTCTGCTAGTAAACCTCACAAGCGTCCTGTTCTAATAGAGTACTTTAAAAAATTTTGTTTATGTATTTGGCTACAACAGGTCTTCATTGTGGCATGCAGGTTCTTCAGTTGTGGCTTGCAACTTCTTGGGTGCAGCATGTGGAATCTAGTTCCCTGACCAGGGATCGAACTCCAGCCTCCTGCACTGAGAGCATGGAGTCTTAGCCACTGGACCACCAGGGAAGTCCCGTAATAAATCCCTTCTTATCTACCTCTATTCAGCTCTTGCTGAATTCTCTGCACTAAGACATAAAGGACTATGGTCCCGGAGCTCTTCTGAGCCCCGGAAACGATACCAGTCGGTTTCACCAGTGTTTTCTTTTAATTTGACTGCACCAGGTCTTAGTTGTGGCACATAGGATCTTCGTTGCAACATGTGGATCGAGTTCCCTGGCCAGGGATTGAACCCAGACCCCCGGCATTGCAAGCGTGGAGTCTTAGCCACTGGACCATCAGGGATAGTCCCTCCTGTTTGTCTGTTTGTTTTCCCCACTTTTTATGTCTGGAGGGTTCCATGAACAGAGGAGCCTGGCAAGCTACAGTCCACGGGATCACAAAGCATCAGACACGACTAAGCGACTAAGCACACACAGTTGATTAACAATGTTGTGTTACTTTCAAGTGTACAGCAAAGTGATTCAGTTATGCATATACATGTATCTATTCTTTTTCAGATTCTCCCGTTTAGGTTATTTCCCCAGTGTTTGTAAGTGAGACTTGCATCCATGACTGTCTGGTTCCAAAGAGCGCCCACCCCCTGCCCCAGCCTGCCCCTGGGAGTCCTGGCTTCCTCTCACAGTCACAGGACTTCTGAAGGGAGCTTCTAAAACAGAAAATTCAGAACTGTTTTGGACACAATTTTGCACGGCTGTTCAGGACTGAGTCCCTGCAATGCATGTGTCCCCAGGGGATGAGGCCAGGTAGGTTAAAAAACAGACTCATCAGTTCTTGGTCTCGTCTTCTTTTGAGACAGAAATTCTTTGAAATTAGTTTTTTCCGTAGACTTTCTCGGGTTAAATCACTTAAGAATTACTAGACCATCTCACCCATGAAAGGTAATTACGGTTGTTTTATGAGTGTGGAAGACATATAGCGTGTAAGTGCTCCAGGAGTCTCCTGTGAGTTATTAGAACTCGCAGAATTCATGTTCTACCAAATTAGCCATCGAGAGCTGATAGATTGTATCTGCAGTTCACCGAGGCTCTGGTCAGCAATGCACATTCGTAACAATTAAGTGCACACCTGTTCCCCCAGAGGGGCCTCTGGGCGAGGTGGTCGCCCCAAGGTTGTAATAGCGTGATCTGCGTGAGGATTGAGACTTGTGTGATGAGAGTGATCTTTTCACAGGGACAAGGGTCTTTGCCTTGAGAAGCAGGAGGTCAGTGCCCTTGAGCCCCTGGGGTGGGGGCAGTTCTGATAGTGTTCCATGGATCAAGCGTGGCCTGGGGTCAGGAGCTCCATGTTCCAGACCTGGGCCCAGCATGAGTCCACCATGTGTCAGGTCTCTGATTCCACATGGTCAGACTTTCAGGCAGCCCTGTTCCTGAGCTCCATGGTGCAGGGCATCCTGGAGATACTCCTCTAGTCGCCCTCGGGGACCACCTTTGCTGGGGGTCTCCACAGTATTGGGCTTCCCTGGTGGGCAGTGGTAAAGAATATGCCTGCAATGTAGGAGACCTGGGTTCTATCCCTGGGTTGGGAAGATCCCCTGGAGGAAGGCATGGCAACCCACTCCAGTATTCTTACCTGGAGAATCCCACGGACAGAGGACCCTGGTGGGCTACAGTCCACAGGGTCACGAAGAGTCAGACACACTGAGTAACTGGAGCACAGACCAAGCACTGCTCTGCATGCTGCATGCTGCTCTGGGCCAGCCTTAGTTCTCACAGAAGCTTCCTATGATGTGGGTGTTACTGTTCCCAATCCGTAGATGTAGACACTGAGGCTCAGAGAAATTTAGTTACTTGCTGAAGGTCACACAGCCAATAACCACAAGAGTTAGAATGGGGCTCAGTTCGGCCTGACCACAGGCATCACGAGGCCATGTGACCTGCCTCCGTGGTGCGGGTGCTGGGCAGCGGTGGGAGTGCGGGGGGCGGTGCTGCGGGAGGCCTCTGGACTCGGAGTCAGGGAGATCTTTGAAGAGGCAGGATCTAGAGTGAGTGCAGGTGAGCTGGGGAAGGTCGCAGTGGTTCTGGGAACTTGGAGGAGCCCGGCTGAGGGGAGCCTTGCTGTCACCAGGAGGCCTGGAGAGGCTGGGGAGATGGTAGGGGCGAGTCAGGGAGGGCACAGGTGCCAGGAAGGCGGAGGGAGAACGTTTTGCGTTTTATGTGATGCTGTCTTCAAGACATTTCATATGACCCTGCTCATTATTCCGTAGTACAGGAGTGGTGGCAGTACGTTCACCTCCAAGTCCCTCAACATCAGGAAGAGATGGCCACCCTCCTGGTGGAGTGTGGCTTGCTCTGCCCTCAGTCAGACAGTGAGGACCAAGGCTTCTTGTCTGTACCTTTTACCTAGGGTGTCAGGAGTTGTCATAACTCATCTCCTCTTTTATTCCAAGTGGTTTCCAGTCTTCATTCCATTTACCTTGAGTATAAATTATTATAAAAATGACCCTAAGTTCCTTTTGGAAGCAGGCCTTTACGTGTGTTCCAACACTCGGTGAGAAGAAACTTGGACTGACTCACTCACACAGTCGCAGGGAGTGGCCGCAAAGGGCCAGGAGGACAGGGCAGTGAAGGTTGGGCCTTGTGGCCCTGATGGACTGCGGGCCACAGGCTGCCAGGACCGCGAGTCTTGTCTCAGGAGTGCACGAGCAGGTCTCTGGGAATCCTGGAGTCTCCGAGTATGTAGGGGTGTGGGGGAGGCGTCATCACAGTCATTGGTGACTCACTCATTCCCTGGAACCCTGGGACCAGCTCTTCCTGGGAGAACAGACTAAGGCTGTGTGGGCAGCTCCCAGCTCCCGGGGCACTTAAGGAAGCCCTCGGGGAGATGACAGCACAGTGAGGTCAGCATCCCAGTCCCACAGACCCGCTGCGCCTGGTCCAGCGGCTGAGACCCCCAGTGGAGAGTCTGCCTGCCTGCCCAGAGCGGCCCTCCTGGGAGCGCTGCGGCCACGTGGCTGTCCTGGACATTCATGTTCTGCTTAGCTTTGCAGGTGTTCTTATGAACGGGGCAGCCGAGGCGCTCGAGATGCTCTCTGTCAGGGTGCTTTCCAACCCGGGTGGTGCTCTTGGGGAGCCCGTCTAGAGTGTGTGCTGAGTTAAGTACCTGCACACTTTTCTGGAAGGATCTTCCCAGATGCTCACAGGGAATTACTCTTCCTTTAACATTCCATCCAGAAAGAGCCGAGAACCACTGCCCTGAAAAATGGCCTCCTCTGGGTTTCTTTCTCTATTCTCTCTTGAATGTCTGTATCAAAGCATGTCCCCCAAAGCCTGCTGCTCAGAGGGGGCCACCCAGGCCTTGGGGGACACGGAGTCGGCACTGGGGCATGGCATGGAGGGTGGTCTTTGTCCCCCAGCCTGGCCTCGGGTGGCTGTGCCTGGGGCGTGAGCGTTGGGAACTGGGCATGGAGACCCAGGGCCGGCTGGCAGGGGCACAGTGCGGCCTCGCCTGGCCCAGTGTGGTGTGGTTTTGTCCGCAGTCCTCCCGAGCTGGACGCCTTTCCTAAATGGTCCCTGCAGGTGCGAATGGCTCCACAGAACAAACCAGAACCTTGGACTGGACTGTGGCTGTTTAGATTTTTTGCTTGGGGGACATCTGTGCCATGGAGTCCCTGGGCTCCGAGAGGGGCCCCCACGTGGCCCCGGGGCTGTGTGGGGACCAGAGAGGGAGGGAAGCAGGGTCAGTTCAGCACAGAGAGGACCGGCTGTGTGTTCTCGCCCACAAGCACGCATTTCTGCCTGGCAGAGATCAGTCTGCACAGGGCACTTTGGCTCCGATGTTCACTTAGCATTCCTGCACTGATTTCACTTGGTGGTGAGGCTGAGGCATTTATCATTTTTAAAAGGCATGTACGTTTGCGCCTTGTGGATGGACCTCGTCAAGGGGCCGTCCTCTCGTCTGTGGAAACAGCAGAGGTTTCCTCAGTTAGGCACCTTTGCCGAGTCAGCCCCCCTCCCCCTCAGCATTTCCTCAGGGCTTGTCTGGCTGGGTCACAGGGAGGAGCAGTCTGTGCCTTTCCTACTGAAGTTTTACCTACTATTAATGTTGGAAAAATTCAAGCATTTAAGAAGAGAGACCGTCTGCATGACCTCTCCCATGTGAGTGTGTGTGTGTGTGTGTGTGTGTGTTGGTTGGTGTCAGTGTGCCGTGGGAGGACGCCTCGCAGTCAGGTTGGGGTTGAACTGGAAGCCCTCAATGCCCGGCGCTCTCCCCTGGCCCCTGCCCTCAGGGTGCACCTGGGCTGCAAGCCCACTCTGTTTCCCACAGCCCTAATCTGAGCCCTAGCCCCTGAGAGACCTTTTCCTGTCAACTGGCCTAGCGGGTAATAGCCGGAGACCCCCTCCCCAGCCCAGCCTCCTCCCGCGCTCCCTGCCGCCCCCCAGCCCTAGGCCCATGTCTCCCCCAGCTCCTCTCTACACCTTTGTTTACAAGACCTGGGGAAATTCCCCATCCAGACCCCAGTAGCTCTGCCTCTAGAAAAGAAAGTAAAGTTGCTCAGTCATGTACCACTCTCTGCGACCCCATGGACTGTAGCCTGCCAGGCTGCTCTCTCCATGGGATTCTCCAGGCTCTGTCTCTAGAGAACATGTATTTAAAGCTATGGACTACCTCCTCTCCACCGCCCCGCCTTCCAGGGGAATTTCAGTTAGAAAGAACTTGGACCAGCAGCCCATGCCCGCATGGATGACCAGCCTCTGTTCTCCGCTGCTGGGCTGGCCTGAAGGGCTCCTTTGTCAGGGCCTGGGAGGACGAGGTGTCCTCATTCGGCCAGGACAGGGTGTGGGATCGGCTGGCAGGGCACTGCCCTTCGGAACTGAGCTGTCCGGGTGGGAGAGCAAGCTCAGGATTTTATGAATGTGCCAGTCTTTAAAGAAAGTAGATGTTTAAAGTGAGGAGAAACCTAAATGCAGCATGCTGGTCTGAACTGGATCCTAGACAGAAGAGGGTATCTTAATGGAAAAACTGGAAAACTCTGAATAGGAGTTAGAAGTCCTGAGCTGCTGTTAGCGTCTCACTTTTGACACATGAACGGTGGCCCTGAAGGATGTTAACATGAGCAGAAACTGGGAGACAAGCCCTTGGGGATCCTTGTACTATCTTGGCAGCTTCTCAGTAAGTCTGAAATTATTCCAGTATTGACAGTTTATTAAAAAAAAAAACAACAAGGGGAGCAGCTGACTGCACTTGACCCCTCACCCTTTTCTCTGCATGCTTCTCAGCCAGCCCTTCTCATCTGAGAGATTGGGGTGGTGGTGGCATGGCTGTGTCCAGGGGCTGGGGGCCCAGGTGTACTCAAGGCCCAGCCTTGCCTGGGGTGTCAGAGTCCAAGGTCTCGTGCGCCAGGATGACCTTGGTTGTTTCTCCCTGCCGGCCGTGTGCAGTTGGGCTGTTCACCCCTCGGCTTCTCTTCTCCCCTCTGACAAGGGCTGCCTTGGAGCTGGGTGGCACATAAGACTGTGTCTGTGAAGAGGCCACAGTGTGCTCCCTGGACCCCGTGTGAGAGGAGTGACTTCAGTGGCTGGGCAATTTGGGGTCAGCGGTGTGGCCGGTGGGGCGCAGGCAGTGCTCTGGGCTCCCTGCCCCAGGATCCACGTCCAGAGTTGGGAAACATGACGTCCACTGTGAGTGACTCGTGGGGAAACTAACAGCTGGGCTCTGAGATCTGGGAGCTTCAGCGTTTGGATCCCTAAGGAAGCAGTGCCTCTGCCCTGCACGTGGGCCAGGCCCTTGTGGGGCTTCCCTCTGAGGGAGACCCTTGTGGTGCAGAAGCCCTGAATCAGACAGCTGGGTGTTTGCAGGTTCCCAGGGCATCGAGTGACCAGGGTGGCTCGTGGACTGCTGTTTACCTGTAGGTGGCAGTGGTGACACAGGAAAGCGAGGGACACCCTGGGGAGGCGGGGGTGGGGGTGGGGGTTCCAGCCTCTGTGTGGCTGTGTCGGGGGCTCCGCAGGGCTTCCTGTTTCGTGTTGAGTTCACCTCCCAGCAGCCCTGTGAGAAGACTGCTGTGATTATCACATCTTACAGACAACAGAAAACCTTGAAGAGGTCACATTCCTGGGGTCACACAGTAATTGGCTGAAGTTTGAACCCTCCAAAGCCTGGGAAGCCTGGGTTTCAACTCCCTGCTCAGACTCCACTACGACGCCCAATTCTCTGGCTTCTGAGCCCAGAGGGAGATGCTGGGGAGAGCTGGAGCCTGACTCCGATCTCCCCAGGCTGCCTAGGGCCCCAGAGGATGTGCGGTCACCACTGCTCAGTAGCACAGGCCCTTTGCTCACCCACAAGTTCAGATGGAGAGCCAGGGTCCCCCAGTGGCTGTAAGATGGGAAGAAGCTCCCAAAACAGCATCGGGAGGCCTTGAGAACTCAGCTCTCATGTGGACCATAGACCATACCATCAAGTACGGGTGCCTGTCAGAAGCGCCCCTTGAGATCCTACGGCAGGAGGCACGGGGAGGCCGTGGAGTGGCGCTGTCCTTGGGCAGGCTTGTGGGGCACGGCTTTCCAGGCCAGAGAAGTCCCAGTGACCTCCTCAGAGCTGGACGCAGATATGAGACCCCTTAGCAGGCAGAGTCCTCAAGCCCCTGCTGGGGTTCCCGCGCTCACACTCGGGCAGGTGATCTACCTTTCCCTGAGGTGAGAACTCAGCTCCACTAGGTCTTCTTATCCCTGTGTTTCTTCTCATGGCCATGGTCAGGTTTGGTAAAGCCATACGTCAGGCCCGGGACGCTGACTTCACTACTTCTGTTCAACATAGTCTTGGGAGTCTTAACCAGAGTAGTTATAGGAGAAAAGAAAGGAAGGGCATCCAAGTGGGAACAAAAGAAGTAAAACCATCTCTATTCACAGATGATGTGACCTTGTATGTAGGAAACCCTAAAGGTTTCATGAAAAAAGAAAAAAAAAAACTGTTAGAATAAATAAATAGATTCAGCAAAGCTGTAGGATATGAGTCAACACTCAGCTGTTTCTCTACACAGCGAACAATCCAAAAAGGAAATTAAGAAAGCAATTTTATTTATGATAGCATCCAAAAGAATAAAATCCCTAGGAATTAGCCAGGAGGTGAAAGACTTGTACACTGAAAACTGCAAAACATTGCTGAGAGAAATGTTTTTGTTGTTGCTCAGTCACTCAATCATATCGGACTCTTCCTGGCTTCACGGACTGTAACCCACCAGCCTCCTCTGTCCACAGAATTTTCCAGGCAAGAATACTGGGGTGGGTTGCCATGTCCTCCTCCAGGGGATCTTCCCGACCCAGGGATTGAACCTGCATTTCTCGCATCTCCTGCATTGGCAGGCTGACTAAGCCACCTGGGAAGCCCAAAAGAAATGAGAGAAGATGAATGGAAAGACATCCCATATTCATGGACTGAAGACTTCATGCTTTGAAGCTGACAATACTAACCCAAAGTGATCTGCAGATTCAATGCAATCTCACTCAAAATCCCATCAGCATTTTTTTTTTTTTGCAGAAATAGAAAACTCCATCCTAAAATTCATATGGCATCTCTAGGGACTCCAAATAGCCAAAGCAACCTTGACAAAGGACAAAGCTGGGACTTCTCTGGTGGTCCGGTGGCTAAGACTCCTGAGTCCCAGTGCTGGGGGCCTGGGTTCCATTTCTGGTCAGGAGACTAGATCCTGACCAGAAAGATCCATGTACCTGAAGATCCACATACAGCCAAATAAATGTTTCTTTCAAAAATAAATAAAAATAAACATACTAAAAGAAAGAGGGATAGCATAGAAGGACTGACACTTCCGGATTTCAGAACTCACCATCATTAGAGCAGCGTGGCCCTGGCACAGGGAGAGATGGAGACCAGGGGATGAAACAGGGAGACCCGAGGCAAATCTTCCCATGGATGCTCAGCTGATGTCTGACACACGTGCCAAGACCAGCCAGTGGGAGAAAGAGTCTTTCCAACAGATGGAGCTGGGAAAACTGGGTGTCCACACGCACAAGAGTGGAGTTGGAACCTCACCTTATACCATCTAGAAAACTCAACGATGAATCAATTAATAGCTAAATATGAGCTATTAATAAAACTATAAATGTTTTAGGAGAAAACAGAAAGCTTCATGACCCTGGATTTAGCAGTGCAGAGTGGGAGAAGATACTTGGAAAGCATGTATCTGCTAAAGGATTAATACCCACTTCTGTGAGGTTCCTAGAGGATCAAGTTCAGAGACAAGAGAAGGGTGGGTGTCAACAGCTGGGGGAGGGGTGAGGAGTGAGGGTTTCAGGGGACTGAGCTTTGGTTTGGGAAGATGCATCATTTCTGGAGGTGGTGGTGGGGACGGTTACATGTACTTGCACTTAATGGCCCTGAGCTGTGCACCGAGAGGCAGTTATGGTGCTACATTTTATGTTACATATATTGTGAAAGTGAAAGTCGCTCAGTTCTGTCTGACTCGTTGCGACCCCATGGACTATACAGTCCATGGACTTCTCCAGGCCAGAAGACTGGAGTGGGTAGCCTTTCCCTTCTCCAGCGGGTCTTCCTGACCCAGGAATCAAAGCAGGGTCTCCTGTGTTGCAGGCGGATTCTTTACTAACTGAGTTATAAGAGAAGCCCACGTATATTTTACCACAGTAAAAAAAAAAAAAAAAAAAAAATCACCAAGAAAAGAAGAAAAAGTGTCCATAGGCCAGTATGCTGTCAGAGCAGAGTCGGGGACTGAGGGGGTCAGAGATCACCAGACCCGCTACCTCCTTTGACAGAAACAGGGCTCAGAGGAAGAAGCAGAGGAAGCTGGGTCCAGGGCCCAGGGGTGACGTGGCACAGCAGGACTGAGCCCAGTCTGCGGGTGGTGGGGCAGGGACTCCGTCTGCCTGCCTCCCGCTGCCTGCCAGTGCACGACCCTCGGCAGTCATCAGCTGGATGGCCCTGTCCAGGGACCTCCACCCCTGGGAGCGCGTCTGCACCTGCTTTCTGCCCCCAGGCTCTGATGGGAAGGTTCAGGGTGGGACCAGGCAGGGCTGCCTCACCTGCAGCCAAGGTCCAGAGCACGATCTCCATCAGGCCCCTGCCCTTGCCCTCTCCAGCTGCGGGGTGGGTACAGGGGCTGCCCCAGTCCCTGAGGACTTCACATTAGCCCTGTCTGGTCCTTCCTGGCTTGTCTGGTCCTGTGTGCCCTGCTTGCAGGGGCCTGCTGTGGTCTGGCAGTGTGTGTACCACTGCCAGGGAGTGTGTATGTGCCAGTGCCAGGGAGGTCTCTCTCACTTCCTCCCAGCTCCATGGCACCAGGGCTCCTAGGGATTGGGTCCCCAGGCTGCCAACGTATACATGGCCTGAGGACCACCGTGTTTTATTTTGCCTCCAAGTTACAGAGGAAGCTGCCTCTGGAGTCTCTGGGCTGGTCAGGTTATACTTTGTGCACCTTCTTCCGGCCCCTCCTCTGCCTTTTAAGAGGGTGAGGGAGGAGTGGGACCACCTGTTGTAGAAAAGGACACCCCATGAAACGGGGGGGCACCCCTGAAACAGAGAAACACCTCATGAAATGGGGGGACACCCCTGAAACGGACACTCCATGAAATGGGGGAACACCCATGAAACAGAGGGACACCCCCTGAAACGGGGGGACACCCCCCGAAACAGGGACACCCCTGAAATGGGGGGACACCCCATGAAACAGAGGGACACCCCTGAAACGGGGGGACACCCCTGAAACAGGGGATACCCCATGAAACAGAAGGATACCCCATGAAACGGGGGGACACCCCATGAAACAGGGGGACACCCCATGAAACGGAGGGAGTCTCTAGTGAAAGGGGAGCAGCTGCAATTAACATCCACCAGGTCAAGGACCCAGAGCAGAGGCGTCCATGGCTCTGAGTGCGGTGTTGGGACTGAGTTCTTTCCACCTGGCTGGTCCTCCTCACCTGCCTCACTGGCCTGAACCCATCCAGAGCCTAGAAGGCTGATCTCAAGTTGATGGGGCATGTTGTCAGATGAGTCCTGCCTGTGCAGACTCCTTTTCTCCTCTCCACCTCCGACAGGAAGCAGCCCAGCCACTCTGGGCTCCTTCTCACTCTTGATTATGGAGGAGGTGGAAGATTCGGCTGTTTCTCCTCCAGGCTCACCAAGAGGCTGCTGCTGAATGCAAAAATGCTAACCCAGCCCTCTTTAGCCTTCTGGTGCTGGCTGCTTCTGATGTTGCTGTATTTCACATCAAAGTGTAGAAATCAGCAGCCAAGAAACCAAGCCCCTGGACTGGACTGTCCTCCCAGCATCACGGCCCTGAACTTCAGAGCATGTGGGAGGGACATTGTGGGGCGGGGGGTGGGCTGCTACTGGAAAAGAACCTTGCCATCAGAGTCTGGACACCCCAACCAGGATGGAAGCTCAGAGCCTTAGCCACTGCATTGCCAGGGAAGTCCCAGGATTGACATTCAAGGCACCCTGGCCCCCAGCCCACACCAGGCAGGGGGCAGCCTTTTCTGAATGGAGAAAATGCCATGGCAACAGCATCAGGATGACAGGCTCTGAAGGTTTAATGGGCGCTGTGTCTGCCCCTGCTCCACCCAGCCCTGCACAGCCCTGTCCAGCTCTGCCTTGCCCCTGGCCGTTAGCATATCACTGGAGACCTCTGGAAGGTCAGCCCTTTGCTGCCCGGGTCACTGGCGCTTTGATCTGTCTCCATCCTGGGGGCTGGCTGGCGGGAATGACTTGCTCCCTGACCTCTGGAGCATTGTGTTTTTGCCGTTGCACCAGGATTTATTTATCTTCGGTTTTGACAATTTATGTGGTAACAGAAATGAGCCTGAACTTGGCGTCCTCTGGCCTGGGGAGGGAGCCAATGGGTGTGGCCACAGTTGGAGGGCAATCAGATCCAGCTTGGTCCCATGGCGGGAGTTCTTTTATGAGGAAAGGAAACCGAGAAGCGCTTTGAGCTCCTTTGTCAGCCTTCCCTGCTTCTTCTGTCTCAGCCGAGCCAAATACCCACAGTTGTATGTCTGTGGCATTTCCAGCAAAATGAAAATAAAGAGGCATTCTTCTGAGGTCGATTCTTTATAATCAAAAGGAGCCTCTATCTTTTGCTGGAAACTCAGAGCCCAGTGATTGAATAGAGGGTGCTGACCCCGAGGAGAGGTTCTCACGCCTCTGACCCCCTTCCCGGTGGTGGGGAGGAGGGGTGGGGAGGTTCACTGATGGAAGTTTCTTCTGTCAGGCCTCCAAGACAGTGTCCCCTGTCCCTGCTGGTGTCCCTTGTTCTCTCTTCCTGAGTCTGTGTGTGACACATGCTGAGATGGGACAGACCACAGGCGGACGGTGGCCCTTTGGCCAGCTGGTCTGTCCCCTCACTGGCTCCGAAGGGTAGCAGGTGAGCTGCTTTACTAGGAGGCTGCAGAGGCCCTGCTGTGTGTGACCCCAGGTCGGGGGGTCCCCTCCTCTAGGGGTAGGCCCTTGAGAGATCCGAGTGGCAGAGTGAGCAGGGGGCAAGGGTCTCGGCATGGACTCTCCAAACATTGCCTCGCGCTGCCCTCGCCTCACACAGCCTCTGCGTCCAGTCTTTCCGGCTCCGGACTGGATGTTGCTTTGGCCCTTCTGCCTGGGTGCCTGCCCCAGCCCCACCCCCATGACGATGTCCCCTGAGGGCCCAGCAGTGCTGCTTGCGGCTGGGTGGCGTGGCCTCTCCTCCGTCCTGACCTTTGCCTCTCTTCACAGGCCCCTGGCTCCTCCTCCCTTCCTCCCTCCCCACGCTTTTCTCCCCCAGTGAGGTGCCTGTGTGCGTGCTCAGTCGTGTCTGACTCTCTGTGACCTCACAAACTGTAGCCCACCAGCCTCCTCTGTCCGTGGGATTTCCCAGGCAAGAATACTGGGGTGGGTTGCCATTTCCTTCCTCGAGGCGATCTTCCCGACCCAGGGTTGGAACCCACGTCTCCTGTTTCTCCTGCATTGCAGGCAAATTCTTTACTGCTGAGCCACCGGGGAAAGCCCCCCTAGAGGAGGGGGATTCATCAAATGCTGCCTCTGCTGCAGCCAGGTGACACCATGGGCCCTAGTGAAGGGCCCCTGGCCCCCACCCAGCGCCCCGCACACAGGGCCTCATCCAGCCACTCTCGCCCCTGGGGTGGGCTTGCTCCTTTTGTGGGGTGGGGAATCTTTGGGTGTCAAGGATGACGAGTAAAGAGTGTGAAGAGGTTGAGGATACTTGCTTTTTGGTAAAGACTGAAGCAGTGAGGATCATCCACACACACCACGGGCCAGGGCACTGATGTCTGGAGCTGCGGCCGGGTTCCTGGAGTGTGGTGACTGCTGTCAATGGAGCATGAGCTCTGGGCTGCATGTGCAGGACAAGCGTGCCTTCCCCGCAGCTGTGTCCAGTGGAACCAGCCACTTCCAGTGTGCACAGAGGTCGTGGGGTTCACACTGTCAGTGGACGTGCATGTTGTATGAAGTTTTTGTTAGTTAAAGAGGCTGGTGACTGTCTTGACTGTCTCTCTGGAGAACTAAACAGTTTGGACAGGGCAGCGTTGGGTCCAAACTCATGGTGCTGACAGCTGGGGCCACATCAGCAAGTGCCCAGGCATTAGACAGACAGACCCAAGACCAGATGTCAGTGCCTGTTCAGCTGTGTGATCCTGGCTAGCGTCTCAACCTCTCTGAGCCTTGCTTCCTCTAAATATGGGAGAGAATACTGCTTGCCCTAGGATTTTAAAAAAACATGTTAAAATAGGTATAACAAAATGTGCCATTCTAACCACCCTTAAGTATTAAACACATTCATGTGGTCGTGCACCCACTCTCTGGACCTTTATCATCAACTCTGTCCCCAGTTCAGTAGTAACTCCCTACTCCCTCCCCTATCCCCTGGCACCCACCATTCTACTTTCTATGTATGAATTTGATTGCTTTAGGAACCTCCCATAAGGGGAATCATGCAGTATTTGTCTTTTTGTGTCTGGCTTATTTCACTGAGCATAATTCCCTGGAGGTCCACTCATCTTGGAGCAGGTGTCAGAATTCCTTCCTTTTTAAGGCTAAGTAATATTCCTCTGTGTGAATCTGCACATTCTGTTTATCTGTCATCTGTGTCTGGACACCTGGGTTGCTCCCTGGCTGTTAGGAATAATGCTGTTGTGAATACAAGTGTGGAAATATCTCTTT
Organism: Bos taurus; assembly: GCF_002263795.3. Taxonomy (NCBI): domain Eukaryota; kingdom Metazoa; phylum Chordata; class Mammalia; order Artiodactyla; family Bovidae; genus Bos; species Bos taurus. Next base: position 34,594,152 of record NC_037346.1, read on the forward strand.
GAGGTGCTGCTGTCAGCTCTACTGGGTGTGGACCTGAAGTGGAGTTGCTGGATCATACGGTAGTTCTGTTTTCAGTTTTCTGAGAACCTGCCAAGGTTCCCACAGGGACAGCTTGTCATTTTCCATCCACACCAGCAGTGCACAAGGGTTCCAGTCTCTCCACATCCTCACCAGCATTGCTTTTGTTCCTTTTTTTTTTTTTGATAACAGTCATCCTAGAGAGAGTGAAGTGATATATCATTGTGGGTTCAATTTGTATTTCCCTAATGATTAGTGATACATAGCATTTTTTTTTTCAGGGACATGTTGGCCATTTGTATATCTTTTTTAAAAATTAATTAATTAACTTGGCGTGGCAGGGCTTAGTCGTGACATTCGGAATCTTTTGTTGTGGCGTGTGGGCTTAGTTGCTCGGAGGCATGTGGGATCTTAGTTCCCGGACCAGGAATTCAACCTGCATCCCTTAAATTGCAAGGCAGATTCTTAACTTCTGGAACACCAGGGAAGTCCCTGTGTATAGGTTTTTATTTTATTTTTGAGAAATGTCTGTTTGGGTCCTTTTGTTGTTGTCATTGTTGTTTAGTCACTAAGTTGTGTCCGATTCTTGGCAACCCCATGAACTGCAGCCCACCAGGCTTCTCTGTCCTTCACTATCTCCCAGAGTGTGCTCAAATTAATGTCCATTGAGTCGGTGATGCCATCCAACCATCTCATTGTCTGCTGCCCTCTTCTCCTTTTGCCTTCAATCTTTCCCAGCATCAGAGTCTTTTCCAATGAGTCGGCTCTTGGCATCAGGTGGCCAAAGTACTGGAGCTTCAGCATCAGTCCTTCCAATGAATATTCAGGACTGATTTCCTTTAGGATAGACTGGTTTGATCTCCTTGCTGTCCAAGGAACTCTCAAGAGTCTTCTCCAACACCACAGTTCAAAAGCATCACTTCTTCAGCCGTCAGCCTTCTTTGTGGTCCAACTCTCACATTCATACATGACTAGCAGGAAAACCATAGCTTTTACTATACAGATCTTTGTCAGCAAAGTGGTGTCTCTGCTTTTTAAGACATTGTCTAGGTTTGTCATAGCTTTCCTTGCAAGGAGCAAGTGTCTTTTAATTTCATGGCTGCAGTCACCATTCCCAGTGATTTTGGAGCCTAAGAAAATAAAGTCTGTCACTGCTTCCACTTTTCCCCCTTCTATTTGTCATGAAGTGATGGGACTGGATGCCTTTGCCCATTTTTAAATTGGGGTTTTTGTTGTGTTTGAGTTGTAAGAGTTCTTTGTTTATCCTAAAAAATATTAGCTCCTTATCAGCTTTGCACATATTTTCTAACATTCTGAACATATGTTACTCTGTTTTTACTCTGTTGATTGTGTCCTTTAATGGCCAGAAATGTTTACATTTTTATGCAGTCCAGTTTATCTGTTTTTTCTTCTGTTGCCTGTGCTTTTGGTGTCATATCCACGAATGAAATTATTGCCACATACAATATTATGTGGGCTTCCCAGGTGGTGTAGAACCCACCTGCCAATTCAGGTGATGTAAGAGATGAGGGTTTGATCCCTGGGTCAAGAAGATCCCCTGGAAGAGGGCATGGCAACCCACTCCAGTATTCTTGCCTGGAGAATCCCACGGACAGGGGAGCCTGGCAGGCTATAGTCCATGGGATCGCAGAGAGTTGGAGATTACCGAAGTGCCTTAGCACCCACACACTGACATCATGAAGCCCTCCCCCTGCATTTTCTTCTAAGAATTCCAGCGCCTGGGAGTTTAGTGACTGAAGGACAGTATTGGGGGTCACCCCTTGACCCCCTGTCCCAGGTGTTCTCTCGGAAACAGCCCTAGAGCTGCTATTGGCTCAGCCCATCTGCTTGAGGGGGCAGTGGGGTGCATCCGGTCCCCACTCTTTTCTGCCAGGCCCCTTATTCCAGGAGAAATGTAAAGCAGCTTTCTTTCTGAATTTGCAGAAAAGGCAACAGATGGCTCCCTGCAGAGCGAGGACTGGACATTGAACATGGAGATCTGCGACATCATCAATGAGACGGAGGAAGGGTGCGTGTCCCCTCTGCCCTCTGGGCAGGTGGCCTGTCGACCATGGAGTCCCACCTGGCAATGCTCGGATGCTCCGCCCTCCCGCCGGCGCCCCCAAAGGTGCTGCTGGAGTCAGAGCAGTGACCCCCTCTTTAATAACCTGCTTTTAATCACAAGTGAAAATGAAGTTGCCTGGTTACTGAGTCCCCTGCAGCCGATCCTCCCTCCCTCTCTGCAGCCCTAGGCTGTCTCTGCCCTGCTTTGCTGGACTGGATGGAGCCCCGTGAAGAAGAGAGCCCTCAGGGTGTTTAGTGGGCGGTGGAGCAGGGAAGACCTGCGAGGCCCAGGCGCCCCCACCCCTGTAACGCCTGGTCTGTTCTGCTGCTGTGTTTACATCCTCTTCTGCATCACAGCTGCATTCTGCATGCACTTCTTCCAAATTCGTTGGTCTTTGACTCTCTATCTGCACCATAAAAATGGAATTTATGGTAGTAGCACCCTCATCAACCACCTCCAGACCTGGGCAGCTCCGGCCTTGCCCTGAGCTCTGTCGTTACTGGCCTTGCCATGTGGAGGCTGGGGACCAGCTTTCTGATTTCACTAAACAAATATTTTCTGAGTGACCACCTCATACTCAGCCCCAGGGGACAAACAGACTCCCTCGCTCGGCGCTGACATTCCAGAGAAGGGAGGCAGGCCGTGAACAAGACACCCTGGTCAGCTGGTGACTCAACTGTGCAGAGCTGAGCTGGGGAGGAGAGGGCAGTGACCACTTGTGCACAGTCACCGAGGAGGCTGGGAGGCAATGGGGGCGAGGGGCTGCCCCTGCCCTGGGCCCCCACCCTGTATCCGGCCCTGGTTCTGCCAGCCTGTGCAACGGGGCCAGCCCCTTTGAGTGTTGAGGAAGCTGAAGCTTGCCCTGGTTGGCCCTCGCCCAAGGTTAGCACAGTTCGGAAGGGCAGATGCAGGACGAAAGCCCTGCTGACGGGCTCCAGCCCGGAAACTCTGGGTATGCTTCCTTCATTTATTCAGAGCTCACCTGGCAGGTTGGGGTCCTGGTGGGCACAGGTTTGATGTGCTCTTCCACAGGCCCCTTGCTGGGCTTGCCCTGATGCCCAGCCTAAGGTAACCTCCAGCCTGGGGCATTGTGTAGCCACCCCTGGTGCCCTGGCCCCTTGGTCACTAAGCAGCAGTGCCTGGCAGAATAATAACCCCTAACCCGGATGTCTTAGATCCTGTTTCCCAGGCATCCCTGGACTACTAGTCAGGTGCAGGCACCTGGGTTTGATGAATGCTCCCAGAAGAGTCTCATGGTGGTTCTGGTGAGGATCATGGTCATTTTTATGACCATCTCGGACCTTCCCCAGCTCACAGAGTCCTTGTGCCCAGCCTCTACGCTGGAGGAGCCCAATAACTGCAGTGGAGCAAGGGAACAGCTAGGAGGGGTGGCAGGAAGGGAGTGGGGGCATCCAGGGTATGAAGGGGGTGCAGCCTCATCCTCCTGGGACACAGGGAGGAAACAGCTCAGAAGCAGCAGTCCTGGTGCCGAAGGACCAGATGTCTTCAGGATGACTAGAGGAGCGTGGGGTCTGTGGAGACTCTGGGGAGGCCAGCTCCTGTGGCCCCGATCTGTCCCCCAGAAGCTGGCGGGTACGGTATCCCCTTCCTGCTCTCAGCCTCTGGGTCCCCGCTCTCCTGCTCCTGGCTCATGGCTGATCTGCTGCTGCAGGGAGCTGTGTGGGGCCCCCGACAGGACTTGGATCCTATCTCCAGGCTTCTCCCTGGGAGAAGGGTAAATAATACTTGCCTTTGTGCTCCCTCTCAGGCAGCACCTTCCCTCTAAGTTGGGAGCTACAGCATCTCTGATTTCCCTCCATTCATCCCCCATTGGGAGCTTGTGTGCTGTGCTCCCTGAGCCGCAAGTGAGTGCAGCCCTGGGTGGCTCTACCCATTTAGTGCTCCGTGGAAGTTCAAGGGGAGGGGATGAGACTCTACTTGATGGAGCCTTTGAGACAGGAGAAATCAATCACACTCCTGGCCTGTGGCCATGGAGCTCCACCAGCTCAGGTCCACAAAGTCCTCAAAAGCAAGAGCTTGTCAAGTCCCTTTTTGCAGAAATCAGCACCTCTTGTAGGAACTGCTGCCACATTGCACACACCTCCAGCAGGGCCTCTCCCCAGGGCAGTGCTGCTGCAGCCACACAGACACAGCACACACACACAATAAACAGACACACAAGAGCACACACACAGCACATACAGGACACACACTGCACACACATGAGCACACACAGCACACAGAGCACATACATACGAGCACACACGGCACACTGCACACACACAAGAGCATACACACAGCACACACATACACAGCACACACAACACACAGGAGCACACACAGCGCACACACATGAGCACACGGCACACACTGCACACATACACACACTGCACACACGAGCACACACAGCACACACATACAAGCACACAGCACACAAACACAAGGGCACACACACACGAGCACCCACAGGGCACACGCACACACTGCACACATGCACGAGCACGCACACACAATACACACAAGAGCATACACACAGCACACACACACAAGAGCACACACAGGGCACACTCAGTGTGTGCACCCTACACACATACACATACACTGCACACACACAAGAACACATACACAGCACACATACACACAGGGCACACACAGCACACACACAAGGGCACACACATGCACTGTGTGCACACACTACGCACAAGAGCACACACAGAACACACACACACCTCCAACAGGGCCCCTCCCCGGGAGCAGAGGACTCCTGTGGGCAGCCTGACTGCAGGCTGGTGTGTGTGGTTCCTTCTGGAAGCCTCTGCTTTCTGTCTAACTGGGCTAATTGGCAGAGCTGCTCCCTCCCCTCCCCCAGCTTTCTCACACACTTTAAAAGGACATTTTTGTTTGGCAAGTAGGTAACAAATATTTCTGAACTATCAAGATAGGAGGGCCCCAGTTTAGACCTAGATTATGCTGACCTGCAGGTGGGAGCCCAGTTCTGACAGCAGAGGGCAGGGGCTCCTGAGAGAAGGTGATGTGGTGCTGGGGGTGGGGGTTTCATGCCCAGGTCACTCCTGGCACCACGGCTTTGCTGAATCCTGGCTGAGAGTAAATGACACAATGTGTTAGACACAGGGCTGCACCCAGTACATGCCCTCCTGGGCAGGCTGGGGACCCACCTCCCAGCCATGTCCGAGGTGTCAGGAAGAGTGTGTCCTGGACGGTCAGCACATGATGCAGCCGTGTCAGCTGGAGGCCCTGCAGTTCTGCCCCAGGAAGCCTGGTCAGATCTGGAGCCTCAAACCCACAACTTCTGGACTTTTGAGCAGACTTACTTCAGTTTTCTCAGGGAGAAAGGTGCTCCCCGGAGCCAGAGGCTGGACATCCAGGCCTGTGCAGGGACTTGGCCAGGTTCCCTTCTTGAGCCCACCTGCCAGCTGGCTGGTCATTCTTCTGGAAGAACCATGCTTGCACATGATGCAGAATTCAAGGAGGCCGGAGCCTGCGTGTGACCCCAGGAACAGTCCCTGCTCCTCAGCCCCACGCCCTTCCTGGGGCAGATCCCTCTAGGGTCCCCTCCCTGTGGACATCGGACATGTGTGCTGGGTGCTCCTTGTCCTTCCAAGCTCATGTGGCAGCATCCCCTCCGCCCGGCTCTGCAAACGATGCTGGTCCTTATCTTTGGACCTGTGTGAGGAGCTTCTGCGTTCCTCAGTGCAGCTGCATGGTACTCCATTGTGTAGAGAAGCATGGTTTAATTTAACCTGATTCATGTTGATGGGCATTTCATTTGTCTGCAATCTTTCTCGTTTACAAACGGGCAGTGGCAAACAAGGTCATGTAAATGCTGTTGACACTATGGCCCTGACTCTGCAGGGTGGTGCCCAGGCAGGATTGGCAGGGTCTGCACTTGTCTCTTCTCTAGGCCCAAGGACGCCATTCGGGCCCTGAAGAAGCGGCTCAACGGGAACCGGAACTACCGGGAGGTGATGCTGGCGCTGACTGTGAGTGCCCCTGCCCCTCTCCCAGGGTGGGAGCGTGGCCAGGAGCCTCGGCCCAGACAGCAGTGCCTCCTGCTGCTGCCCCAGTGTCTTGCCCTCTGACATGCGTGAGCCCAAGTCTGATGACATGCTAGCAGGGACGAGGCTTGGACAGCGCTGTCCAGTAGAAGCCCCCAGCAGAGAAGCCCCAGGCCTGGGCATGGGTCCCTGTTGTTCACCAGTCTGCCATGGGACACTGAGGCCAGCTGCTCCTCTGGGGTCAGCTCCCTCCCTGTGAGAGTGCCAGCTCCCCCTGAGCACCTGCCCAGATGTTATACACTTTCCAGAAACCTTCCCAAGTAGGTTTCCTCATCTGCTTTTAAGGATGAAGAAACGGGCTTGGAGAGGCCCCAGATTTGCCCAGACATCACAGCTAGTGAGGTGCCGACTGGATTAAGGGGTAAAAACAACATCGCTGCAGAGGGTCTTGGGAAAATCAGCAAGTGACTCCTTTCAGGAAAGAACAGACCAGATTTTTGCCTGTCCTTGAGATGTCAGAGGGCTTCCCAGGTGGCACTAGTGATAAAGAACCCCACTGCCAGTGCCAGAGACATAAGAGATACAGGTTTGATTCCTGGATCAGGAAGATCCCCTGGAGAAGGAAAAGGCAACCCACTCCAGTATTCTTGCCTGGAGAATCCCAAGCACAGAGGAACCTGGTGGGCTATAATCCATAGGGTTGCAATGAGTCAGATACCACGGAAGCAACTTAGCATGCACATAAGATGTCAGAAAATTAAAAGGGATGGCTTCCAGTGTTATCTCTGTCTGGCAACCTAACATTTTTTCAAATGTGGTTAAAAACCTGCCTGCTGATGCAGGGAACCGGAGAAGGCAATGACAACCCACTCCAGTATTCTTGCCTGGAAAATCCCATGGACGGAGGAGCCTGGTGGGCTGCAGTCCATGGGGTCTCGAAGAGTCGGACACAACTGAGCGACTTCACTTTCACTTTTCACTTTCATGCATTGGAGAAGGAAATGGCAACCCACTCCAGTGTTCTTGCCTGGAGAATCCCAGGGATGGAGGAGCCTGGTGGGCTGCCGTCTATGGGGTCGCACAGAGTCGGACACGACTGAAGCACCTTCACAGCAGCAGCAGCAATGCAGGGAACACAGATGTGCCACGGGGCAGCTAAGCCTGTGTGCCACCACTCCTGAGCCTATGAGCTTGGTGCTGAAGCCCGAGCACCGAGAGCCTGTGCTCTGCAGCAAAAGAAGCCTGCTCCGTGCAACTAGAAAGAGCCCCGTGCACAGCAACGGAGACCCAGAGCAGCCAAAATAAATACATAAATAGCTTCCGAGTGTGCACCGCAGTACTGTAGGTTATAGTCACCACGTTCTCTGGACCCAAGAACTCACCCACCTCACCACTGAGACATACCCTTCACCAACCTTACCCCATCTCCTCTACCCCCAGCCCCTGGCATCCACTGTCCTAACTCTCTGTTTCTGAGTTTGGAGTTTTTAGATTCCACCTGTAAGTCATATCGTACATTATTTGTGTCTGATTTATTTCACTTAGCCTAATACCCTTGAGAATCATCCCTGTTGTTGCAGAGGGCAGGATTCCCTTCTGTTTATGGCTGAATAATCTCCCTGTGTGTGTGTGTGTCTGTGTCCCGTTTGATTTTCTTCGTGCATTCACCCATCAGTGGACACTTAGGTTGTCTCCATGTCTTGGCTGTTGTGAGCAAGGCAGCTGTGAGCATTGGGGTGCGTGTGTCTCTCTGATAACCTGAAAGCATTTCCTTTGGATGTCCACCCAGGAGCGGGATTGCTGATCACTCCGACTGAATCAGCTTAGCAGTAGCAGGACCCTCCTGTCTGCTCTCTGTGGTGGTGGCACCAGTTTACATTCCCACTAGCAGTGCACAAGGGTTCCCTTCTCTCCACACCCACACCAACACATACCTCTTTTGTCCTCAACATTCCTCAGATATTTCAATAGAATTTAGATTTTTCTTAAACTTTTTTCAGATAAAACAAACAAACAAAAAATGCAATGTTAAGAACCACTTAATAAACTCACAACTTGAAAAATTAGATAGGGATTTCGCTGGTGGTCCAGTGGCTAAGACTCCACGCTCCCAATGCAGGGAACCCGGCTTCGATCCCTGGTCAAGGAACTAGATCCCTCGTGCCACAACTAAGACCCAGTGCAGTCAAATAAATAAATATATTTTTTAATTAGGCAACAGATAAGGTGTGAGGTGATAGCTCATTGTGGTTTTTTTCCCCTTTAGCCATGGACTTTATTATTTGAATATTTGCAGCTTTCATTCTATACACAAGTTTCTTACAAAACTCTACATTCCATCTTGCTCAGTCACTTCACTCTCCATTTTATGCCACCTTTTCATGAAGAGATATTTCCCCAAATCACCATCTGTCTGATTGTGTATTTGTTGTTGTTCAGTCACTAAGTCGTGTCCGACTCTTTGCAACCCCATGGACCATGGCCCTCCAGGCTCCTCTGTCCATGGGATGTCCCAGGCAGGAATACTGGAGCGGGTTGTCATTTTCTTCTCCATCATTGTGGTTCTGAGTTGCATTTTCCTAATGAGCAGTGATGTGGAGCTTCTTTTCAGGTGCCTGTTGGTCATCTGTATGCTTCTTTGGAGAAATACTTAAGTCCTTTGCCCATTTTTAAATAGGATGATTTATTTTTTTTGCTGTTGAGTGGTGTGAGTTCCTTACATACTTTTGGATATTAACACCTTATCAGATTTTATTTTGCTGATTTTTTTTTTTTTGCCTGCTCATGGGCCTTGGCCGCATTCTGGAAACTTCCCATGTGATTCAGGCCCTCAGGCCATGGGGAGGGGTTCACTTCTTTGGCAGAGCAGCCTGCAGTGGGCTGTGCCAGCCAGGGCCCCTTCCTTCTGCAGCTCCTGCTCTGCTAGGCTCTGGGGCCCCACTGACTCTGTCTGGGGCACTTTTAAGGACCAGATGAGGGGACAAGACCCTGGCAGAGATTGCCTGTCATCTGAGGGAGCTCGCTGATCTTGGAGGAGGGTGGCCCATGCCTCAAGGCAGGCAGAGATGGGGGCTCAGAGTAGGCTGCAGGCCATCCCGGCAGCTTTCTCCCATGAGGGCCCATGTCTACCAGCTATTGCTGTCCACTCAGAGGCTTGTTTCTGGGGACGCTCAGTCATTGACCCCACTGAAACCCCAGCATCCTTCTTGTGCAAGAGCTGGTGCCTTCTGACTGCTGTGTAGCCCAGGGATCCTGGCCAGCAAGGGGCACCTGTGCCTGGAGTTTGCCTCTGGAGGAGCCGGTTGGCAGGACAGTCCAGGCAGGAGGTGGCTATCTGCTGCCCCTCAGTCCCGGTGGTGACCTCTCTTCCTGCCCGCATCAGGTGCTGGAGACATGTGTGAAGAACTGCGGCCACCGCTTCCACGTGCTCGTGGCCAACCGGGACTTCATCGACAGCGTCCTGGTCAAGGTCATCTCTCCCAAGAACAGCCCCCCCACCATTGTGCAGGACAAGGTGCTTGCTCTCATCCAGGTGGGTTGGTGGCTCTGGGCCTCTCCCACCGCTTCTGTAAAGGCTCCTGGTCCCTGCCTCCCTATTGCAAGTCTGAGACCCCCACCTTGTTCTGGAAAACCCCTGCTGGTTGGGTGACCCGCTCGGCCCTTGGCTGGGCCTTAGGTGTGGGCACTTGCAGGTGGCCCTAGTGGCTTGTTTGGGAAGTCTGACCCCCTCCAGACTCAGTCCCCCCCAAACAACTTTGTCCTGTGCTCACAGCCACCCCGCATGGAGGAGAGCAGGTGGACAGATGGAGAATGAATGGGGTCCTCAGCCTTCCTTCCCAGTCCCCGCTGGCTCGTGGCCATGTCCCAAGGCCCGCATCTCCCCAGAGAGCAGCCCAGCCCCGCCCCGCCCCGCCCCCCCCCCCCCGCCCCGGGGCCTGGCCAGGCTCTGTGGAGAGAGGACCTGACCCAGCAGCTGGGCACACATTGCCCTCCAGTGCCTTCAGGGGCCTGTTGATGGCTGTTGGGCAGGTGCCCTGAGGAGTGTCACCGACTGGAAGGGACAGTCGAGATCGTCAACATCACTTCTGTGGGGGGAGCCCTCCTGCAGAAGTAACGGCGGAGGCCGTGCTGGAAGTAGCCACTGCACCCCTGTTTCTCCCCAACCTCCCTTGAGGCTGTGGGACGTTCTGAGATCCTAAAGTTTAGGTCCGAGACCAAAAGCTGGCCCGTTTTGAAGGTGGAGTCGCAGGACTGGCTGGGTTTGAATCAGGTGGTGCAACCTGGGCAGCTGGTGGAGGCGGGGGCTCTGGGTGCTCCTCCTCTCCTGCCGGTGCTGCCTCTGTGGCCCTGCCGCCCGCCAGCGTCCAGGCCACACTGCATTGTGGCCACCGCGGGCCATCCTGACGTGGGCGTGAAGTCCCTGCAGGTGCAGATGGGACAAGCAGACCTCGGAGGCCGGGCTCTTGGCAGCAGGGTCTGTGGTTCGTGAGACACAGTAGCTGAAGTGAGCGAGTCTCTTTGGAAACTGACCTCGCGGCTTCTGGTGGTCAGCTGGTGAGGGACAGGTCTCTGACCTTGGGTTGGCTGGAACCCTTCTGGAGTCAGGGAGGCAGCTGTGCCCTGTTCCAGTGACAGAGTTGGCAATGGAGCAGCTCTGCCTCCTCCTCTGGGCCTGTTTTGTTGGGGGTTCCTCTGGTGGTACTTCTTTTTTTGATATATTCTGTAACTTCTGAAGAACAGAATTTTTTAAAAAAATTTAACAGTTCCATGAACCAGTGATGAGTGGCAGTCTATTGAAACGTATGTCCTTTCCTCTCTGGGTTGTCCTGATCTAACAGAACCTGGTGGCTGAGCCTCCCTGTGGACTGTCCCATGAAGGCACACGTCCCCCGACTCTGTGGGCAGCTCCTGCTTTCCTGCCCTGGCTGCAGGCACCTGCCTGTCAGACGGGTGGCCGGACAGCATGGGCTCTGGGCTCCCTGACCTACTGAGGAAGCTGGGGGTCAGCCTGGACCTCCCCATGCAGAGTGAGGAGGCCACACTCCTGTCCCCCATGGCTTGCAGCCAGTCATGGTCAGGTGTATCACCTGGGCTCAGCCCCAGGACTCGGTGGGGGAGGTGGTTTCTTGTCTCTGCTCTAAGAAGCGCCCCATGCTGGACTCGGTTTTGTGCTTTGTTTCCATCTGCATTTAGCCTGGCAGTGCTGGCAGGAGGAGCATAGTGGCTGGGCTGCAGCCCTGAGTGTCCAGTACCACTAACAGGTCCGTCCTCCCCTCCAGGCGTGGGCCGATGCCTTCCGGAGCAGCCCTGACCTCACGGGGGTTGTGCACGCCTATGAGGAGCTGAAGAGGAAGGGTGTGGAATTCCCCATGGCCGACCTGGACGCACTGTCCCCCATCCACACACCGCAGCGGGTGAGCCTCCCAGGAGCCCACTGCAGATACTCTCTGGGTTGTTCAGCCTGTCAGCAGCTTCCTTAGAGCTCTAGGGTGTCTCTTGTTGACAATAAAGCGGTGTCAGAGGGAGACAGCTGGCTGTGGGGGCTCAGTGGCAGCAGTGTCCCCGAGTTTTCACCCCATCATGGGGGCTGTGACCCCAGGGACCAGTGAGGATGCTGTCAGGAGGTGGCTGCTCCATCCTGGGAGGGTCAGGTGCCTGCTGTGCAAGCAGGTTGTCCAGTGTGGGGACTGCATCTCCCTGGGGCCCGAGCCCCTCTGGCTCCACTTCTGCATTGCAGATGGCGAGGGGCTGATGGCTTCACTGGTCACAGGGCAAAGAAGAGCTTTCAGGCTTTTCAGGTCAGGTTAAGAGGCCATCAGGGGCTCAGAGGGAGCACAGGGACCTGGACTTTCCAGCATTTCTCGTGTGGATCCACCAGGCCCCTGGCTGTGCTTTGTGGGGTAAACAGACGTGTTTTATTTTTCGAGTAATAACAGAATGGTATTGTTCATATGATTACAGAGGACAGTCGGTAAATTGCATGATTACTATTTACATTAGTCTACTTGCAAAGGCCAAAAAGTCATCTTCTGGTACCATGTAAGGGCTCCGGAAGGGCTCCTCCATAGCAGCAGGCCCTCTGCTCAGACCCCATGGTGGTCCTGACAGAGGGAGGGCAGCCAGGGCCCTCAGGCTGCGGGGTCTGCCTCTCTGGGTTGCGTGGGATGACTGTGAGGTTAGTGGGGGAAGGAGAGGTGGGGGGCGAAGGGGTCAGGCTGACATGCAGTCCTGGGCTGGGGGCAGTGTTGGGGGTCGGTGCCAGGCCAGCTGCATGGGTGACCTGGGTTGATAGAAGGCTTTGTGGTTGCCCTGCCAGAGCGTCCCGGAGGTGGACCCCGCCGCAACCATGCCCAAGTCCCAGTCTCAGCTGAGGACGAGCAGCAGCTCCTACTCAGCCCCGCAGGCCCCAGCTCTGAGCACCGCGGGCCCCATCACTGCCAATTCTGAGCAGGTACTTGTGCACTTGGGGCCACGGGTGACCTGCCAGCTGTCTGTGGTCCCCTCCCAGGAGACAGACCAGGCCTCCCTGGATGGAGCTGGAGGCGGGGCTGGGGAAATGGGAGGGGGGAAGGGGGATGGGAGTGGAAGCACATGGCCAGGGCAGGGTGGGCAGGAATCTGGCAGGAGCTGAGCTGTAAACAGTCATGACCCTGTGTGGCCTGCAGAGGCTCAGATCTACCCGGTGAGAAGGCCGTCCGCTGTGGAGGCAGAGGTGGGAGGGACCCCACCATGGCCAGCACGTGGCTTCCCTGCCCTGGGAAAAGGGAAGGTGGACACATTTGCAGGTGGATGGCCACCAAGACCCTCTCCTGATGGGCTTTCTGTGCTGGGGAGCTGGCAGTTGGGATCTGCCCCCTCCCCAGGTGGGGGCTGGAGGGGAAGGAGTGGCTCGTGCTGGCTGCTGTGGTTAGACCTTGATTCTTGGGCCAGAGTCTGCAGCTGTGAGTTTCCTGGACAAGGCCCCCAGCCCTGCAGGGACCTTGGGTGCCACGTTCACTAGCATGTGAAGGAGCAGAAACGGGCCTGAGAGGCTCGTGTCCCCTGTAGGCCCTGCTCGGCCCCCTTGCCCCATCCAGGTACTGCCCCTGGGGGCCCCAGCTGTCGGCACCCCCACGCAGGCAGACGAACGAGGCCATGTCCAGCTCACTGACCACCCCCTGCTCCCCCACCGCCCCCCGGCCCCACAGATTGCCAGGCTGCGGAGTGAACTGGATGTTGTTCGAGGAAACACAAAAGTCATGTCCGAGATGCTAACTGAGATGGTCCCTGGGCAGGAGGACTCATCCGATCTGGAGTTGCTGCAGGTGAGGGCGTTCGGGCCGGGGTCACAGGAGGTGGCTCAGGGTTTGGGCCCATCCTCGAGAGGGACCGAGCTGGAGAAGCCCGTTAGCGGCCCCATGCATCCTGGGGCCGTCAGAGGCCAGTCCCTGGTGCTTTCTTCTTTCTTCTTAAAAACCTGTTTTCCTGGTTACAAAATGCCAGTTGTAGACTATATACCCATCGAAAATGAAAGGAAGTTCAAAGGAGAAAATGATTTCCTTTAATCCAGCGTCCACATATAAGCACTGTTGGTTTTGGTGAATTTTCTTTCAGACATTTTTTCTGTGTTTATTCCATATGAGGCGATAGTACGTGTATAATTTTACGTTTTGTTCACTCAATGTTGTCACAAACGTGCAGGGACCGTCAACTCTTCCTGTTCCTAGGGGCTCCTCGTGAGACATCTGGGGTGATGCTGAGGTCCTTGGGCCAGGGTGGCTCATGTCCTTGCCCACGGGCTACCTGTAGGTCCCGGAGCCTGGCAGAAAGGGGTCTAGGAGTATGGCTGGCCACAGGGCTCCTGCCCCGTGTCCTTCCAGCCCCTGAGGAGGGGTGGGGAAGCCAGCCTAGAGGTGTTTGGGCTGTGGTCCCTGCCTGGAGGCACTCAACCATGGGCAGCCCATCTCTCTGGGCCCAGGCCCACCGGCTGCTCTCGACATGGAGTGGAGGGTCTCCCAGCTCGCCCACATGCCAGCCACGCGGCGGCCTCCACCCACGGCCTGAGGGGATCTTCCAGGCGTTACCCGAGGCTCAGGAACTGAGAGGGCCTCCTGAGGCAGTGTTGTGCTGTGTCAGCACCAAGTTCCTGCTGACCAGTCTGCAATGGGCAGAACGGAGGTCCTGGCAGCGGGCATAGTGGAACAAAGCCAACGCCAAGCAGAGAGCATGCAAGCTGTGTGTGTGTGTGTGTGTGTTCAAACAAGACGGCTAAGGCTGAGCAGGCAGCATGCACTCTGTATGTGTGTGTGTGTGTGTGTGTGTGTGTGTTCAAATAAGACAGCTAAGGCTGAGCAGGCAGCATGCACTCTGAATGTGTGTGTGTGCGTGTGTGCGTGTGTGTGTTCAAACAAGACAGCTAAGGCTGAGCAGGAAGCATACACTCTGCGTGTGTGCGTGTTCAAACGAGAGCCAGGGCCGACCAGACAGCATGCACTCTGCGTGTGTGTGTGTGTGTATGCATGTGTGTTCAAACAAGACGGCTAAGGCTGAGCAGGAAGCATACACTCTGCGTGTGTGCGTGTTCAAACAAGAGAGCCAGGGCCGACCAGACAGCATGCACTCTGCGTGTGTGTGTGCATGTATGTGTGTGTGTTCAAACAAGCCTGTCAGCCAAGACACACAGAACCTGATCTCTTGGCGTCAGCTCACAGTTTTCAAAAATAGGTTGCTTCCCATGACGTTTCCTTCCCCTCTGTTCTGCTCTGACTCCAAGCCTGCCCACTCGCTGCTGTCTTATGAACCAAACAGTAGGGATGGCCCTGGGTGCCAGTGGGAGGCTGTCCTCTTGGCATGAAAGACTCACAAGCCGGCAGCGCTATGAGCAGACAGGGTCTGCTGGCTGCTGGCTGTGCCTCTCAAGCTGTCCCCGACGCCCCCCTCCTCCCCTCCCCCACAGCCAGGAGCCAGCCAGGCGGGGTCTCCCGGGGGTCAGGGCTGCACCGGACAGCAAGGCTCCACGTGGCAAAGTGCCACAGTCTGCTGGCAAAGGGTCGGGCTGGAGGGCCGCCAGACTGCTCAGGGCAGACCTGTCCAGAGCTCACGATGGGAATAAATGCGCTTGTCATCAGCCCACGTGTTCACGCCAGCAGAAGCTGCTGCGGATTTGAGTGTAAATTGCTGGGTAGGAGGTGTAGGACACAGGAAGAGGGAGGCAGAAGGTGTCGGGGAGGCAGAAGGTGTCGGCGAGGCACACCACAGCAACGACCAGCATCTGGGAGGGTGACCAACGGCTTCCTGCATTTCACGAAGGACCTGTGGAGCGGCAGGAGCTGGAGCAAGGTGGGCGAGGCGAGGCCGAGTCCCCCCAGGATGGTGAGGCCAGGGCCTGGAGTAGCACAGATGCCTTTCTCTGGGCCGGAGAGACCCGCTGGCAGCTGGTCCAGCCCTGCCCTATGCTGGCCCCCTGACGGCAGCTTGCCTAGCACCCTCATTCCTGAACATCCTCAGTGACAGGCCTGGGAAGCACCTCCTCCTCCAAACACAGGATTCGGATAGCCTTTGGGAAGCAGCTCGACAGAGCAGAAGAGCCGCAGCTGAGGGGTGCCCGGGTCCCTTTCCAGGAGCTTGTGACTTGGAGCCTGGAGTAATCGCTGCCCTGGCAAAGGACTGGAAAGCAGCTGAAAAGTCACCAGCATGGGGCCAGGCGCAGCTTGTCAGAGCCAGTGGGGCTGTGCATGCTTGTTCATTCACGTCCAACCCCTGCCTGCGGCCCCACCAGCTGAGCATCACAAATTCATCTCCTGTGGGGCAGGTCCTTCACTGCTGTGGTCGGCTGCCCTCCCTTGCTGGTGTTTCTCAGCAGGAGGCAGTGCTGGGGAAACTCCATCTTCCTTGAGAGCTCTCTAGCCATGTCTCCTGGCTGCGCGTGGGCTCCAGGTCTGGGCCTGAAACCTGGGGCTCTGCCTCTGTCTGCTAGAGCTTGGCCCTCAGTCGCACTCGGGAATCCAGCCTTTGGAATCCTCGGGATCCCGGTGCTGACAGCCACACCCCTGCTGCCCCCAGACCAGCCTCTGTAGCTTTGTCTGCAGTTAGCGATAATATTTAATTAATCCAATGGCGTCCAGAACAGGCATTCCTTCACAGCTGTCCCCCAGCTCCTGGAAGGCTCCTGTTAGAAGCCCTGCCCCACGTTGTCTCTTCAAATAGTAGATGGTTTATCTTGCTTCTTGCGTCTCATTTCAATAGAAGCCTAGATGGCCAGGACCGTTTTCTCCAGAGAAACCTAGTTGACTATGTGTTCAGCTTCATTATTCCCCTCTTGTCGTCAACAAAGACTTTCTCTTCCTCCGTCTCCTCTGCAGCTGCAGAGCGCAGATCTGCAGGACCCCATTCCCTGCTCCTGGGAACCCAGCAAGATGATTAAAAGGTTGTTCTGCAATGTGGGGATGAGAGTGTCCCTTGAAGAGAAGATGAAGGTGTGGGGATTAATTAGACAGGAAAAGGATATTTTGCCAGGTGCTCTGATGGATGGAGGGCGTTTGCACCAAGAGTGGTGACCAGCTGCTCACCCCGCTGTTGAGAACCAGACCCAGGAGGCCAGACAGAGACTGTCTGCGGTGAGGACATTCCTGTCTAAGCTAGGGCCGGTGGCAGGCTCTGGTCGCCTTGTCTCAGCTCAGGACCGGAAGAAGGTGCCTGTCTGGGTGGCGTGGAGCTGGAGGGAGGCAGGAAGGTCTGCCTGGAGCCGCTGCGTCTGGCTGTGGATGATCGCTTGGAGGCCCTGAGGGTGGCCGGCGGGTGTCCATGGTGGCACAAATCTTTATGCTGTGGTCTTTCTTACTTATACAATCTCTCTCTCTCTTTTTTTCCTTTGTAATTTTTTAAGATAATAACTTAAAAATTTGAAGCAAGGAGAAGGTAAAACTTTCTCTGTGCAGAGACCCCAAGAGGCCCCTGATCTGGGTCCATGTGTAGGTGAAGCTCCATGAAGGGCCCCTGGGCGCTGGCGCAGGTGTGGCGCATCCAAGGCCCTGCCAGTGGGTTGGGGGCTGTCTTGCCCCCTCCGCTTCAGCGGAAGGCCACAGGAGCCAGGCACCAGTGCACAGCTTTGGGTCTCCTTCAGAAATCATCTAGTGCCTCTCAAATGCTCTGTAGGGTCAGGGAACCCTTCTCCAAGAGTAAAACTGTACAGAGACCTCTAGCATATTAAACAGGTGAAAGCAGATGAGGCACCCTGGCTGTCGTGGCCGGGGCCAGAACCCTGGGTAGTGGGCAGGGGGCATGGGAGGGCTCTGGGCAGAGCTTCACCTCTTCTTCCACCCGCTTCCCGCCCCGGACAGCTGAGGGTCAGGACTGCTTGCTGTAGTCCTGACACCCCACAGGGGCTGGGCTCCTGGGGAGACTGACTGCAGTCCCGCCTCCTCCAGGCCGGTGCTGTCCCTTCTTCAGGCAGGTGTGCCGGGTGCTGGAGCCGCTGCCTGCAGTCCGCGGAGGGGCTTGTTCTGCTTGAGCTTGTGGCGCCTCCGCTGGGGTGGGTGGGAGCCTGGCTTTGCTAACTAGAGGTGGGGGGGGGGTGGCTGGGGGTGTGCTGGAGGCACTGAGTCGGGGTGTGTTCACAGCGCACAAGCAGTCTTGGCTGGTGCCCAGAAAGCGTTGAGATGCGTGGGGATAGAGAATGGGGCAGCCTGTCCCAAGTGATGGGGTGGCGTCTGTCATGTTCTGTTGAAGAGAGGAAGCAACTGCAGGGAATCGTGTTCTCAGGTTTTACAAGCGGTCTGTGTAAAGTTGTTCTCCGCACACAGCAGAGCGCACGCTAGAACGCTTGTTCATCTACTGGTGGGGCGGGGCAGGGGGGTCCTCCAGGCCTCGCGCACACGCCCGGCCTTGTGGTGGCTTCTAGAGCATGGGCCCTGGGGTGGCTTCTAGAGCCGGCACGCGCCGCTCTGAAGCGAGCCCGCGGTAGCCGGGCCGTGTGTCCGCAGGAGCTGCACCGGACCTGCCGCGCCATGCAGCAGCGCGTGGTGGAGCTCATCTCCCGCGTGTGCAACGAGGAGGTCACGGAGGAGCTGCTGCACGTCAACGACGACCTCAACAACGTCTTCCTGCGCTACGAGAGGTGGGGGGGGGAGGGGGGGAGGCGGGGGCGGGGCCCGGAGCGGGGGAAAGGTCTGTGGCAGGGGCGGGGCCCGGGGCGGGGCAGTCCAGGGAAGGGGCCGGGGGTGGGGGCGTGAAGGCAAGCGCTGCCCTCCGTGAACCTCAAGCTGGTCCCTTGTCTCCCGCCCAGGAAGGAGAACTGCCGGGAACCCCTGGTTCCTGCACCTGCTCCTTGGAGGAGCCCCTGAATCTGCAAAGGATTAAAGGGGGAAATCTCTACCAGGGAAGATTTCCTTTCCCATATTTGGAAAGGAGAGACTGTCCTCTTCTTTGCAACGTCAGTCTCTGGAGGCTCTGAGGCAAGGGGTGTGAGTGCCACGGGTCGCTGCTGCCACGGGCATTCTCTCGCTCCTCCTGCAGACAAGTCAGTTTGGGGTTCAAGGTAGCAAACCTGCATATTCTCTCCCTTCCCCGAGCCTTCCCTCTGGAAGAAGTGTGGGATCCAGGCAGTGTTAAGCAGGCAGGTGGTGGTGAGCGGGTTCCCACCCTGGATTTGGAGGGGGCTGCCCTAGGAAGCCAGAGAAAGCGATGGCACCCCACTCCAGTACTCTTGCCTGGAAAATCCCATGGACGGAGGAGCCTGGGAGGCTGCAGTCCGTGGGGTTGCTAAGAGTCGGACACGACTGAGCGACTTCACCTTGACTTTTCACTTTCATGCATTGGACAAGGAAATGGCAACCCACTCCAGTGTACTTGCCTGGAGAATCCCAGGGACGGGAAGCCTGGTGGGCTGCCGTCTGTAGGGTCGCACAGAGTCGGACACGACTGTGCGACTTCACTTTCACTTTTCACTTTCATGCATTGGAGAAGGAAATGGCAACCCACTCCAGTGTTCTTGCCTGGAGAATCCCAGGGAAGGCGGAGCCTGGGGGGCTGCCGTCTATGGGGTCGCACAGAGTCGGGCACAACTGAAGTGCCTTAGCAGCAGCAGCAGCCCTAGGAAGCACTTTGGCCAGGCCAGTGTTTTGCTGTCAGGATGAGGTGGCCTCCGGGCTGCAGACCCTAGCTGGACGACCTGGCGTCACAGAAGGTCCACATGACCAATGGGCATCTGGGCCTCAGGCTGGTTTTGCTGTGAGTGCCACAACTCTGGGCCTTGTTTCTGCTTCAGCTGTGGCGGCAGCAGTGGGTGGCCCTGTGTCTGCAGTTGGGTGATGGGCCGACCATGGTAGGAATGCGGGGCCATCCGGGGCCCCGAGTGCCAGGGGGCACAGGAGTAGAGCCGGGTCGGGGGGAGCTCCACTCCCGACCCCAGAGCCCTGGGCCCTGCTCTGCGTCTCCCGTGTCTCCAGTTTCAATGGGCTGAGCTTCTCACCCGGTAAACCCATCTCAGGAATAGGGTAACGGTAATACACGGGGCTGGCAGACCTTCTGGCCAGAGAGCCTCTGACAGGACTGACTGTCAGTGAGGGCACGGGGGAGGTGCTCCAGCACACGAACTACAGGTGGGTTAGAATTCCTGTCCGTGTAGACTGAGTACAAACCGCACCCCGGCTTGTCCTCAGGATCCCTGCTCACCAGGCGTGACTGCCGCACGTGGCGGGGACCACTGAGGGGCAGGAACCCCAGCAGAGCCCCAGCTATAAGAGGTCTTAGCTTACAGTGTCTGGGTTGCTATGCTGGTCCCTGCCTGGGACAGAATGCCTTGAGTGCAGGAGAGGAGAGTCTGTCCTTGACCAGGCTAGGTCCTCTCTCTGGTGACTGACCCCCACACAGCTGCTAGGGCCTGAGCCTGCCTTCCTCCTCCAGGTGCCAGCCCATGGGCCCCACCCTTTCCTCCAGCACCTCAGCTCCTCACTCTCCAGCAGAGCTGCCCGACAGGGAGGGTGGCAGTTCTCACCTGGATCTGAGATGCCCCCACGGAAGGTGACTGACCCAGCGCCCCTGCAGGGCCCAGAGACGCCTGTGGTCTGGGGGGCCACAGGAGCTCAGTGAGTGAGAGTTGAGCCAGAGGAACCCATGGTGTGCTTTGATGCCTCCTGGACGTGCCAGCCAGCACCTCCTCCCTCTCCTGCAGTGCCCATGGGGAGGCTGACCCCCACCCCAGTCGCCCCATGCAGAGGCAGGCAGGACAAACTTGTGTGTGTACGGGGTGTCCGCTCTCAGGCCCCCAAATGAGCCTGGGGCTCTACTGGCCTCCGGGCCCACGGGCACCACAGCTCCACCTCCCCGTACCCTCCTTACTCCACTTTCCCTTCCCCCTTAGGTTCGAACGATACAGGTCAGGCCGATCTGCTCAAAATGCCACTAATGGGGTGAGTGTTCTTTCTCCCCTGCCTGGGGGCCAGGAAACTGGCCTGGATTTGACCTTACCTCTGGTTTTCCTAGCTATGGTTGAAATATTAGGGTGATGGGAGAGCAAACTCTGAGGGGGAGGGTGGGGAACATCCCTGGTGGGTAGGTGCAGGGAAACCCTGGGACCTTGTGGGCTTTCCCCTCTGGGCCAGCATGTCTCCTGCCTGGCAGGTGCTAAGCGAAGTGACAGAGGACAACCTCATAGACCTGGGCCCGGGGTCTCCAGCCGTGGTGAGCCCGACTGTGGGGAGCACAGCACCCCCATCTTCTCTCTCCTCCCAGCTCGCCGGCTTGGGTGAGTGTCCCTGGCCTCCCCCCACCTCCTGGCCTCGGGGGGGCGGTCCATGGGGCAGTGTGGGCCGGGTCCTGCTGTGCCAGCTTCAGCTCAAGGCTTCTCCCTAAGCTTAGAGTTTGAACCTGTTGGAAACCTGGAGTTGGGGGGTGGTGGTCCAAGGAACTGGAGGCTGTTTGGTCCTGAGGATAGGTGGCTGCTGTGTCGCACATGGGCATCCTGTGTGGCCCGAGTGATCTCCTTCTCAGTGTCAGCTGGGCCAGGGTGGCAAACTGGTGTCAGCTCCTCAGGTGCTGGACCTGCGGCCCCAAAGGCTGCTGAGGCCACACCAGGCCTGGAAGGGTTGGCGGCTGACTGGTGACATGTGGGCACCTATGTAATATTTGTCACATAAAGGACCCTGGTCCATGGCCACTGTGACTGGCTCGCGGAGCGCCCTGTAGGGCCCGCCTGCTCACTGCTTGCCCTTGTCTGGGAGCAGCTTGTGGGGCTGTGGCTGTTCTCTACCCTTCTGTCCCCCTAGGACTTCCATCCACCAGGGGCAGCCCACTGGGGAGTGGGGGGTCGTTCCCGAGGTCAGGCCCACGTCTGTGGTCACCTATGCTGTGTTCTGTGTGCAGACCTGGGTACGGAGAGTGTCAGCGGCACCCTGAGCTCGCTGCAGCAGTGCCAGCCCCGGGATAGCTTCGATGTGTTCGCCCAGACCAGAGGGAGTGCCTCGGCTGAGCAGCGCAACCCGTACGTGGGAGCCCTTCTGATGGCTCTGGGGATACTGGGGGGCTGACCCCGGCCTGGCCCCATGGCCAGCACAGTGGGGTTTTTAATTCGCCAGGGCTGGGACTTCACACTCTGGCTACTGGAACCTGGCCGGAGACACTGATGCTGCGTGAGGCCGGCATCCCGGCCGTGTCAGTCTGTCCGAGTCTGGGCTCGCTGTTCCCCCTGCTCGGCACTGTGGTTGCTGGAACTGCCTGTGTGTGTGTGGGGTGGGGAGCGGGTGCGAGGGAGGCAAGAGGATGTGGCAGGCAGGCAACAAGTTGGTTCCTCGCCCCAGGGGTGTGGGCAGCGGCCTCCCTGACAGAGACTCTGGCTACGGTGAGCCAGGTGGAATTGTGGGAGTTGATTCCAAAACACAGCCCCCTGCATCTGCTTCTGGGAGCCTTCTGTTAAGCCTTGACCCACCTCCTAGGGCCCAGCATCTTGATGCATCCAGATCTCTGGGTCTGTGCTCAGGGCTCAGCAGGTTGAGCAGGGCCCCAGGCCGTGCTTCAGCACAAGAAGTTGGGGAGTAGAAGAAACAGCCTCACAAGGAGTGATAGACCCTGACCCTAGACTGGGAGACCCCTCACTTGTCAGATGCCCCCAAGGCCGCTGCTCTGCTTCATATGGCTGCTCTCTCACAGCACCCCGTCCTTGAGCCTTAGAGATGCCTCATGTTGTTACTTGAAAGGGGGACACTGAGGTGCAGAGGGAGTGAGCAGCTGGACCTCCTGGCTTCAGCTGCCTTCAGATCCCGGCCTAAATGCCGAGGCTGCCAAGCACT
Organism: Bos taurus; assembly: GCF_002263795.3. Classification (NCBI taxonomy): domain Eukaryota; kingdom Metazoa; phylum Chordata; class Mammalia; order Artiodactyla; family Bovidae; genus Bos; species Bos taurus. The sequence goes on from NC_037346.1 coordinate 34,616,513, forward strand.
CGTGAGGAAGGTCCTGCGGCCAGAGGGGATGACCAGTCCACCCCATCCATCCCCATGACTTCCCCGTTTGTGCTCCGTTGTCCCCAGGCCCACCTACGAGGACCCCCAGGCCGTCGGAGTACCTGCTGTGGCAGTTGATGGTCGGAAACAGAGCTCCGAAGTGGTAGGTCTGGAACCCTGCTTTTCTGCTTGGAGGGAAGGCCGGGGGGGTGGGGGTGGGGGTGAAGGTGGCTAGAGAGTTAGGCAGAGCTGATGGCAGTGGGGTAGACCAGAGGGGCAGACCTGGGTGAGCCACATCAGCTCACCGAGTCCCCCCACCTTGTGGGAGACCGCAGTGTCAGCTTTTCCAGGAGGAGACAGGCCCCGAGAGGGGGAGACTGTGAGGGCAGCCCGAGAGCAGTGGGCAAGGCTGCACCCCAAGAGGTCTGACTGGGAGCCCCGCTGTGCCCCCGAGGTGGCTCTGGGCTCTCAGGGCTCCTGTGGTCAGGGAGTCTGTCCCCAGAGGTTGTAGTGCCCTGGGCTGGACAGCACCCCAATAGGTGAGGCCCTCACAGAAGGGACAGGAGGTCCCGCAGGCCTACCCACCTGTTCCATCAGAAGGGGGTTGGTGTTCTGGGCTGGCTGGGGAGCTGGGCTGCAGGGGGATGGGCAGCGCTGAGAGTAGAGGTCGGGTTGTTGGGGCCCCAGATGCTGTGATGGCTCATTCTGCCTAACTGAGAAATGAGTGGCTGTGAGTGAACGAATGCATGTGGGGTGAACTGTAGCCCCAGAACAGCTACCCACACCTGGCCTGGGCTAGCAAGGGGCAGCACTTCCTCAGCGTCAGCCCCTGGCCTCCTGCAGCCCCATCCATGTGGCCCGAGCAGGCAGCAGTGCTGTGGCCTGCTGTCTGCAGGAAAGCTGCTCCCCTGGTCCCTTCTGGTTTAGGCAGCTCTGTGAGAGTCATGTGTCTCTCCTCACCGGCCACTAGGGGGCACCAGAGAGCCAGCTCGGCTGTGGCTCTCAGTGCCCTGCCCCCTTAGACCCCTGAGGCTAGCTCTGCTGTGTGCTCTGGTGGTCATGGTCCAGTGTCTCCTGTTGCTGAGATGCCTCCCTGTAACTCAGGGCACAGGGGGCCAGTGAGGCCTCTCCCCTGGCCCCCCCAGCCAAGCTGGCCTGGTCAGCTTCCTTCTCTGCCTTCAGGCCTGCCCCACCTGGCCCAGATGTGTCCCAATGCCAGTGCCCGAGGCTCAAGCTCAGGAACGTGGCCAGCTTCTCACCCTTCACCCTAGGCGGGCGGGTGCCTGGCCTGGCTGCCTCTCTCTCGTCAGCATCTTCACTTGCGGGAGACAGTCTGCTCCCCATGTGTCCTGCTCAGTGGAGGGTGTGGGAGCAGGGTTCCTGTGGACAGCGTGTGTGTGTGTGTGTGTGTGCGCGACTGTGGGGGGCATATGCCTGTCTGTGCATGTCCACGTCTGTGTGTCTGTGAGTTTGTGTGTCTGTGTGTGGGTATCCCTGTCTCTGTGTGTGTCTGTATGTCTGTGTCCGTGGGTGTGTCCGTCCACACACACACTTACATGCATCTTCAGGCCTGTACTTCAGGTTTTGTTGTTCATATCCTAAACAGTGCTGACCTGGAAATGAAAACTGGGCCAAGGGTAAAGTTAAGAACACAATAAAAGGGGAAAAATTGTGTAACTGCACCTCCACAGTACATCCAAATCAGGAGTCTTAACTTTAAATACTTTTACTATGTAAAAAGGCAAATTCAGCATTCTCGTTAAGAGTTGGAAAAGAAACACACAGGTAACTGAAAGGGGAAAAAGAGGAAAAAAGCAGAAATGAGAAGAAATAGAAATGATTATGCCACAGCTGCTTCTGTGACGTCGCCCCTTGGTGACCCCAAGAGTCCCAGGCGGGAGGGCATCCCCGCTGGCCTCAAGAGGTTTCCTGGGGTGGGGACAGGGCTTGAGCATGCCCTGCCCTGTTGGGATCCCCTGTACTTAACTCCTTCTTTTATGCAGGAGTCAAGGGGTGTTTGGGAGGGCGTGGGGTACTGGGTCCAGCTCCTCGGTGACTTAGCTTCTCTGTTTCCATGACACCGGCTCTTGCCTTCTTTACCACGGGTCTCGCTGTGACTTTCCTTTCTGGGACGTTTCTGTCCTCGACCCCGAAGAGAGGTAAAGGTGGGGACTCCGCCCTGGAGCCCATAGACAGCTGGCTCATAGCCCAAGGAATGGTGAGCGGTCATCAACCGCGCTGATCCCCTGTGCCCCCAGCACTTCCCTCTGTCGCCTGCTGAGCCCCTGTGAGTCGGACAGTCCAGGGCCACCCCCCACCCCGGCGGGTGCCCAGTCTCACCCTCCTGTCTGTCTCCTTAAGCCACAGACTTCCAGCCCCAGAAACACAGCTCTGGTTTTCTGCTGAGCTCGGGCGTTTGCAGGAGTGAGAGGAGGGCCCTTCCCCCTTCACTGTCCCTGGAGCTCTGGGCAGTATTCACTTTGTAGGATGAGTACGAGTCCTGTGGCCTCTGCCTGGGGGTGGGGGGCCCCCTGCTGTGAATGAGGCCGTCCTCAGCCAGTGGGGTCTGTGCCCACCGTGTCCCCCAGAAAGGTCTGCAGCCCCTGACGAAACACAGACACAACAGGAACAGAACGAGAGGAGTCCAGGGCCAGGGCACTGGGATCACACAGTCAGTCAGCCCTGGGAAGTAGGGCGTCCACGGCCAAAGCCTGGGAGAGTCCCTCCTGCCTTGTGATCAAGTGGCCCAAGTCTGTGCACAGAGGGGTCTCCTGCTCCAGCCTGCCTGCCGGGCAGAGAGCAGCTTACCTCTCACGGAGCCACCACGTGGCTACCTGCCTCTGCCATGGAAACCAGAGGTCTGTGGGTCATGGGACCAGAGCGGGAGACGCTGGACACTCCAGGAGGAAGCGGGACTGACTCCTAGGGCCCGGGCCAGGATGGGCCAGTGGAGGGCTGTTCAGGCTGGGCCAGCATGCCTGGGCCTGTGAGTGGCACAAGGTCTCCTGGCAGAGCCAGGTGTGGCAGGGCCGCTACAGCCCAGGCCAGGGTGTCTGCCCATCCAGCTTGGAGCCGGTGACTGGGCCCAGCCACATTTGGGGTTATCGCCCACTGCTCCACAGCCCTGCTTGCTGCCCCAGGCCCAGTGCCAACCTTAGAGACACAGGCCAGCCAGGCCCTCGTCTGCTTCTTTGGGGCAGGCTGGGGCTCCACCCCATACGTGTGAGTGGCCTTAGAGCAGGACTCCTTAAAGCATATTCCCTCCATTGTCCAAATTGGGAGGATCCATAGTGTGTCCTTGGACCTGTTAATCCTGCAAAAAAGGATACTGCCCACAACGCGCGGTGTGGCTCGGCAGCCAGTGGTGGCGCCGCCCCTGCCTGGCCCCACCTAGAGCTCCAGGCTCCGACTTCAGAAATAAGCCAGGCTAACAACTAACCTTGCATCTCACCTGTCTGATTGCAGTGTGTTTGTTCTTTTTTTTAAAACAATGTATATTAATTGCTTTGCCTTATTTCCCATAGTGTAGAAACCCAAGTCTTTCCAAACTGCCTGAGTACAAATTCTTTGCTTGGAAACTTTTTGTACTATTGAGTGAGACCAAGGGCTTGTAGGTGGTGGTGAGGAGGTGGAGGGCGGGCTGTCAGGAGGGTCCACAGCCCCTGGATATCACCCTTGAGTGGGATATCACCCTTGAGTGCACCACTGGCTCCGGCCTCATTGGAAACAGCGTAGGTTTCCCTGTGGGGAGGAGAGGCCCTGAGAACCTTCTGGTGCAGCTTGCCTGGGGGGTGGGGGAGGCAGTGTAGGTGCCCCATCCGGCTTCAGGGTGTTTCTGCCTCTCCGGGCTTCGGTCAGAGGGCACACGGGGCGGGGAAGGGCGACACGGGGTGGGGAGGGGGCGGGCGGGGGGAGCCAGGGAAGCACAGCAGGAACCACAGTAGGTCAGCAGAGAGTCTGCTCCAGGTTTGGGGCAGGGGCAGGGCTCCCTGTATAGACCCGCAGCCCCCAAACGCAGCCGAGGGTGCCTGGCAGTGGCTGAGCTGGTGGCAGCCCCCTCCCTCCTGGGCCGGTGAGTGAGCCAGCCAGTGAGCGAGCTGCCCGCCAGCGAGTGCAGATCAGGGCTGAGGACAGGGTGAGGGAGTCTGGCTGCAGATCCTCATCAGAGTCCCCACATGAGAGGTGCCTTTGTTTCTCTCTCCTTTCCATCTCCTTCCTCCACCTCACACTCCGCAGACCCCTTGCCCAGGAGGTGCTCCCTGCAGACCGCATCAGAGCCCAGGTCGCTCAGGGTGAGAACACTGAGACTCCTCGGGCCTGGGGATGTGCCCGCGGCCGGGGCTGTCCACAGGGCAGCCAAGTATCCAGCGTATCTGACACGCCTGGTTTTCACAGAAACTTTGCCCTGGCGTAGTGCTCCCACATCGACCACGTGGCAGGTGGCTCGTGAGCCCAGGCGCTGCATCCACCGAGGCAGCGCAGCCCATCCCAAGGTCACGTGAGCTGTCCTGTCACCCACAGCCGACCTACTCCACACCTCTCAGTCAGGGGTCAGGCTTGGGTTTCTGAATTAGAAAAAGAATGAGCAGCCTGGAAATGAAGGGCTACAGGGTGGTGAGTGGTGGAAGCCGTCACCCCATTTCACAGATGAGGCCAGGGCCCACAGGCAGGGAGCTCCTGGAGAGGAGCAAGTCCACCCATGGGAGGGGAGATCTGCCTCCGCCAGCTCAAGGGGTGAGGAGCTTCTCACAGGTCAGCGTTTATCTTCTGAGCGTGCTGGCTATCAAGATCGGTCCAGAGGGGAAAACGGGGCATGATCCCTGACCCCAGGGGATCAATTCTGAACAGTAAAGAGGGCTTAAAGCCAATGACCCCTTTAGCAGCTTTTTTCAAGCTTTGCAACCTGATGAGCCTCTCTGCTCGTCCTGGGCAGGCTGAGGCTGGTGGGCATCAGGGACCCCCTGCTCCAGCAGCTGGAGTTGCCGGTTTCTCCCTGGAGACGTGCTGACTCTCCATGCTGGGTTCTGGGAACGTGGCAGGTGGCAGGCGCCCTCCCCGAGGCCGGCATCCCGGCTTAGAAGAATCACAGTAACGAAAACTTGCATCTCCTGTCATGAGAACGTGTCGGGTGGAAACTCTGCCAGCAAGCGTGAACCTGGCAGGTCGTGCCCCGGGTGCCCCTGCTCCTGCTCGTTCGGGACGAAAGGGGCCTCAGGTGGTGCCAGTGCACACGGCGGCCCACCCTGCAGAGCAAGGACCACGTGTCCCTCAGCCTCATGGTCATTTCAGGGTGTTTTTTCATTCCAGCCTTTATAAGGCCCCAGTAGGTCAAGTAAATACAAATAATCTGGTGGAGGTTGGCCTGCACCTCTCTAAAACGCCTGTGGAGGCTGGATATGGGGTCTGCCGGCCTGGCTGTGTGGCCCTGGGGTGAACCCAGCTGCAGACACAGTGCTGGAGAGTTTTCTAGAAACAGTGGGCTTGCGAGTGGGTCCCAAGAGGTACTTCATGGGCTAACCTAGGTGAGGACACAGGTCACTTCGATCAAGGGCCGTCCACCTGTTTCTCTAGGCAGGGAGCCAACATTTCATTAGCGTGACTTCAGGGGGACTAAAGGTTACTCTTACTTCTTATCACATTACTATCTTTTGACATCTGCCAGCAGCTTCACTATTTCCAGCCAAATAGATTTTCGGGCCCTGGGCACAGGCAGCCCCGGCATGGACAAGGCCCAGGCGATGGTTGGGCACCCTCCTTCTCTCAGGACCCCGGTCCCCTCCCCTGCTCCCCCGCCCCCTCCCCTGCTCTCAGGTGCCCTTTGATGGTGGGGAGGAGGGGGCCACGTCCTGAAGGCTGGGAGGGGAGGGTGGGGCGAGAGGAGGCTGCTGCATTCAGGCTGCTTTGCGGTTTTCCCACTAAAGAGACACACAGATGACCACAGCCTACGGCCCCTCTGGTCATCAGAGTGCTTGCTTTTGCCTGTGTCTGCTGGTGGAGGAATGTGCTGGGCTGCTGTGGGCCAGGCCACCCTTAGGCCTGGGTGCTCTCCCCACTCGGAAATGCCCCGGGACACATTTCAGGATCCTTTCAGTGAACAGAGCCCAGACTCCTGCCAACCCCGCGCCCTGGGCCATGGGCCGCTGTGCGGCCTCCCCATCCTGCTGGGGCCCCGGGACCAAGGGCGGACACACTAGTCAAAAAGTTATCCACTGAAGAATGCGTACTGCACCTCCTCCCCGCGCCCACCTGGCCGCTGCCCCGCTTCGTAGAGCCGCTGCTTCCCTCCCTGCCACCTCCCTTGGCTGCTGCCCGCCTGCCCCGCGTGTCCCTCTCTGTGTGCCTTTGGTTGCCTTGGGCTGCCTGCACTGACGTGTCCGCTGTTCTGTCTCCCTGCCTGGCTGGGGGCTGCCTGGCCGCTGCCTGCCACCTCCGCAGATCCCCGTGGTGCAGCCCTCGGTCATGGACGACATTGAGGTGTGGCTCAGGACCGACCTGGTGAGACTCCACGTTTCTATTTTGGTGGGGAGTGGCGAGGCCCAGGCCGGGGCCCCTTGGGGCTGGCCTGGGGGCCTGAGGGGCTGCTCCCTGGGGAGTGGAGGAGGGAGGCTGGGCAGGCGCCTCGAGGACGCACCCTGACTTTTCCCAGTCACTCTGCGATTCCAGGTGTATGCTCTTGAATTCTTTTGGTTTTTGTGCGTTTTTTAATTTTAATTTTTTTGGTTTTCATTTTTTTATTTTAATTGTGAAATTTTCACAGTTGTGAGTGGGTGTTTATTTTTCCATCACTGTCATCGCCCTTCCCCAGCGTAGCCTGGCATCTTGGCTTTACTGGCTCCAGAGGCCACTGTCTTTGTCCCCAGAGACGGGCAGGGAGGTTAGGACGTCATGTGTCTCCCCATGGCAGCAGGTTCTGAGAGGGGAGGCTGTGCTGGCCCATCCCCCTGCCCTGCCCCGGTGCTGGCCTCCTGCCAAGCACTGTTAGCCCCTGGGGGGCTGTTGGAGAAATGCACCCTGGAAAGGGGTGCTTGCCCACGTCATGGCTGACGGGACTGTCGCCCTGACCTGGGGACACCTCATCTCCTGTTTCTTGTCACCTCCTGTCAGGCCCCCAACTAGGATGGCAGACCTTAGGAGGATCTCCTGCCGCTCCGGGCCAGCACACCGCCCACCCAATCCCAAAGACAGGCTTTCCAGAGACACTCTCTGCCCCGCAAGCTGCTGCCTGGGGGCCGTGCCAGGGGAGGAAGAGGCACCCATTAGGTCCTTCCCAAGAGAACACCTGGAGAGAAACAGCTGCGTCACAGAGCAGGCGGGCACACCTGGCCCCCCACCTCACAAGGGGGACCTGCACTCGAGGGCAGATCAGGGGTGGAGGCAGGAAGGAGGCTGGGGTCATGTCCACCACCCATCACTGTCTGTGCAGGACCCAGTGGCCCCCACATCCCCCAAACAGAACTGATCACCCAGAGCGTCCTCAGTGTCCGAATTGGGGCACAGGAAGAGACTGGCGCTGCTCCTAGGAGGCTGGAGCCCAGCCAACCCTCTGCCGGGGTGCCTTGGGGGCACCCCCATGTCTCCAGGTCTCACGCGGTTCCAGCTGCTGGCATGGCCCTGACCACCCAGTGCCATGCAGCTGCCCGTGAGGGTCTGCGGAGTGGAGGGGCGCCCGGAGCCCGGCCTGTCCTGGCTCTTCTGTGGTCCTGCCCCGAGTTTCAGCAGGGAAGGAGCTGCACAGTTCAGTTTTTTCTTTCTGACCTTTCTGGAGGATCTAGAGCCTCCTCAGCTTTTTGTTTTCACTTTTTAAAAACAGAAGTTTCTGTGTCTCCAATAAGATGAGAGCAGCATTATGCTCTTGCAGAACTCAGGTTGGGAAGTAGGAAGTATCACTGGGTGTTGCCCTGGCGGGTGGGCCGCAGGCGGAATCGGCCGTGGGACAGCACTAACACCCTCTCTCCGCTCTCCCACAGAAGGGCGATGACTTGGAGGAGGGCGTCACGAGCGAAGGTAGGCCTGCCTCCGACCCACTGTGGCCGTGCCCTTCCTAGGCTCTGAGAGCCTCCTTGCTGCCCTGGCGCCTCCCCACTCCTGGGCTCTGTCCATCCAGGTCACCTGCTGACGTGGGAGGTGCTGATAGGCACAATCGGCCATCCCAGGTCCATGGGACCCCAGACCGGCAGCACTCCTGACTGGTCTGCCCCCCACCCCCGAATGGTCATTGCAGCTGAGACAAAACACACGCCATGCGGTCAGCACAGGGGGTGCCGGTCTGGGGCCCTCTGGAGGCCCTGAGCCCTGCCGGGGTGGGGGTCCCTGCCAAGGTCAAGGAGGAAATTGCCCTTCCAGCTCTCCCTCCCTTGCCACCAATGCTGATCTGGACGATGGAAAAGCACCAAGTCAGTGATGGGGCACGAGTCATAGCTGCCCGCTTCCCTCACGCCCCCTGGGTTGTGGCCGGGCTTCCCGCCTGCCCTGGTGGTATCAGAGGAGGAAAGGGGCCCTTGCCTGTGGGATCGGGCGTGGCAGCTGAGCCCCTACCCATCCCTGCTGGGCCTTGTTCTGTGTTGCAGAGTTCGATAAATTCCTTGAAGAAAGGGCCAAAGCTGCTGAAATGGTTCCCAGCCTCCCCTCTCCCCCAGCGGATGCTCCGGCCCCAGCCTCGAATCCCTCAGGCCGGAAGAAGCCGGAGCGGTCAGAGGATGCCCTCTTTGCCCTGTGAGCTGTCCTGTGGTTGGGCCCCCCCCATGGCAGGTCACCTCTCACCCCCGGTCCACACCAGGCTCTGGCCACTCCCCCCATCCCCCGCCCCCACTTGGTCCTGCGCTGCTGTATCTCCATGGAAACACCACTGTGTTTGCTCCCAGGCCTCCCACTCGTTGGGCCCAGCTTTAGCCACCTTCTGTTTGGGAGGTGGGACAATGTCGCTACAGCTGCAGACCCTCAGCCTCTGCCCTCCTGCTCCCTCTGCCTGTTTCTTCCAGGAAGAGCTGGTGACCAGCCCAGCCCCAGGCAGGGCCAGCCCTTTGGGGCTGTTCCCGAGCAGTTCCTCTGGTCACTTGCCCACAGAGAAGGGGCTCAGACCCCAGCCCCATGCCCAGCTCAGCAGGCCTCTCCTGCCCGCCTGTGCCCCCTTGGTCCCAGAAAGGGCAAGTCTGCAGCCGCGGGCTTGGTCTTGCTCCCCACTGCCGCTCCCTGATGAGCACTGGCACTTCAGTAGGCTCTGTGGTGCCCGCGGGTGGCGTCTCTCATCTACCACCTGCTTGACCCTCTTCACTTTCTGCTGCTAGCCCAGGCCCCCTGCCGAGCTGGGACCAAGGGGTCTGCCGGGGGCCCATGGCTCCGGTGTGGGCAGAGCCTGCAGAGGTAACGTGGCGGTGGCCTCACTGCCCCCATGCACCACTCTGTACGCCGCCCTGTCTGTGGAGGGGCCTGCATGGTGAGGGCTGGCTCTGGCCGGCCCGGGAAAGCTAGGCGCCTTTCGGAATGTGCTTCGTTCAGCCCGGCCCAGGGTAGCCTCTGCCTCCACCTCCAGGGCCCACAGCAGTAAGTGGTTTTGACCCCGAGTGAAATCCCAGTGACCCAGCGGCCTGTGCAGCTCCAAGGCTCCTGTGTTCCTTCTGGGCAGGGACTCAGCCTCCCCCACAGACTGTCCTGAAGCCTGACCTTGCAGGCCACCTCAGCAGGGGGGGCGACTGGCGAGCCCCACTCCGTCCTGGGTCCTCACTTGGCCCCAGCCTGATCTAGCCTGAGCTGCCCTGTGCCCAGAAGAGCACACGGGCTATGCCCGCAGCTTCTTGCTGGCCTGGGAGCCCTAGCCCTGCTCAGAGCTCTAGCAGGTGCTCCCCGGCATCAGGGCAAAGCTGGGGTCTCCTGGGAGCGTTCAGTGCGGGGTTTGGGGCTGTGGGGGGTCCAGCAGCAGCAGGTGTGGTAGAGACCAAGGCGCCATTGGGGGACCCACACCTGGCCTGGCCCCCCCCGCAGCTCCCTCCACAGGGGAGGCCTGGGGTCCTGCTGGCACCTCACACCCCAGGTCCTCGGAGGATACCCCTCCGTGTATCTGGGTCAGCCTGCTGCACCCTGCCCAGCCGGGCCCCCACACCGCGGCTCCCCGCTGCCTGGTCCCACCTTCAGTTAGCCTTGGATGCTGAACCGTCCGAAGCCAGCTGACGAGCTGCAGGGTAGGTCCTGCTTGTGCCTGGCCACTCCAGCTGGTATCCCCAGGCCTCTAGTGTAGCCTGGGGGTGTGTCTCTGTGGGGTGGGGCCTGCCTTGCCAGCCCACAGAGGACAGTGGGCCTCTGGTGGTCAGTCAGTCCTTCGGGAGTCACAGCAGCCGGGCCCAGCATCTGCTGAGGGAGGAGCTGGCCTCCCGGGGGTCCCCAGGTGGACAGTGTGGCAGGAGCACAAGCCTGTCCCGGGGAGACCCCACAAAGCCATCCCCAGCTCCAGCTGCTCAGCCAGGCCCAGTCTAGAGAGGCCAAGCCACTAGGGTGGTGAGTGATAGTGGCCTCGCCAGCTGTCCTGGCCGGAGCTGCCCCTCCACTCGTCCATCAGGTCACAGCAGCCTGCCCCACCTGCCCCCACCACGCCCAGGAAGCAGGTGCCCAGGACGGGTGCTGCTCGCCCTTTCCTGTCCTGAGGCCCCAGGTTCCCCGGGCCCATCTCACTGGTTCCCTTCTGTCTGGGAGGCTCGGCCCTCGGGCCGCTCTCCCAGGAGGGAACCCTGGCCAGAGCCTTCTGCCCAGCAGAGTGAGACCCTCCGAGCCACCAGCCTCTGCCAGTGTTAGAGACCGCAGATCCAGTATGTAATTACACTAAATTATTGCTGGGATTCCTTATAAGCACTAATTATACCTGATTATAGGTTAAAATATTTATTTTGTCAAAATATTTTCTTGGGGATGTGTTTAACCTTTTCTGTGTTGTGTGCTGAGATGTGAAAACTAACCCCTTCCTCCTGCCTCTCTGACCAGTGGGCAGCAGCAAATAGCACTGAGTTCGTATGACCAGGCACTGGTGGGCCTTTGGCCAGCCTGCCCCAGAGCGGCCCCTGCCCGGGACCCCCGGGGGAATGTGACCGACTGGCTTATCTGTGTGCATAAGGACAAGGGCCTCAGAGCTGCAGTGGCTCTTCATTGGCCAGCCCAGAGGGCAAGGTGGCCGTCTGCTATCCGTCCTTCCATCTGTCTGTCAGCCCCTCAGTGTGATCAACTGTGCTGTTGGCCCTGGATCCCGCCTTGGCTCCCTGCCCTTCCCCTCCTTACCGAGGTCCAGAGAAGGGAGCCCGGGGAGGTGGGGGCGAGTGAGGACCCAGGGCAGCAGGTGCCCAGACTCCAGCTCCTCCTGTTCCTTCCTGCCACCACAGCCCCACTTGGCCTCCGCATGCTTCTAACTCAGTCCAACCCAGCCTTCCACAGGGTTCAGGGGCTGTGGGCCAGTGAGGAAGAAACCCTGTGGAGGACAGTGGAGCCTTTTGTACTGGCAGCCCCCAGGCCCGGGCCCCCTCCCCTGTCCCCAACGTGGGCATAGCCAGCTTCACCACCCAGAAGATGCCCCAAGGCCCCCACCTCTCCCATGCCCAACTTCAGCCCTTCCTGTCCCTGGGGTGCCCTGAGAATAGCTATCAACTCAGAAGGCTCATGGCATCTCTCCAGGTGCTCCTGGAGGAAAGGGGGTGAATATTTATTCCCTTGAGTTTGCACTTGATTTGTGAGGGTTCTCAGGTTTGTTGTCGGCGTCCCCCAGCCTAGCGGTCTGTCACTGTCTGTCTCTGCCGGCAGAGCAGGACTGGAGGGTGAGTCAGTGACACCAGAGCGTCTGTCTACCCACGAGCTCTCCTAGATATGTCTGTCTAGTTTGGGATCTTGCATGTAAAATACTCCACAATAAACAAACAAACAGACTGCTGCTGTGCGATCTCTGTTCCGTCGGGCCTGCCAGAGCTGACCTTCAGCTTTGTCTAAGCAGAGGCAGCGTGGGCCTCCGTGCTGCCGGGAACGCTCGCCCCACTCCCTCTGCCTGGGGGTGGCAGTCGGAATGAGACCAAGGCCCCATGCCAGGGGAGTCTGGGAGCAGCCTCCAGAGTGTGGGGGCCCCAGGCTCTGTGGATGGAAGTCGTGTCCCCCTGTGAAAGGTGCTGTGGGCCCCGAAAGAGGCCTGCTTTGTGTCCCTGTTCAGTTCATTCAGTCGTGTCTGACTCTTTGTGACCCCATGGACTGCAGGACACCAGGCCTCCCTGTCCATCACCAACTCCTGGAGCTTACTCAAACTCATGTCCATCGAGTCAGTGATGCCATCCAACCATCTCATCCTCTGTTGTCCCCTTCTCCTCCAGCCTTCAGTCTTTCCCAGCATCAGGGTCTTTTCCAATAAGTCAGTTCTTCGCATCCAGTGGCCAAAGTATTGGAGTTTGAGCTTCAGGATCAGTCCTTCCAATGAATATTCAGGACTGATTTCCTTTAGGATTGACTGGTTTGATCTCCTTACAGTGCAAGGGACTCTCCAGCATCTTCAACACCACAGTTCAAAAGCATCAATTCTTTGGCACTCAGCTTTCTTTATAGTCCAACTCTCACGTCCATACATGACTATTGGAAAAACCATAGCTTTGACTAGACAGACCTTTGTTGGTAAAGTAATGTCTCTGCTTTTTAATATGCTGTCTAGGTTGGTCATAGCTTTTCTTCAAAGGAGTAAGTGTCTTTTAATTTCATGGCTGCAGTCACCATCTGCAGTGATTTTGGAGCCCAAAAAATAAAGTCTGTCACTGTTTCCACTGTTTCCCCATGTATTTGCCATAAAGTGATGGGACCGGATGCGATGATCTTAGTTTTCTGAATGTTGAGTTTTAAGCCAACTTTTTCACTCTCCTTTTTCACTTTCACCAAGAGGGTCTTTAGTTCTTCGCTTTCTGCCATAAGGGTGGTGTCATCCGCATATCTGAGGTTACTGGCCTGTGTCCCTGAGTGGGGTGCAAAGTGGGGTGACCCTGAGACATCACCGTGGATGTGCCAGGATCCCATGGCGAGCATGTGGGATGCCAGATTGGCCAGGAAGGGGAGGGGCAGCTCCAGTCCAATTCTCAGAATTAAGGACACTTTGCAGCCAGGAAGCCCTGGAGCCCTCTTCCAGGGCCTGCAGGGTGGGGAGGTCTTGGGGAGCAGCCAGAAGAGGGGGCAGTGTGGGGAGCCCTGTTGGTCAACTCATGACTCATGGCCCATGGCCCACTGCCCACTAGTCCCCCACTAAGACAGCTGAGAAGAAATCCTTCTATAGTCCCCCTCTTTTCCAAGGAAAAGGTCTCTGGGGCCCTGAGGAGCTGGGCATGGGCAGACAAGAGGCCTTGAACATGCAGGACTCACCCAGAAGTGTCGTTTGCTGTAGTGGAACCCCTGCCAGCTCTTGCTGGGTGGCTTCAGAGGGTGCGGGGGCTCCAGGCCTTCAGCACCAGGGAGTCCATGGGACCAGCCATACCCTCCCCACCCCTGCCCCGAGCTGCAGGCAGGGTGTCCCGTGATGTGAGAAGTGGGGTCAAACATGGTTAACCCAATGCCTCCAGGGCGCTGCCTCGGTGGATTTCAGGGACAGAGGGGACCAGAGAAGCTCACAGGCCACTGTAGCCTGCTGTTGCTCAACTCCCATTTTTCAAGAAAAGCCAGGGATGCAGCCTTCAGTGAAATGTACACTTGACAATGAACTCAGAATCAGAACCCGCCTGTACTTGGATGTGGTGTCAGTTGATGCCTCACTCTTCCTGTAAGCCCCAGCCCTCACTGAGTTCCTGAGGCTCTTCCCTGGCCGGTGTACCCCCAGAGCAGCTCAGAGAGGGCTTCAAATGACTTGTCCAGTACACAGCAGAAGCCAAACTGGCATGAGAACACAGGGTCATCCAAGACCAGAACCAGCCATGTCAATGGCCATCTGGTTCCATTATGACCAGATGGAGAGCTGGGAGGAACCCAGTGCTCCCTGCAGGCTCTCTGCTGCCTCGGCCACAAGCTGGACAGGTCCCAGCTCAGCTACTGCAAAATGAAGCACGAAAGGGCAGGCCAGGGGCAGGGGGGCTCAAGGAGTGGGGAGGGGTCTGCGTAGCCTGTGAGGCAATGCCCAGTGCCAGCAGCCCTGGCAGCTCCCGAGCTTGCCCCGCCACCCGCCCCTCAGTTCCAGCATCAAGGACATGGCTCGGCCCTGCCTGCGCTGGACACCTGCCCCAAACGGCTCTGAACCCACAGACGATGCCCCTGTGCCTCTCAGACGCCCACAGCGGCAAGGAGCAGAGACGAGACCTGCCTCTCAGGTGGACCCGGCGGGACGCCGGCTCTGGGCGGGGCGGCGCGGGCGAGGCGGCGCGAGCTGGGCGCAGGGTCGGTCGGAAGGCGCACGTGACACAGCCGCCGGGAGCCGGGCGTTGACGCCACGTCACCCCACCCAGGGCCCCGCGCCCATTGGCTGCGCCTCGGGCCGGGGCGGGGCTCGTCCGGCCGGCGACCCCGCGGCTCCCGGCGCGCGTCCCCTCCGCCTCTCTCTGCTCACCTGTGAAATGGGATGCTGTCCTCCGGGAAGAAAAGGGTTAACGCGGAAGCGCGCAGCTGCGGCGCGGCAGCAGAGTCCCCGGGAAGGCCAGGGGAGGGGCGCTCAGAGGACCGTGTTCCCCGAAGAGCCGCAGCCCCACCCGGCTTTCCCCACCCTCCCCTGGACCCCTGCCCTGCCCAGCTGGTCTCAGGCTGCCCAGTGAAACAGTGATCTCTTTGGTGGCAGATTCCTCCCCGCTCCCACGACTGGGCCCTACAGGGGGCTTCAGCCAGCCTTCACTTGAGCTGGCTGCGGGTCTCCATTGGGCGCTGCTTCATCACCCTCTCTCCTGAACTGCTGCAGTTACACGCGCATATTGACTGAGCTTGCTCTTTATATATGCGGTATAGGCGGCTACAAGACAAGCAGGCACATCTGTCTTGACCTTGACTCCAACAGACTCTGCAGGGTTACAGCAGGAAGGAGTGTTCTCATTTTACAGACACCAGAAAGGTGAAGTACGATGTTCCAAGTACACAGCAAGCAGGTGAAAACCCAGACCTGTTTCCTGACTCTAAGAAACTGGTCTTCAGGCTTCACACAGCACCCCCTCCCCTCCCTGGGAAGGCCTGTTGGAAATTTCAGGGAACTCCCCAGATTCCCAAGGCCCTCTGGGTGCTTGGCTCCTACTTGGGGGGGTGGGGCCTGGGCATCAGGATGCAGGGGGCTGTTTCCCCACAGAAGTTCATCTGGAGGACCAGGCCCCAAGGGTCCCTGAGCAGGACCACTTGGGAAACAGATGCGGTTTGGAGGTCCCCCGGGGCCTGGCCATCCCTGTTCTGGGTAATTTTCCACCGCAGCCACTTCCGGGAGGGGAACCAAGAGCCCTGCGTGTCCAGTCTGAGCCCCAGGGACTTGGGCCTCCAAAGCCTTTCTTGGCCTGGGCAACACCCCCCTTCCAAAGTGCGCCACAAATGTCACTCTGTCAGAGGGTGTGGTCAGACAGGCTATATCTGGAATCTGAGCAAAGCAGTACTCAGGATGGCTGGATTCACTGAGGAGTGGGGGGTGGAGGTGGGGGTCCAGACCTCTGATAAGGCTCCTTGGCTGCCCCCTACCAAGGGTGCCTCTGCTCACTGCTTCCACACTTCCAGCACCTGCATATTAGTATCTCAGTCCACCTTATTAGGACCCTCCCTTGGCACCTAGCTCTGCCCCCAACCCACAGGACCCAGGGTCCTGGTCCAGCTCTCTCCCCAGTCTAGCTGTCTCCTCTGACCTGCCCGGGCCTGTCCCGATCCAGGGCAAGGGGTCCCAGGCCCAAAGCACAGACTGCCCCTACCTCATCCCAGCTGCTCTGGGGACGGGGTCCAGTCCTGGTACAGCTCCAGGTGGCTGTGTGAGCTTGTGCTGGTGAGCTCCTAAACTCCGGGTGCAGAGGCCAGCCCACCTTCAGCAGCCGGACTGGGCCCACTAACCCCCAGCCCTTCTGTCAGTCCCACAGCTGGATCTGGGAGGAAACCAGAGTAAGTCAGAGTGGGAAATTCTAGCCTCTTCCAGACTCTTCAGAAGATCTAAAGAAGGAGGGGCAGGCTCATCTCACAGGCCCAGCCGGCCACCGTTACTAACGTCCCAGTCAGCCTATGCGGAGACACCATCAAGCCCCGTTACAGCTGAGGAAACTGAGGAACAGTGTGGTGAGGTAACTGGCCAGAGGGCACACAGCAGGTCTTGGACTAGTCTGTCTTCTAAAGGCCCAAATCTCAGAATGAAGTTTGTCGGGTCACTTCTTGCCCCAAGTTCAGCGACATCTGGGACGGACCCAACCCGGGGCTTCCACTCGGCCTCCTTGCTCAGGGCGGGAGAAGCCGGGGCCTGGGAGCCCCGCAGCAGTCCGCGCAGGGATGGAACGGCCAGGGGGCGGGTGCGCAGGCCAGATCGGGGCCGCCTGACGCTCCTCAGGTTGGGCGGGACCGTCCACCCGGGGGCGGGGCTCCTGCAAGGCTCCGCCCCGCCCCGCCTGCCCCGCAGAACCGCCGCCGGGAACCCAGTTTCCGAGGAACTTTTCGCGGGCGCTGGGCACCACCGAGTTCCGGGCGGGACGCGAACGCGCGGAGCGGCTGCGGCGGGCCCGGCGGACCTCCGAGAGGAGGTGACTGCGCCATGGACGAGCCACCCTTCAACGAAGCGGCCTTGGAGCTGGCGCTGGCCGAGCCGTGCGAGCTGGACGCGGCGCTGCTGACCGACATAGAAGGTGCGTCAGGGCCACTGGACTCCGCGCACGGGCGGCGCCGGGCCGGGGGCGCGGAGGGCGTCGGGGCGCGGCCCGCGCCTCTGTGCGGAGCGCTCCGCGTCTCTGCCCCGAGGGCTGCGGGCCTCGCGGTCCTGTCCCCGCGGAGCTGCCCGTGCCCGCTGGGTCCTGTAGGAGGCTCGGCGCTGAGCACGTGCGCCTCTGGGCGCCCCGGCCCGCACCCCGCGGCCACCGAGTCCTCAGTCGCGAGGCGGCGTTGGCGAGAGCCGGGGACCCGGCGTCGCCGATGCCCCGCCCCGCCCCGGCCTTGACGTCAGCAGGAGGTTACTCTCGGTCGTTCCCTCCGGCCGGAGAGTTCAGCTCGGCGCCCGCGCTCCTGCGCATGCGCGCCGCGGTCCCGCGGACCCTGACAGACCAGGGCCCGGTTCTCCTAGCTGGCTCCGGGTATCGGTTCGGCACACGTTTATCGAGCGTCTACTGAATACCAGGCCCAGTTCTAGGCACCAGAGGTTCACAGACCTGGGCTCCCCCTTTCCTTGGAAGCACAAACCCACCCTAAGGAAACCCATAAACGGATACTTATATCTGTGGTGGAGCTGGGGCAGGGTGACTGCTTCGGGTAGGGCGGTGGGGTGGGACCTGAGCTCAGCCCTGAGAAGGATGTCTTCCCCGCAGAGGGCACGGCGAGGAGTTGGAGGGGCACAGGTGAGACTGGGCAGATGGGTGGAAGAGGACTTGGCAGGGAAAGGCGGGAGCAGCAGCGCGGGCTCTCTTACACACCTAGAAACACTGCTCTGGTTGTTCTACAAAGAGGGTGTTGGGGGCGAAGCTGCAGCGGGGCCAGTCAGGAGGCTGTTGCCCACGGAGCACAGAGCACATTCCAGCCTCCGCAGGTTGCCTCCGAGGTTCCTATGCAGTTTCAGCCACGTTGGCTACCTTGCACTTGGTTGATGGGGAAAACAGGCCCTGAGCACAGGACCCAAACCTCCCACAGCCTGGATGGACTCATCCATGGAGCCTATGGCCGCCCTAGGGTTAGCAAAATGGACACAACTGAGCCAACCCCTCTTTGGATGGCTCTCTGGGAACCCAGCTGGTAGGGCCCAAGAGTTGCCAGGTCCCCTGGAGGGGAGTTGAGAGGAGGGCCAGGCAGCGTTGACTCGGAGGTGAGAGCTGAACTGGATCCCAGAGGCAGTGGGATGTTAAGTGACTTGTCCCAGGTCACACAGCAGAGCATGGTAGAGCCAGAATTCAAACCCAGGGTGGGAGCTCCAGAGCCCACGCTCTTAAATGCTGGTCTCCTATTGTGAATGTGTGTATGTGTGTGACACTGTAGAGCAGGGGACTCAGGAGGCTGCTCTATATGGAGGTATGCTGGGGGCCTGGGAGTGGGTCGAAACGGTCACAGGTCACACGGCCACCTCATCCTAGCCCAGAGCCTTTGACTCATGAGACGGAGGACTGGCATCAGGGAGTCTGCCCATGGCCCTGAGCCCCACCCAGCCTGGGCATGTGCCTCGGCCAGACTCCGTCATGTGACCAGCGCCCTCACCAGGAGCCCCAAGTCCTGTGCTGCAGGCTGGGCCCTGGCTGCACTGCACCACAACTCTGGGTAGATCCACTTGCTCCCAGCCTCCTTCTCCCGTTCTTGTTTTGGGGTCCCTTGTGGCCATTAGAGAGGGTGTGTGGGAGCCGCCTTGCATGAGTGCTGGGATTGTGTTGATGCCGTGGAGGGCCTTATCTCCCACTGGTTCATTCACTGCACTATGCTGCTCAGTGACGAAGGGGTGATTGGAGGACGCTGCTGGTCGGGTGGGCCTGGTCAAGGGGTGGCCTGGGCCTCCAGTGCATAGCTGGAAGTCACCTCTGCCTGGGCTTCCCAGTTCACTCGTCTTCGAAGTCCAGGTGTCTGCCTTCGACCCAGTCCCTAAATCAACCACAGGGACCTGGCTTCCTGGGTTCCAGGCCAGCCTGCTCAAAGAGGTACATGGGGGCCAACCTGCCCCCCCAGGCCTCTCCCTACAGTCTCTCATGCCCAGGTCTCTCCCTGGTGCTGCCAAGCATGGGCCCTCCTTAGAAAACAAGCTCAAGATGGCTTACAGCCCTGCTCTGGCCACAGCACATGCCTGCTCAGCTCCCTAACCACCATGGCTGCCCAGAACCCCAAGATACAGTCCCTTGTCTCAGTGTGGTGTTTGAGACCTGTCAGGTGGGCCGGGCCCGCCCTCCCGTGGTGAGTCCTGTCCCTCCAGGCCCTCCCCATGCCCTGGACACACTCTGCCCCCACATGGCTCTCCTGCCTCATCCTCACGTCCAGAGGTCCTGAGGGCAGAGCCTGGGAGAGGCCTCTCCCCCTGGACATGGCCCCTCTCCATCCCTCTCCTGCCTTGGGTGCCTGGCCCATCTGCCCCAGGTGGCAGGAAGCAGAGGCCCTCCCGGTGTGGCTGTGTACTCTCTCCAGGTTGCAGTGGCTGCCCTGGAAAGCTGGGGTGAGGCCATAGGTGGGCTGCCCGTGAATCCCTGTGAGTTCCAGCCCTCGCACCTGTGAGGGGGTGGGGAGAGCTGCCGGCAGTCCAGGAAGGCGAGTGGGCCAGCAGTTGGGAGCTGCCTTCTGCCCGGTGGTCACCTCACTGGATGCACACATTCTAGGTGACCTGCCCAGCCTCAGGTGGGGTCACCACCGGGCAGAGGCCTGGGGTCTGGACTTCGCCCAGCTGATAGGGCAGGCCAGGTGGCAATGACTCCTGGCCAGAGCAAGTGCCTCTGTCCTGTGTCTTGCCAGCCACAGGCCCCGTGGATGTGCCCTTTGACCCTGGGGCCTACTGGGCGTGCATACCTGCACTTGTGATAGGGGAGGGGAGAGCCTCAGAAATGCCACGGTTATCTCCTCACTGGTATACAGATTGGGGGCGGACATGCCCACTACCCCCACCTGCCCAGCTGAGGTGTGGGGAGCAGCAGGAAGGCCAGGCCCAGTGGGGATTGCCTCCCAGGCCAAGAACATGTTGCAGTAAATCCATCTCTAGCTGGCAGAGGAGGGCCCAAGCCCAGCATGTGTTTCTGGGTTTCTGGCCATAGTTGATTGTTTGCTGCACAACCGCCTCGGGGCAGCCTCAGAGATGCAAATTAAAGTACCTTCAAGGTTCCAGTCACACAGTTGTGAGGACTAAGGAAAGCACCCCAAAGTAGGTAAAAACGATAAAACCCAGTGCTGGTGATGCTCTGATTAAACAGGACACATTGCAAGGGAGAGTGTAAGGAGGTTTATTGTTCCAGAGAGCAGCCTGGCAGCTCGGAAGCAGTGTGCTGCCTTTGAACCAACACACACACTTCAGAGGGGGCAATGCCAGGGCTGAGCCTTGGAGCTTCACACTGCCTCCCCTCTGCGTAGCACTCTGCACGCACATCCTGACCTGGGATGAGTGGTGGCAACAAGTTGGGACAGAGCCAGGCTGGCCTCAGGGCTCACTCCTGCCCCTGGCAGGCGGGGCTAGGGGCTGTGGGCTTGGGGGGTTGGCAGGCCTGGGTGTAGGTCTGAGGTTCTTCACTTGGCAGTCGGAAGACCTGGGGCACATAGCCTCCCTCTGAGCCTTAGTGGCCTCATCTGGCTAGAGGGCTCATATTCAGGTTCCCCTGGGGCTCTGGCTCCGGGGCCATCTCATTCCAGGAAGAGCAGGCACCTGCCACATCCCCGGGCAGCCCCACACACACAAAGGCACCCTGTGCCCCTGCTGCACATATGATCGGCTGAGGACATGCAAACCTGCCAACCGTGCTTCTCGGGAGGTTCCAGGAGATGCTGGTGGGAGCAGCGGGGCTGGCTGGCAGGGTGCAAGCCCGCTTCCCACTGCTGCCTTGTGCCCTCCCTCACGCAGCCAGAGGTGGAGTGGTGCTGTTGCTTTGTGCTGTCTGCTGCAGACTTTGTGACCTGCTTACAAATCCCTTTTCTGCCCATTCCCTGAGAATTGGTGTTCTTAGCTCAGGCGACAGACAAACGTGGGTTGGAACTCCAGCTTTGGGCTGTCTCCTTGACCCTCTTCCTTCTTGACCCCCTCTTCTGCAGTCACACCAGCTTCTTCTTTGTCTTGATAGCACACCAAGCTTGCTCCCACCTCAGGGCCTTTGCACTTGCTGTTCCTACTGCCTGTGACATCCTTCCTCCTGGCCCATTCCCTTCTTTCATTCAGGCCTCTACTCAGATGCCCCCTCCACAAAGAGGCCTGCCCTGACTCCCTCTGTTTCTTCACGATGCTCATCACCTGCACCCCCTTCCTCCACGGATTAGTAGACGGTTGGCCTCCCTCGAACAGAAGCTCCACTGGGAGGTCTTCACGCTCTGTTCCTGAACTCGAACAGAAGCTCCACTGGGAGGTCTTCACGCTCTGTTCCTGCACTCGAACAGAAGCTCCACTGGGAGGTCTTCACGCTCTGTTCCTGCACCCCCAGCACCTGGCACTGGCCTGGCATTTAGGGACATCTGAGCTTCATGGGCCAAGCCATATGAAGGAGGTGGTGAGCTCCCTGTCCCAGGAGGCATGCAAGAAGAGTTTGGGGTGCAAGGCCTTGTGTCAGCTCCTGCGGGTCATAGGCTCCTGTGATAGTCAGAGGTGGGCTCCTGTGGGTGGGCGTGATGGGGGTCCCCCAAGGATTTCTGTCATGGCCTCACAGGATAAATAGGCCCGAGAATAAAAGGCCCACATCTGCCTTCAGAGGGAGGTTTGTAGGTAGAGCCAGGGAGGGGGCAGAGGGTTTCAGGTTTCCTGTTAGGCCCTGATAGAATCAGGGCAGGAGAGGAAAAGATGAAGCCAGGCTTGGGGAGGGGCAGGTGGGCCCCCTGAGGCTGAGCCCACACCTCCCCTCTCCCCATAGAGTGGGTGCAGGAGCTACGCAGGCCTTGAGTCTTAGGTCATGTGAGTGCTTACTTCACTGGCGGAGGGGCCCCACTGTGGGAGCCCTTTCCAGCCTTTCAGGCCCACTGGACTGGAGGGAGCTTCTTTAAACTGTGCACCCTGGAGGGGGGGCTCTCTTGCCTCCTAGAATCCCCTGCTCCAAGGCCAGAGGTGAAGGCTCAGAGAAGGAGAGTGACTTGCTTGGGACTGCACAGCAAGTGAAGGGTGGAGGGAAGTTCTGGCACCCAGACCTGGCTTTAGAAGAGAGTGAGAGGGGGCCCAGTCAGACCGTGAGTTCAGAGGGTGGTGGCCCCTCAACATGCCACCAGATGCACTGAGTCTTCGTTAGATCATGTCCCCGAGGCCAGCCCTCCTCTTGGCAGCTGTTCCTGACCCTATCGGCTGTGGGCCTCTCCCTTCTATGTCCTTGGTCTAGATGGGACAGAGCCAAGACATGTGAAATGGGAAACAAAGGGGGCGAGAGAGCATGAGACAGGGAGAGGGACGGTCAGGAGCAGGTAGGCTTGACTCTGGGTGGCCCTGGCCCTGCAGAGGCTCAGGTGTGAGTCAGCCCTGGAATTCAGGCCTGAGTGTCTCCCAGTCTCAAGGTACTCAGGTGAGGTAGGAGCCTTGCCAACACCAATGTCTTGATTTGGGGGGGTGAGGGAGGGTGTGAGCACCCACCAGCTGAGGAGGAAGGGAGGTGGAGAATTCAGTTGTCCTTGGCACCTGCTGCAAGGCCATGGAAGGACCCGAACAAAGAAGGGTGGATATGTGATGGAGAGGAGCCTCCTGGAAAGTGAGAGCCATCAGGGCCAGGGGATCTCTGCCCCCAACACCCTCTGAGGCTGCAGGACACCAAGAAAGGGTTGCAGGTGGGCTTGGCCGCAGTTGGAGGCTGGCATGAGCCTGGAGTCCACTTGGCCACAAAAGCTGGAGCTGGCAACCTGGGCTGCTGGCCAGGCTCTGTTCATCTGTGTAGAACTCGAACCTTACACAGAAGGGGAGAGGTTCTGGGCACCCCTCCAGAGACCCCCAGAGCCTGTCACCTCAGGACTTCCTCACCTTCTGTCCCAGGGACTGGGCTGCCTGTTGGCTTCCCCTGACCCTGCAGTGAATAAGTGAGTCAGGTTCACCCCGAGACTGCTGGGGGTGGGGGTGTCACTGACCCCGTCCCAGATCCAGGCCCCTCTTCAAAGGGATGTCTGTATGGGGCTTCAGCTCGGGCTCAGCTGTTACTGGCCATCAGTTTGGGGTATGTTCCCTTCCTCAGTTTCCCTGGGAAGTGACTGTTGCCAGGGGTTCGTGCAGTGAGGTGTGGCCCATGCTGGGGCGGCCTAGGAAGGGGAGGTCCCCACACCCACTGCCAGGTGGCCCTAGGTCTCACTTAAGCACTGCACCCAGTAACACCTTTACTTGTCCCCGTCGGAGCCCAGAATCGTGCTCGTCCCATTTCCCAAGAGCGAACTGAGGCTGAGCGTGGTCGAGACCGGCTCAGGGTATCAGAGAGCCGGAGACTTACCTGCGGAGCTGGGGCACCTCTAGCCCCTCGTTCCACCGCTCTTCTCTGACTTGACCGCCAGTAACCCCTGCAGACGTCGGCGCCTAGTGGGTTAAGGGCCAGCGTCCGCTAGTAACCCCGGCCCCGCGGCGCAACCCGAGCCGCGTGCCGTGGGGGTGGGGCGGGGCCGGGGCGGGGCGCCAGGAGGCGGTGGCGCGGCCGCTGATTGGCCGCGCGCGCTCACCCCATGCCCGGCCCGCCGCTACGCGGGGCGGGGCTGGCCGGCGGGGCGGGGCGGGGCGGGGCGGGGGCGGGGCCGGTAGCGGGGGCGGGGCCGGCGGGTAGCTCTGTCGCTCAGCGGCTTTAAAGTGCGCCGGCTCCGCAGGTGAAGTCTGTGCTCGGAGACCGGCAGGCCAGCCGCCTGGACGCCCCGAGGGGCGACGGGCCCGGGCCGCGGAACCATGGATTGCACGTTCGAAGGTATTTTTTGGAGGCCTCCACCCCTTTATTATAGAGCTTTCATTTCCTCAGAGGGGTTCCATCCTCGGTGCCCTGAGGGGAGGTGTACACACTCCCTGCTCTAAGAGGAGTAGGCTCCCCACGCCCACGTCCGGAGTAAGGGGGTGGCTTTCCCACATCTGCTCCACAGCGGGGAGGACCACTTTTCCTCTGTCTCCTGGATCTCCCTTTTGGGGGCACCTTGGGCTTGACAGACAGTGGGAGCCCTAGGTCAGCCAGTTTCGTCTCTCGGCCTCAGTTTCCCCAACTATCAAAGGGGCTCGTGAGGCCTGGGGTAGGGGGTCCTGCGGGAGAAAGCACTGTGCACTATGACCTGTGCAGACCTGGAGGGCCTGCCAAGTGTTTGTGTTTGAGGACAGGAGGGCTGAGCCTGGCACCCACCCCCACCCCATCCTCCCTTGTGCTCTCCTGGCAGCTTGGGTCGTCCCCTGCAGTCACTTTCCTGCCTGGCACCTGTCAGTAGGAGGGACTCAGGTGACCTTGAGGCCCCACTCCGTGCAGCTGTCCTGTCACAAAGTGTTTTGTCTGTCCTGTACAGATGGGGAGACTAAGGGCTGGTGAGAGGACACTTTCGCCAGAAGCCCGGGCTGGGGGTCTGGGGGACACCTGGGGCTCCCAGGGTTTGCTCATGGGTCCTGCAGAGCACTTTGACCCAGTGGATGACTCCTTCAGTGGGTTAGAGGGCCCTGGACTGACCCAGCCAGTCTGCTGGTTGCCAGCTGGGGGAGAGGGCTTGTGGCCAGTTTGGGCTGCTGCGGGCCATGTGTCCAGTCTGTATGAGGAGGAGAGTCAGGACAGACGGCATTGGCTTTCATTGAGGGGAGACTGAAGCTTGAATGGCCGGTCCCAAGCTGCTTGGCTGCAAACAGGGCCTGGGCTTGTGCCCAGAACATTCCGAGACACACTGGTTGGCACACATACGGCCAGTGGTTGACTCTGCCCCAAGTCTCGGTTTATTGCACAGAGAAATGGGTTGGCAAAGGCAGCTCTGAATTGAGCGGTCGTGGACCTCTGCTTCGGGGGCCACTGGCATTGTCCAGTGTCGCAAGGCTGTTTGATGCACTGGGCAAAGCTCCAGATGTCCCGGGTGTCTGTGAGCGTGGGCTCCTGGGGGTGGCTTTTTGTTTCTGTGGCGTTGCTCCCACGTGTACACTGTGTCAGGGGTGGGGGGGGCGTGAAGACACACAACACCTGCTCCACTGCTGCTCACAGCTTGTCCTCCTCCCCGCAGACATGCTTCAGCTCATCAACAACCAAGACAGCGAATTCCCGGGCCTATTCGACCCGCCCTACGCTGGGGGCGGAGCAGGGACCACAGACCCTGCCAGTCCTGACGCCAGCTCCCCGGGCAGCCTGTCCCCACCTCCTTCCACGATGAGCTCCTCACTTGAAGGCTTCCTGGGGGTGACCAAGGCGACACCCCCACCCTTGTCCCCTCCCCAGCCTGCGCCCACCCCCCTGAAGATATACCCATCTGTGCCTGCCTTCTCCCCGGTGCCTGGGATCAAGGAGGAGCCAGCGCCCCTGACTGTCCTCCAGCCCACCACCCCCCAGCCCCTGCCTGGAGCTCTCCTGCCGCAGAGTGTTGCGGCCACCACCCCACCGCAGTTCAGCTCTGCTCCCATTGTGGGCTACCCCAGCCCTCCGGGAGGCTTCACAGGTAAGGAGGGCATGTGGAGGTGGGAGTCAGGTGCTTTTGGTAGAGGAGTTTGCAGGCTTTAGCAGTCGGGCCCCTGCTCTGTGGCTGGAGGCGCCTGCTCACCAGCAGTTCTCGGGCTCCTGTGGATGAAGCACTTCCCTCACTGCCCGGGGTCCACACCAGCTGCCCTTCCGCAGAGCAATTCTTGGCTAGGAGGCTGGCATACTTGCATCAGAGCCCTGGGCAGAGCCATCCAGATAGGAACCCACGGCCACAAGGGTAGTGACTAATCCCAGGTCACATGGTGATGAGGACCTGGGGGACGGGTTGGAAGTGGGTTGCGACAGCCTGTGTCCTCAGCCCCAGCCTTCATCTCTGCAGGGACCCCTCCGGGGAGCAGCTCGCAGTCACTGGCTGGCCTGCCACTGGCTTCCCTGCCAGGGGTCCCGCCCGTCTCCTTGCACAGCCAGGTTCAGAGCGCGGCCCCCCAGCAGCTGTTGACAGCCACAGCCACCCCCACGGTGGCCCCTGGAGCAACCGCTGTGACCTCCCAGATACAGCAGGTCCCGGTGAGGCGGTCTGGCTGGCATCAGGGAGGTGGCAGCCCTGGGCCCAGACCCATAGCCCACGACTGAGGCCCCTCCTGTCCTTAGGTCCTGCTGCAGCCCCACTTCATCAAGGCAGACTCGTTGCTCCTGACGACCGTGAAAACAGATGTGGGAGCCCCCTTGAAAGCGGCAGGCATCCGCTCCCTGGGCCCTGGCACTGCTGTTCAGGCAGCGCCCTTGCAGGTAGGGGGCTCAGGCAGGGTGGGGGTGGGTGGCTTGGGTGGGGTGGGGGGCGGCGAGGCTTGCTCACATGTCCACCTGCTAACTCTGCCTGGCCCTGCAGACCCTGGTGAGTGGCGGGGCCATCCTGGCCACGGTGCCACTGGTAGTAGACACTGACAAGCTGCCCATCAACCGACTTGCCAGTGGCAAGGCTCCAGGCTCGGCGCAGAGCCGCGGCGAGAAGCGTACAGCCCACAACGCCATCGAGAAACGCTACCGCTCTTCCATCAATGACAAGATCGTTGAGCTCAAGGACCTGGTGGTGGGCACCGAGGCCAAGGTGTGGGCTGAGGCCCTAACAGGGTGGCTCTGGGCAAGCAGGCACCTGGGAGGAGGAGGAGGAAGATGGGGCTGGGCAGACAGTCCTGGGGCCCCAGCCTCCTCGGGCCTGGCAGCTCTGTTCAGCTGAGCTTCAGGGAAGCCCCGGGTGGCACAGGCTCTTCCAGGTGCTGGGGATTTAGCAGGGGACAGACAGAGATCCTGCTGTTGAGTAGCTGACGTTCTAGCAGGGTGCGGGGGCGCCAGCAGAGCTGGGTTGGGGTACGCCAGGTGGCATAAGTGCTGTGCTGGAGAGAAGAGGGATGGGGGAAGTTGCAAACCTAAGTTGGGTGGTCAGGGAAGGCCTCACAAAGGTGATGCGATGTGTGAACAGAGGCCTGGAGGAGGTGAGAGGGTGAGGCATAAAGTGGAGTGATGTTGACAGCAGCCAGCCAGGTGCTGTTGTCTGTATCTTACTTACCTGGGCGGCAGGTTCTAGGGGAGGAATGTTCCCAGGGAGTAGGAATAGCAGATGCAAATCTCCTGAGGCGATTGTGTTGCAAAGCAGCCCTGCCCTCTCGCTTCAGTGCCAAGCTCTCTGGCCTGACCACTTGTGCCATCTCCCTCCCACCCCACCCCTGCAGTTGAATAAATCTGCCGTCTTGCGCAAGGCCATCGACTACATCCGCTTCCTTCAGCACAGCAACCAGAAGCTCAAGCAGGAGAACCTGAGTCTGCGCACTGCTGTCCACAAAAGCAGTGAGTGCTGGCCCTCCCTGGCTCGCAGCTCCCCCAGATCCTGAGCTCCAATTTGGGTTGAGGTGGGGTGTGGAGCTCACTCCAGCCTGCTCCTCTCTGGCCCACAGAATCGCTGAAGGACCTGGTGTCGGCTTGTGGCAGTGGAGGGAGCACAGATGTGCCCATGGAGGGCATGAAGCCAGAGGTGGTCGACACCCTGAGTCCACCCCCCTCAGATGCCGGCTCGCCCTCCCAGAGCAGCCCCTTGTCCCTTGGCAGCAGGGGCAGTAGCAGCGGTGGAAGTGGCAGTGACTCGGAGCCCGACAGCCCGGTCTTTGAGGACGGCCAGGTGGGGCCTGCAGTGTTGTTCCCTTCTTGTCATCCAGCAACTTCCTCCGAGCCCCAGGACTGGATCAGGCCCCTCACACATCCCACCTCCCCTTTTATAGACAGAAGAAAGACAGGGCTGAGGGGTTCCCACAGTAAGGCAGGGGGCAGAGTTGACCCCTCCTTCTTGGAGCTGTGCTCTCTGGGTCACGCCGCCCTGTTCTCACCGCCCTGCCTGTCCCCCCAGGTGAATCCAGAGCCGCTGCCTGCTCCCCACAGCCAGGGCATGCTGGACCGCTCTCGCCTGGCCCTGTGCGCGCTCGTCTTCCTCTGTCTCTCCTGCAACCCCTTGGCCTCCCTGCTGGGTAGCCGGGGTCCTGCTGGCCCCTCCGACACCACCAGCATCAACCACGGTCCCAGGCGCAGCATGCTGGGTGCTGAGGGCAGAGGTAGGGTGGTAGGAGGGGGGCTCTCGCAGAGGTGGATCTTGTCCTGTGGGCTTGGGGCTCTGAATTTCCTGGGTGCCCAGCCTCTGTGTCCCCAGCTTCTGTCTGCCCCTAGATGGTCCTGGCTGGGCCCCATGGCTGCTGCCCCCACTGGTCTGGCTGATGAATGGGCTGCTGGTGCTCTTCTCCTTGGCACTTCTCTTTGTCTATGGAGAACCAGTCACTCGGCCCCACTCATGCCCCGCCGTGCACTTCTGGAGGCATCGCAAGCAGGCTGACCTGGACCTGGCCAGGGTAAGTGGCCAGACCCTGGGGGATGGGATCCGGCAAGGCTGGGACCCCGAGCAGTGTCTGGGAAGGTGCTGGGCATACCGTGGACCTCCCCTGTTCTTCCCACTCCTGACTACCCCTCCGACTCCTGTGGACCCCTAGGGGCCCAGCCTGCGCTGCTGGGATGGTGTGGTCCTCACGGGAGGCCCAAGGTGGAGGAGTAGCACAGCCCCACGTTTCTTACCTGAAAACCCCTCACCCCCAGGGGGACTTTGCCCAGGCTGCCCAGCAGCTGTGGCTGGCCCTGCGGGCCTTGGGCCGGCCTCTGCCCACCTCCCACCTGGACCTGGCCTGCAGCCTGCTCTGGAGCCTCATCCGCCACCTGCTGCAACGTCTCTGGGTGGGCCGCTGGCTGGCCGGCTGGGCAGGGGGCCTACGGAGGGACAGGGCCCTACAGGCAGATGCTCGCACCAGTGCCCGTGACGCAGCCCTCGTCTACCACAAGCTGCACCAGCTGCACACCATGGGTATGCGAGCAAGGGCTGGGCCCCCGGGGTCCTGCTGCCTCCACACCACTCTTGGCCTCACGCCCTCTTATCTTCCAGGAAAGTACTCAGGTGGGCACCTCGCTGCTGCCAACCTGGCACTGAGTGCCCTGAACCTGGCCGAGTGCGCTGGAGATGCTGTGTCCGTGGCCACGCTGGCTGAGATCTACGTGGCCGCCGCACTCAGGGTCAAGGCCAGTCTGCCCCGGGCCTTGCATTTTCTGACAGTGAGTAGGTGGTGACCAGTGGGGGCTCTGTGGGTAGGTGAGGGCTGCACAGAAAGGCACGTGGTTATGGGGCCGGCTGTGGGCCTGCCGTGGTCTCGGCCAGGGTTCAGTTTGACGGCCCGTTCCTTCCTCAACAGCGCTTCTTCCTGAGCAGTGCTCGCCAGGCCTGCCTGGCACAGAGCGGCTCAGTGCCCCTTGCCATGCAGTGGCTCTGCCACCCTGTGGGCCACCGTTTCTTCGTGGATGGCAACTGGGCCCTGTGCAGCGCCCCGAGGGACAGCTTGTACAGCGTGGCTGGGAACCCAGGTGCCTTCTCTCCCTGGGCCCTTCCCCGTGCCCACCCCTTTCCCCACAGCTGGCCGCCTCCTCTGTCCCCCGTTCCCATTCCTCATGCCTTTCCCTGGTCAGTCTCTTGTCCCCTGCCTCTCTGCTGTCCCGGCCCACCCTGGCCTGCTGCCCTGCCATCTGGTGTGGCTATGGGGATGTGCAGATGGGGAGGCCAACCTGGGTCTGTCTCAGCGGGGGCTCTTCAGAGGCAAACAGGAAGACGGGGCAGGGGGCCAGGGGGCTGATTCAAGAGGTGCTCCAGACAACATCACCATGCAGTGAGGAGGTCGGGAAAGGGCGTGCATCCCAGGTGGGTTATCCTGTCCACAGGTGGACGGAGTGTTTATCCACCAGCTTTCAATTGTCTCAGAGCCAGGCCCTCCCGTGCCCAGAAAAGATCCCTAGTGCAGGGAGGTGCCTGTGCACAGGAGGGGTGGGGCCATTCTCGCCCCTCCACTCGCCCACTCTTCTCCACAGTGGATCCCCTGGCCCAGGTGACTCAACTGTTCCGCGAACATCTCTTGGAGCGAGCACTGAATTGCGTGGCCCAGCCCAGCCCCAGTCCTGGATCAGCCGAGGGGGACAAGTGAGTGTCTCTGTGCACCTCAGCAGGCCAGAGCCCCCTGTTCAGTGGAGCCTGTGGGTGGCCAGAGCTGGGCCACTGTGGCCTTAGGTGCATTTCGGTTCCTCTCTGGGCCTCAGTTTCCCACCGGCCCAGCACGAGGGGATGGAGGCTCTTGGAGGAGCCAGGAGGCCAGGCTGTGCTGTGTGCAGAGGTGAGGACCCCTGCCAGCCATCCTGACCGCCCGTCCTCTCCTGCCACAGGGAGTTCTCAGATGCCCTGGGGTACCTGCAGCTGCTGAACAGCTGTTCGGACGTGGCCGGAGCTCCTACCTGCAGCTTCTCCATCAGCTCCAGCATGGCTGCCACCCCCGGTGAGCCCCCCACCTGTGACGCCCTCAGCCCCAGCGCCAAGCAGCTCAGCTTCGGGTGCAGTGTGGCTGAGTTTCTGCCTCCTGTGCCCCCTTTGCAGGCACAGACCCGGTGGCCAAGTGGTGGGCCTCTCTGACAGCTGTGGTGACCCACTGGCTTCGGCGGGATGAGGAGGCAGCCGAGAGGCTGTACCCATTGGTGGAGCACCTGCCCCGTGCCCTGCAGGAGTCCGAGTGAGCACAGGCTGCATGCTCGTGCCCCACTCCCAACCCTGCCCCCAGCTTTGTTCTATGTCCTTGGGGTCTCACCATGCTCTTCCCATGAAGCCAGAACCAGGGCAGAGGGAGGTCCAACCATGACACTTCTGCCTTGGCCCCAACAGGAAACCCCTACCCAGGGCGGCTCTGCACTCCTTCAAGGCTGCCCGGACCATTCTAGGCCGCGGGAAGGCTGAGTCTGGCCCAGCCAGCCTGGCAATGTGTGAGAAGGCCAGTGGGTACCTGCAGGACAGCCTGGCCACCACACCAGCTGACAGCTCCATTGACAAGGTAAGGGCTGGGGCCAGGGGCCTGGCCTGTCTCAGGGGCCTTGGCCTTTCCACTCCCTGGATGGTCCCCCTTGGGCTGCAGAAGACTGCAGGGTCAGCCCAACAGCACAGGACGGGGGACCCAGCCGGCCTTGCCTTCTGGCTAAGGCTTGGGTCCAGGGGAGAATGGCTGCTCCCTCTGGCCTCAATGTTGCCCTCCTAGGAGGAGGGTGGGGTGAACATGTGGCAGGGCCCTCCTTGGAGGCTGCCGCGCAGGCCGGTGGGGGCATGGGGGCCTGGAGAGCGGGCGGCCCCGCGGTGCATTGCTGTTGCATTGCATGTGTGAGGCAGGTGCAGTGCCTCGGCAGTGCAGCCCGGAGCCGGCCCCTGGCACCGCGGGCCCCCTAGCCTTCTCTCCCACAGCCAGAGGCCCTGACCCCTGCCCTGCCCTACCCACCACCCCCAGGCCTTGCAGCTGCTCCTGTGTGACCTGCTCCTTGTGGCGCGCACCAGCCTCTGGCAGCGGCAGAAGCTGCCGGCACCCACCCAGGCCTCGCAGGGCCCTGGAGGTGGGGCCCAGGCCTCTGCCCTCGAGCTTCGTGGTTTCCAGAGGGACCTGAGTGGCCTGAGGCGTCTGGCACAGAATGTTCGGCCTGCCATGCGGAGGGTGAGTGCCCACAGAGTCCTGACTTGCGATGGGGACAGACATGAGGTGTCTGAAGGGAGTGGGGCCTGACCTGAACCTCTCCTGGTTCCTCCTGCCCAGGTATTCCTACATGAAGCCACTGCCCGACTGATGGCAGGGGCCAGCCCAGCGCGGACACACCAGCTTCTGGATCGCAGCCTGAGGAGGAGGGTCGGCCCCTGCAAAGGAGGTGAGAAGGCCGGCTGGCCCAGGTGGGAAGGGTCGCAGGCCAGGTGAAGGCTGCAGAGGGAGACCATAAGACACACAGGAGCCTCGGGACTTCGAGGTGGCCCCTGATGGGAGCCCTAACCTGTGACTCGGGGGACGACTGTCCTTTGTGGAGCACTCGCTCTGTGCTCCAGGGGAAGAAGCGGAAGGGACCAAGCTGCATGGCAGCCCAAAACCAAAGGCGTGGGGGCGCAGGCTGGACCAGGCGACAGGGGCGGGGCCGGGGCCTGAGCCCCACCCTGGCGCAGCCCCCGCCCCTGACGTGCTCCCGTGTGCGTGCGCAGGTGCGGTGGCGGCGGAACTGGAGTCCCGGCCCACGAGGCGGGAGCAGGCCGAGGCTTTGCTGCTGGCCTCTTGCTACCTGCCGCCCGGCTTCCTATCGGCGCCCGGGCAGCGCGTGGGCATGCTGGCCGAGGCGGCGCGCACGCTGGAGAAGCTCGGTGACCGCCGGCTGCTGCACGACTGTCAGCAGATGCTCATGCGCCTGGGCGGTGGGACCACTGTGACCTCCAGCTAGACTCCTGCCGGCGGGCCTGCCCTAGAGCCCGGTCTCCGTATCAGCGGCCGAGAGCGACGCCGGAGATCCGGGGCTCACGCCCAGTCCACAGACTGCGCGGCCCCTGGGCGGCTGGAGACCCTCAGAGACGTCTGCTCTTGACCTGCGGGCCTACCCAGCCCGCTCCCGCACTCGGCGCGCGGTGGCCAGGATAGTGCTGGCCCCTGGTGGCCGGCTGGGGAATTACCGGGGCCTGCCGCCGCCGCCGGATGTCACGTGCTCCCAGTGACACCGCTCCTGGGTGTCATGGGCCCCCAGTCCGCAGCTCTCCCCCTCCCTCCAGAGAGAAGAGAGGGGTGCATTTCACCGAACCGAGGGACCCTACCCCCTGTGCCTCCCTCCCATCTAGGGAGACCTGTGCATAGTGTAGATCGGAGTGCACCAGCCTCCTGGCCTCCAAGGCTCAGGCGTTACTTTGCCTTTTGCAGACTTTATTTTCATAGGTTGAGAAGTTTTGTACAGAGAATAAAAAATGAAATTATTTATAATCTGGGTTTTGCTCCTTTGGGGAGAGGCTAACCAGAGGGGATTCTTTGGGCCTTCTGTCCCTCTAGCACCCAGGCAAAGGCTTCTTGTTGCCACCTGCCCTTCTGTGTTTGGGAGGCCTGGCTTTATTCCCTCCAGCTGACCTGGGCCCTGGCGCGCGCTCTCATCTCCTAACCCTTAGGGCCCTTGTGGTCTCAGCTTTTCCTTCTTGCTTCCCCTCCCAGCTTCTGCCCCCTTTAGGTCCAGGAATGATATGTTCTTGGGAATCTGTGGTGACGGGAGGAACTACAACCTGGGTCTTCCTGTGTGTCTGGGTGTGTCACCTGCCTAACCCCTGTCCCCTCATCTGAGGCCACACAGCTGTGGCAGGGCAGCAGGGGCTTCTCTCCCTGACAGCACATTCCTGTCCCAGAGCCCGCCCCTAAAGCCTGGACCCTCTCCCAGGAAAATCTGGTCAGAATCCACGGGCTGCAGAATTCCAAAACAATCGTTGTATCTTTATTGACTTTTTTTTTCTGAATGCAATGACTGTTTTTTTTTTTTTACTCTTAAGGAAAATAAACATCTTTTAGAAACAGCTCGATACACACAATCTTCAGTGTGAAGCAATATACTAATAAGAACACTAGTCGTCTTAACATTTACAGTCTTCATATATATTATATATATGTATATGTATACATATATATACACTATATAACGAGGCTGGATATAATACACACGTTCACCATTTTACAGTCATATGTACAGGAAGTTGCTAGGGCGGCCCCAGGCTGGGGCTGCGTCAGGCCTATCGAAGCGTGGACAGAGCTGAGGACACGGACAGACAGGCGGACGAACTGGTGGGCACTGGCCCGGGGCGGTGGTGGCTGCATGGGGAAGGGGGCAGCGCTGGAGCCACCTTCCCAGCAAGGGCCCCGTGCTAAGGGGCGCACGACGCACAGTGGCGACACACGGAGAAGCGAGCATGTTCCCAACATATATACATTCTATGTGACATATATATAGAGGGGCACACAGGTGTGTACATGGATCTAGCGCTGTCTCCGCTCCCGTGCGAGTGGCGCTGCGGCCCCTGGAGACGGTGGTCATGCGGAGGGTTGGTCACGCGTCTACTGGGGATCGAGACTCCTTCTGCGCTCCCAGGCTGGGCTCCAGGGATGGGGTGGGCTGGAAGGGGGACGAGCAGAAGCCAGCGGGGGCAAGTCTGCCCACACCCAGGAAGGTCGCATCCCTCGAGAACAGGCCCCAGAAGCTCCGCCCTCCAGACCTACACGCAGGTTTTGGCCGAGGCTGGGCAGTTAAGGCGCCCAGCCTCCAGCCCCTCCTGCATGGGTCAGGACTCGCCAATCCCCTATCCCTACCCACACTCAGGGTGTCCGGCTGACGGCCACGACAGACCCACGTGGAATGTGTACCACGTTATCCTGGAACTTTCAGGGGAGAAGTGTGTCCCCAGGCTACAGGCCTCCCGGCTCCGCCAGAGTCTGGGGGTCCCAAGGGGTCTGGCCACTCCGCGGGCTAACCCCTCTCCAAGCCTGGCCGGGGGATGGAGGCGAGAAGGCCCTGTGCCGTCCGGTGCCAGGAGCAGACGGATCCGGAGCGTGTTTTCTACCCAACCGGGGACCACTAGCTTCCGCCCAAGGCGGCCAGATCCAAGATTCGGTTCCGGATCAGGAATCCGCTCAGGACCCGCGCCGGAAGCAGGGCAAAGGCCCGGGGGCTACGCCTGCGGCTCCTCTCCTCGGCGGCGGGCGGGCTGGCTCCGGCGGCTCCTCCGGCCGGGAGTGGATTACAACGGCAGCCTCTGCAGAAAAGAGACACGGGGCGCGCTGCCTACGGAGGTGCACGTGCCGAGGGGTCAACCCCTCCGGACCCGCCCCGGACTCGCAGTGAGAGCGAAGCCCCGCCGGCAGCTGGGCCTGGAGGCTGGCCTCCGCGCCCCGCCCCCGGGCTAGCCCCGCCCCGGGCGCACGCGGGAGTTTAAGTGGCCCGGGGCCCTCGCGTGCGCACTCGCCACCGCTGTCTGCCTGGAGCCGATGGGCCCGCTACGGAGAATGCTCTCCAGCCTGGGCCCCTCCAAGGGGGTCTCGCGGTAACTCACCTTATGTTTGGGGCATTTCAAAGAAAAGTTCTCTTCAATGAATATACAACCTATGAGCAAACAGAAGTTCGTGCGGTCAGAACCGGCATCGTGTGTGGCCGGGAGCGGGGCGCCCACCGCCCGGTTGCGGGTTTTTTTCGAAGAGTAAGTCAAACTCTGCCTGCCCTCCAGCCCCGCTGGTTTGCCTGTCCTTTACTCTGCCCTCCCCCTGGAACCCCATCTAGTCATAGGGAGGCCTCCCCTAATTCTCCAGCTTGTTCCCCCTGCAAACAGCCTAGCCAGTCCAACAGCAATCCTTCTGCCCCGCCCTGGCCGGCACTAGGGGTGGCTCTGCTGGAGGCAGACGGGCGGGAGCAGAGCTGGGAAGGCTCCAAACCTCGTCTGGGTCCAGCAGCCTCAGCTGAGCTGCTAGCTGACCACAGCCACCTGGGTGGGCTCCGCCTGGCAACCCTTATGCGCCTTCCTGAGACTTAGTAATGCAGCTAATATAGCAGCGGCACAGCCTGCCCTGCCTCAGGCCTGCTCCCTGCCTGGGGACACTGGCCACCTCCCTCTTCGCCATCCTCCCAGTGCGGCAGCCCCTGCTTCCTGTGCCAAAGCCTCTGGGGCTCCCAGGGGGGTGGAAGCAGGGAGGGTCCTGGCAGGGGAGGCCTCTGCTCTGTCGTGTGGCAGGGTTGTCATATCCTCACCCCCATCCAGGGCAGCAGGGGGCGGGGGACAGAGGTCCTGGGGCCTCCCGGAACCGAACCAGTGCTGCCCTCTCTGGGTCGTGTGCATGACCTCACTGCCTGCCCTAGAGAGCTGCAAAAAGAAACGACTCTCCCCTCTGCTTCACAGGTGAGGCCCCGACTGCAGAGGCATGGAGGGACGCACCCAGGCCACGCATGAAGGATGCCACCAGGATCAGGGGCTCCAGGCTCTCTGGCAGGCAGTCTGTGCTCTGCGTGCCTGGCAATGGTAGGTACTCGATAAACGCCCACAGAACAGACAAGCGAGTGATCAGAAAGAGCAGGGCAGGTGCGCGGGGCCTGGCGTGGCCCTGCTTCCCCTTCCACAGCTTCTGTTTTGAATCTCCTCTCCTTCCATCCCACTCAGTTTTTGTCACTGAACTGTATCTCTCCCTTTTTCCCAAACCCAGTGAACTCCTATTCAGACTTCAAAGGCCCAGCCTGGTGGCCCTGCTCTTCGAGGCTTGAGATCCTCCCCAGCTCTAGGCACCCCTTGGCGACAGCAGCTCACATATAGCTTTCAGCCTTGTAGTCTATGCTTCTCCAGCAGGTGGCTGGGGACTGACGTGTCTCGCCAGCATTGCCCAGCAGAGGGCCTGGCTGAGAGACACCAGAAGATAAAAAACTGCTGGGGAAGAAGAGGGAAGCTCGGGGGGCAAGGGCTGAGGGTCGAGTGGGGCTGGTTCAAGGAGCTGTGCCCACATCCCCTGACTTCCTGTCCGCTAGGGCTAACTCTTACCCGCATCGCTGGCACACGGGTAATGGTAGGTGTGGAGGCATCCTTTGTGGCAGCACCCTATGGTGGCCCCCGCTTCTTGGCAGCTGGAACAAGTCTGGCGAGGAGAAAAGGAAGACAGGTGAGTCTGCAGCTGAGGGCCCGGGAGGCCCCCACCCTTTTCCAAACAGGACCTCGACCGGCAGCCGTGGGAGAGCTCAGGATGGTCATCGGTACCTTGGGTGGGGAGCTCTCCGGGTGGGATACCTAGTGCATAACCACAGGTGTCTCTGTGTCCGGCAGGTGTGGGCGAATGATGGCTTGGCCACCGTGTACTGCATGACGTCAGCTGAGCAACACAGCTCTTCCCACCTGGTGTGTACAGTGGGGCGGCTCCTGCCTTACAGGATGGTCTCAAGGCCTGAAGGAGTGACTGTGGGGGCCCAGCGGGTGACAGGAACTCACGAGGCCAGTCACCACCCGGCCATGCCCTTGCCCGTCAACTCCCCGCCACAGCCTCCAGGTGGGCTGCTTTCATGGGCCTGCTCTACAGTGAAGCTGGGGCTCCCTCCCGCTCCAGGACAGGCGGTGAGCATTGTTTCTCGCCCTTTCTGGGGACAGAAGCAGTGCTGAACCAAGTCAGAGGCCCCACCCTGAGGGGCCACTCACCACCCCCTGCCAGGACTTGGGAGGGGGTGACACAGCTGGTGCCCGGATGTGGGGTGCATGTGAACCCCAGGCCAGCCAGCAGGGCAGCCGGGCCACTCTGGGTCTCAGAAGTGGGTCTGCTGAGCTTGAGGGCTGCCTGCAGGGGGACCAACTAGGAGAGGATGGCGATGCTAAAGGCCCTTGGAAGAACAAAGCAAAACCTGAGGCCTGGGGAGGGACAGACCCCAGATCCCGCAGACCCCACGCCCCCAGTGCAGCAGAGGCCTGAGATAGGGGAGCAGAGCAGAGAAAGGAGCAGGCCCACGCCAGGAGGCTGAGTCACAGAAACCAGTAACTGAGGTTTGATGCACCAGGTCCGTGTGGAGGCCGTCTCCTTTTAACGACCTGATGGCACTGGCATCATGGTTCATTTTACCCAGGTGAGTGATGAGAGCTCAGAGAAGCCCAGTGAGTTGCCTGAGGGCACACAGCTCAGGAGGAGCTGGACAGGACTTTGAGCCCAGCAATGGAGCTGGGGCACAGGCTGGCCATCATGGTGCTGTGCTGCTGGGGCGGGGGCAGGTGGGACCCACTCCCAGGA
The DNA here is from genome assembly GCF_002263795.3 of Bos taurus. NCBI lineage: Eukaryota > Metazoa > Chordata > Mammalia > Artiodactyla > Bovidae > Bos > Bos taurus. Next base: position 34,653,996 of record NC_037346.1, read on the forward strand.
GAAGGGAGGCCAGGGATGGTCTCCAGCCTCCTGGGCCTAATTCATGCCTGAGCATGCTCCCTCTGGTGCCCAGCTGGGGTGGGGAGCGGCAGGGTGGGAAGCTGGGGGAACACCAGTGTTCATATGCTCCTGCATGGCGGTATCTTTCTGATCAGGGCCAAGTCTCCAGGCCCTCCATTTCTTGGCTCACGAAGGGGTGATAAGGCAGGAACAGGCCCCCAGACCTGGCCCAGTGTCCCACCCACTGCGGCCCGTGGATGTTCTGATGGCTGAAGAGTGACAGTGGACTCCTCTGGCTGATGGCTTCTCATACCCTGTCTGCACAGAGGCCCCTCAAACCCTGGAGACGGGCCTCTAGACGTGGAAGCAGAGCAAGGCCTCAGGCCCTCCTAAACCCAGCACGCACATTCGGATCTGTCCCCCTGGGGGCGGCCAAGGGCCCCAGCAGTTCAAGGGAGAGGCAGACTCCCGGGCGGTGGGCACGGTATGGCTCAGGGCTGACAGGTGGTATGGGGGCTGCAGCAGGGGACACAGAAGGGCGTGCCCCTGGAGGCCTGCACAGGAGTTCTTGTCCAGCAGAGCGCTGATGGGTGCAAAGGTGGGAGCAAGGGCCCCTACTGTGAGGGTGCGGGGCTTATCTGGCCATCCACGCGGTCACACCCTGCTGATGGGCTTGGTGCCCTGAGACTCACAGTGGACAGTGGCTTGCGGGGGTCATGGAACTGGCTTCCTGTTGAGCTGGGACTGGGACTGGGGTCCACATGACTCCAAGACCACCTTAGGCCACCAAGCTCCGAGGCAGAAAGGGTTTCGGGGCAGGTGGCCCTCGGAGCCCTGGGCTGTGAGAGGGGAGGGGGACGAACCACGACCTGGGGAGCGCCAGACACTGCCTGTCTTCCCAGGGTGTCCTCCGGGTGGGGTGCTGCTCCTGTGAGCCCCTCGGAGGCTTCCCTGGCTGCTAGTCCCAGCCAGCTCAGCCCAGGCCCACCTCTCTAGCAGGGAGGCTCTTCTGATCCTTGAGTAACCGGTGCAGACACTGTTGCTGGTGACCAGTGAACACCCCTCCCACCCAGTTCCAACCTTTCAGGGCCGCTCCCAGGGTGGGAGGCCTCGGGACCGTTATGGAGGATGGCACAGCGGGCAGAGATGGGACCACCAGGCCAAGTGCTCCAGTACTTAATAGCCACGTGACACCAGGAACGCACAAGGCCACTCAGACCCCCCGCATCTGCCTCAGTCCAGCGGGAGGCCAGTGATGTCAGTGAGGTCAGACCAAAGCGCCCGGAATAGGCAACGGAGGAAGGACCAGGGTTGGCCCCCACCCGGGCTCAGACAAGGTGCAGAAGCAGCACAGCTGGGTCGGGGCTTTGAGGATGTGCACCTCAGGGAGGCCACCCGGCGCTTCCTGGAGGGGATCTCAGTGTGGGCGTTATCGTTCAGTGGAGGGGAACACCTGAACCTATTTCAGGGCAGCTGGGAATGAGACAGTCATGAGAGACGCGAAAACGGGATGGGAGGAAAGGAGAACTGAGCAGGGAAGCGCAGGGGCCTGGGCTGTCGGGCCAGGGGGGGCCTTCCTCCATACGGGTGGAGGCTGGCGGAGGGTTGCCCCGGCATGGAGAGGTCCTGGAGCACATCCTGGTAGCAGAGGATCAGGAAACAGGGAGATGTGGACAGCAAAGTCGTCTCCCTGGTGACAGCCAGCACAGAGCTGCTTGTCGGGGCCGGGGGAGTGGGGACCAAGAGGGAGCAGGTGGGCAGGCAGTGAGCTGGAGGGTGGCATGGTGGGTGCCTGCCCAGGAGACACTGGACAGCAGTGTGGCAAGGGGACAGGAGTGTGGTCCACAGCAGGGAGCTCGTGGAGCAAGAGAGCTGTAGTAACCAGAGTGACAGTCACTGCTGGGACACGACATGCTAGTGTCGTTGGAGAGCTGCCACTGTCATGGCCCCAGCAGTTAAGTCATGGGCTCGTGGGTAGGCCAAGCACAGCTGTGACAGCTTGATGGGGCTGTTATGCCCACTTAAGAGATGAAGAAACGGAGGCACAGAGAGGTTAGGCTACATGCCTAGAGGCACGCAGCGACTGCAGTTCCTCTGGGATGTTTCAGGAAGGGCCTTGCAGGAAAGACCCCTGAACCACCCTACCGACAAGGGCTGACTGACCATCCAGCCACCTGTTGTTGGAGGGGCTCTTTCTCTGAGGCCCTGATCCACCTCAGATCATAAGAGGCAGGCAGTTCTGAGGCCCCTTGTCATCTGGGGACTCAGCGTCTCAGTTGATTATTGGAGACGGGTGTCAGGAGGGTGCAGGGGCTGCAGCTGGAAGGGGTGGGTTGAGTGTGTGGTGGGTACAGGCTGAGCGGGCAGCAGGGAGGTCTAAGACAGGGTGGGCAACTGTGTCCTGCCTTGGCCCGGGGGTGCCTCCGCTCTCTGGCTAAGCCCCCAGACTCATTTGTGACTTGGTCTGTCTGGCCCACACCGCAGCACTGGAAAGAAGGCCTGCCTGCCTGCCTGCAGAACCCGAGGACCCACCCGGCGGGACTGGCCTCTTACCATGTCCAGGGCCACCTTCATGGCCTCCTGCAGCCCAAAGAGCTTCCCGGCCACCAGGTAGACCCCGCCTGTCCACACAGCGCAGGCCTCATGCACCCAGTGCTCCTGGGTGTCCCCACCAGGCTCAGCCGGCGGCTCCTTGCTGCACTCATGCTTGCGGCTCTTGTCGGCTGGGGCTGCCTCCTCACTGCCATCTCCCCGACCGTCACAGCAGTAGCAACTCTGCAGCCGCCGGGACAGGCCCCGGGCACTGGTGCGCAGAGAGCCCTGCTTGGCCGGATCGGCTGGGCCATCAGGCCTGGGGGGCTTCCCGGTGGTGGTGGTGGCAGCAGAAGATGCGGCAGCTGGGCACTCAAAGCCTTTGAGTGTCCTCTCAAGAGGCAGCGAGGCCTCCTCACAGGTACCCTCTAGCCGCACCTTCTCCTTGAGTTTTGGCTTCTTTTTGGGGAGGCAGTGTTCAGGGTAGTAGGGCCCACAGAGGTCCCCGAGGTCCTTGAAGTTGGCCGGGTTTTGGCAGAGGCAGCAAACAAGGCAAGAGGTACTCAGGGCCTTGGAAACCACGGGCCCCAGGTGCATGGTGGAGGAGAGGGGCAGGGAGGGCCGAGGCGGTGGGATGGAGCCTCCAGGGAGCGTGGCTAGGGAGGCCCCGGCCGCGTCCAAGGAGCAGGAGGAGGAGGAGGAGGAAGGCTTCCTCTGGGGCTGGGGCTCCTCTCCCGGGGAGTTGACAACAGTGCACACGGTGGTGAACGCACCCTGCTTCTCTACCCGCACGAAGGGCGAGAAGGCGGGGGTGCGGCTGTCTGCCCGCAGCCGCTTGCAGGAGGAAATGTACTTGAGGCGGATTTCAGGCTCGGCTGGATCCAGGGGCAGCACCTGCTGCTGCCGCCGCCGCTTAGCACGCCCCTTACAGGGTGAGGAGGTGGTGCTCTTGGCCCGGCCCCGCGTGAGGCGCTTCCGCTTGGAATAGCTGCTGTAGTTGGCATGGCCCGGCTGCTTCTGTGCCCTTGTCTGGGGCTGGCAGGGCCGGCCCTCTGGGGGCTGGGCGGCCAGGCCCAGCTCCTCCGTCTTTGGCTTCTTGCCTCCTACGCCAGAGCTGTCCTCACTGCCCCCCTGTGTGCCATTGGCCCTGTCTCGGGGAGTCAGCAGCAGAGCTGGGCCGAGGTGGGGCCTTTTCTCCAGGGAGCCTTTGGGGAGTCCAAGGGCCCCAGTTCTACCTTTCCGGCTTCTCTTCTTAGGCGCCAGGGCAGTGCCCCCGGGCAGCAGGGCCTCTGGGGATGTGAAGGCCTCCGTTTTGAAACCATCGGTCAAGGACAGTTTCTTACTGTTCACAAGTTTGCCTTTTAAGGATCTATTGGTCGGATTTCTGCACAACGGCTCGGCCCCCAGAGCTGCCGGGAACTTCTGCCCAGGGCTCACATTTAAGAGACCTTCCTCTGCCCCCAGAAGGCTGCCCCCAGCGCTCTTGAGCCCACGTTCTTTCTCGGGGAGGGATGGGCTCACAGGATTCCCAGGAGGGGCCCCTGGTGCTCTGCACGCAAACTTCTTCAGGCTGGGCGAGGTGATCTTCTGCACAATGGCCTCTAGCTTCAAGCCCCGGCCTTTTCGGGGTGGCAGCACCTTGGTCTTCATGGCCCCCTGGAAGGACGCCCGTGAGGCCAGCTTCAGGCCAGTGTCCGGGGTTTCCAGGGGCGGTGGCTTCGCCGTGGGCTCACCATTGCCCTTGGTGGGTTTCGCCTTCTTGGGAGACGTCATCCTCTTGAAGAGGGTGGGGGAGCCCTCGGCCCCCTCCTCCTTCACGTCTCCCCCGAGGCCACCACTGCGTAAGACCAGGTTGCGCTTCTTAGTGGGGACGGGAGCCATGAAGGCTGACTTCCTTTTGAGAGTGTGGAGGGGTCGATCTGAGAGCTTGCCACTGGCACCAGGCTTGGGGACCCTCGCCCGCTGGCCCACCCTCCCCTCCTTCTGGGGGCTGCCAGCAACTTTGAACGTGGTGGGCAGGTGGTTGTTGGCAAGGAGCTTCTTGGCGGCACGGCAGTTTGGCAGTCGGCTCTCCGAGGGCCGCCTGCGCTTGGAGTGGAAGGCTTCCTGGGCCCTGCTGCGGGACCGGAGGATCATGGACCGCTGGTCTTTGCCTGGTGCGTCCAGCGAGTCCGTCTCCTTGGTCTTGGAGCCCATGGGGCTGCTGTCAGAGGCCACGGGCAAGGCGGCCGGGTTGCTGGGGCTGGAAGCGGCCTTTGGGGAGGGCTTCCCCACCCGCTTGCCTGACTTGAAGGCGGCTCGCTGCTTGCCCCCCAGCTTGTCTGGGGGGGCAGGGGTGGTGGGTAGGCCTGGGGGTCCGGGTGTGCGGGGCTCGCTCAAGGCCGTGAAGGAGCGGGTACACATCCTGGGAAGTCCTTCTGAGATCCCCCGGCCTGGGGCCCCCGCCCCCTCCATCTGTCCCTGGGGGGGCCCTGTGCACGATTCGGGGAGCAGCAGGTCTTTGGGCAGCGCCGGTGCCCTGCACGGGGAGTCCTCGGCCTCAGGCAGCCCCCGGTGCACCCGCCGGCTCCTCAAGCTTTTGCCGCGAGGCACAGGCTCTTTCTTGGCAATGGGGGCCTCGGGCACAGCAGGCTTGTTCGGCTTCTGTGCCAGGGAGGCCTCCGGGGTCACGGCGGCGGAATCCCCTGGGGCCAGCACCCCCTCGGGCCCCTCTTCCTCTGGCTTCATATGGGACAGGGAGGACTCGAACCAGCTCTGGACCTTGGACTCGGCGCCCACGGTAGGGCCCAGCAAGATGACTGAGTCCCCAGAGAGGGGGCACGGGGAGCCCCAGCCGGCCTTGGGGTCCAGCACTTCCTCCACCTCCTCCTTGCCGCACAGCAGCGGGGCCTTGGGCGACAGCGCATCCTGCAGGCCAGGCCTCTGCTCGGGGCTGCCCAGGAGCTCGCACAGGGACGAGTACTCCTCGGCCTCCAGGTCCTCCTTCCGGCCCGGCGCTGGCAGCAGTGGGAGGTCCCCAAAGTCGGCAGCCGAGCAGCAGTGCCGGCTGTCGTCCAGCCAGCGGTCGGCCTTGCTCACCTCGGGGCACTGCAGCAGCCCGCCGGCCTCCTCCTTCACCCCACCCGCTGTCTCCTGCTGGGAGTCCCGGGGCACTGCAGCCTTCTCCCCAGGGGGCACCTCCTCCTGGAAGCCCAGGCAGGCTGAAGCCTCCCGGGTGCCGTCCTGGCTGGCACTGTCAGTGGCCTTTCCGCCCTGCTCCAGACCCTTGGTGAGCTCGCCGGGATGCAGCCCCCACCGAGGACAGGCATCCCCCAGGTTCTCCTCGGGCCAGGCAAAGGGGTGGGTACCATCCGCCGAGCCAGCAGAGGTTGTGTCTGGGAAGCAGTCAAAAGCCACGGTGGGGTCTGAGGCCGCGGCCCCCAGGGTGGGCTTGGCGCCGAAGGAGAGGGGACCAGCTGTCTTCTTGGGGTCAGGGGTGGTGAAGCCCACAGAGGGGTCTTCAAATAGCCCCGGACTGAAGTCCTTGGCGCTGCTGCCCTTGTCCAGCTGCAGGGCCTCGGGCAGGGCCTCCGGCTCCCCTGGCCGTGGCCACGCACCCTTGGCCACAGGGTCCAGGCAGGCGCTGTGGTTCTCCAGAGAGAAGGGCGGCTTGCCGGTGTCTTTGGCCAGGCCCGGTGCCTCAGCCCAGGCCTTGTCGGCCTTCTCACTGATGGCCTCCTGCAGCCCCAGGATCTCGGAGGCCAAGTCTTCCTGTGCCAGGGCGCTGAGCAGCAGCCGCGGGCAGTCTCGCTCGCCAGCTACAAGCTTGGAGAAGCTGTCGAGAGGCAGGCTGCTGTGCAGGCTCTGGAAGGAGTCGTCGGACTTGGTGGACATGTCGTCCGGTGAGGTCACGGAACAGGTGGACACGGACTCGGGCTTGGCCTTGGAGCCGCCGTGGACCCTGGCAGGGCTGCCGCGGGCCTGGCTGCAGTAGAGGAAGCTGCGCTCCAGCGGGTCCTCAGAGCCGCTCAGGTAGTCGGCCTCAGGCGGCTCAGCGTGTGTGGACTGTGGCGTGCTGCTCAGCGGCTCTGATAGCGGTGTGCCCGCTGGCTCGGCCGAGTAGCCGCTGCCCTCGGGGCTGCAGTGCTGGCTTTTGTGTTGCTCCGGCGTCCGGGCCACCAGGCTCTTGAGGCCCTTCTTCTGAGGCCCGGCAGCCTTGGACAGCAGCAGCTGCTGCACGGTGTTGGAGATGTTCTCCACCTGGGAGGTCAGGGCCGTGAGGCTATGCAGGCTGAGGTCCGACAGCAGGCTCTCGGGAAGCTTGTCCTTCTGCAGGGCCTTGCAGTTGGCGGCCTGGGTGTCCACAGAGCTGGCAGCATCCGTCGGGGAGGGGTTGAGCAGGGGCATGAAGTGGCTGTGGTCAGTGAGGCCAGCGGGGAAGGCCCCAGGGCCGAGTGGCTGCTGGTTGTAGGGAAAGTTCTCCAGGTTGGGCATCAGTGGAGACGGGGTGGAGCTGTAGGAGGGTGAGCGGCCCACGGAGCGGGCGGGCGAGTGGCCGGAGCTGGGGCTGAAGGTCTGGTAGTACTGCTCTGGGGTCCTGACAGTCGCGTCCGGCTGACAGTAGCCTGGGCCTTGCTGCCCATAGTGTTGGTACTTTGCGAGGTTTTGGTAGTGCAGGCTTTCCTGGGCATGGTGACGGCTCTGGAGGGCCTGCTGCTGCTGCTGCTGCTTCTGTGGGTCATAGCTGAGGCGGCTGGACTGGTAGGCATGAAGGTTTGGGACCCGCTGGCCAGGGGCCAGGCTGGCGTTGGCGGTCAGCGGCCTGTCGTGGGGCTGGGCGGAGGGGGCTGTGCAGCTCTTGTAGGAGTGGGCCCCTTGCCCACCGGCCTGGCCACTGGAGGAGTAGGTAGAGGAGGTGGGGAAGGACTGGGACTGCTGGGGGAAGTGGCTGCCCTGGGAGAAGGGCAGGGGGGAGGCAAGGTCACTCTGGGGTTTCTGCCTCTGGAGCTTGGGGTATGCCAGGGATGGTGGGGGCTGCGGCAGCTGCTGCTGGACGTGGAGGGCATGAGTCCGGAAGGGCAGCTGGGCACCCTGCTCTGGGTACTGCCGGCTGGGGGGCACCACTGTCTTTTTCATCAGGTTCTCGTCATATTTGCCCACCCCGCCTGGCAGGGGCTGCGGCTGAGGGGGTGGTGGCTGGGGGCCCCCCCAGGCCTGCAGGCCCTCCTCGCCCGAGTAGCGGCCCGGGTAGGGGCTGCCGTCCTGGACAGTGTAGCCCGCGAAGGCCGGCCTCCCTGGCGGGGCCTGCGGCGAGGACAGGCCTTTGCCGGCGCGCGCGGTGGCGGGCGTGCCCCCGCCGCCCTCGTAACCGGGGAAGGGCTGCGGGCCGTAGTAGTCCTTGGTCAGCAGACGCTGTCGGTCGCAGCTCAGCCCGGCCTGGCTTGGCTGCCTGTAGTTCTCCAGGCGCGACGTCTCCTGTGAGGTCTGCTGGTAGGTCTGCTGTTTGCCATGGAAACCACACCTTTCTCGAAAAGACTGCATGACTTGGGCTGGTTATCTGTGAAAAGAGAAAGGGCAAGAGGGAGGGCGGGGAGAGGAGGGCAGAGCGGGCGGGGTTCAGATGGGCCATTTCCTTCCCTTGGAAAGCCAGCCCCCTCCCGCCCCGCCCCCTCCTGCAGCCGCCCCACCAGCTGTGCACATATTGACAACTTGTGTGTCAGGGCCGTGTGCTCTGTAATTCCCGCTCTGACGGGGACAGGGAGGTGCAGCCCGGCCGCCCAGCGCCAGCCACTGGGGAGCTGCCCCCTCCTGCCACCAGTTCCCCTCCTCCTCCCCGCCGGCTCAGAATCAGCCATTCCCGCTCCCCCATCCCCTGGGGCTGCTGGATCCGGTAATCTAGCCCCAGCGCAGCAGTGTTCAGGCGTGACCCAGCTCGTGAGTGTGTGTATGTGTGTGCGTGGCACGGGGGATGGCCTGCCCTGCCCCAGAAACCACTCACTGAGGCCTGGAGTCTATGCACATGAGCATGCACGCACGCACACACTCACGCACACACACACACACACACACACACACCCCTTCTCCATCACTGCACACACACAAACAGCTTCTTCTTCACTGCACACACACACACACTCCCCTTGTCTATTACACACACACACACACATCCCCCTTCATCAGTGCACACACACACCCCTTCATCAGTGCACACACACACCCCTTCATCAGTGCGCATACACACTCCCCTTGTCTATTACACACACTCCCCTTGTCTATCATCACACACACACACCTTCATCACTGCATACACACACTCCCCTTGTCTGTTACACACACACAAACACCCCTTCATCACTGCACGTACACACTCCCCTTGTCTATCATCACACACACACCTTCTTCATCACTGCACATACACACTCTTGTCTATCATTACACACACACACTTTCATAACTGCACACACACACTCCCCTTGTCTATTACACACACACACCTCTTCTCCATCAATGCACACACCTTTGTACACACACACACACACACACCAATGCACACACAATCCCCTTGTCTATCATCACACACACCTTTTCCATCATTGCATACACACATTCACCCCTTCATCACTGCACACACACACTCCCCTTGTCTATCATTACACACACACACACACACACACACACACACTCTCTCTGTCTCTCCCCCCTTCTCTGTCACTGCTATGCCCTCTGGAAGCTGTCTGTTCCTTCTGGCAGGCGCTGATGAGGGGCCACTGAGCCACTGTGGGCATAAGCTGTCCCTACCCGGAGCGTGGGCAGTGGCCCTGCCTCCTGTGTTGGTGTCACAGGCACGTAAACAGGCCGCGCGGCCCTGACGAGGCAGCGATGGGGCAGAGCTGCAGTCCCTCTGCCTGAGGCGCCTGGGCCTCCAGGTCAGCCCCGCCCGCCTGCACCGGGTCAGAGCCAGGCTGAGAGCCCATCTGTTTATGATTTTCAGGGCTGGGCACGCAAGGAGTCCAGCCTGCACCAAAGCAAGATCCTGGGTCAGGAAATGACCCCAGGGTGGGGGTGGGGCTTGGGGGGGCCCTTCAGGGCAGAACCATGGGGTCACATAACAGGCCGGCTGTAGCATCCAGGCTAGCGCCCCCCCCAGACCCTTCGAGGAGGGAAGAAGGAGCAAGGACACCCCTGGCTCACGGGGAGACACACAGAGGGCTGGTCGCAGCCTGCATCCCGGCCGTTGGGTTTACCCACACCTTGCTCACCTGCAGGGCCCAGGCCCCCAGAAGGGCACAGGGGACTTTTCAGGGCCCATTCCAAACCCAAGAGGAAGGGGTGGCCTGGCGTGTGCTCCGAGCCTCCAGGGCTGTGTGAGGCACAGAAAATAAGGGGCACAGAGAAGGGTGCCGACACACAGATGTGAAAGGGAAGAAGCATTCCCCCGGGGGTCTCGGTCACCCCTTCTTCATCCAGCTCCCACCTCCTCATGCAGTTGTGGGGGTCGGGGGAAGCTGACCTGGGAGGGGCCCAAGTTGAGCAGGTCCAGCCTAGGGCAGCTGGATGGCCCCAAGGAGCCCCATTATTCCAGCCCAGGCCCCTCCCTGCCTTGGTGGTTGGCTGGTTCAGCCCCAGGGCCCCAAGCCCACCTCAGGGCCCCAAGCCCACCGCAGGGCCCCACAGCCCACTCCAGGGCCAGCCCCATGGCCATGGCCTCTCCCTGGCTCATCACAGGCGCCCTGATGTGGAGGCCCCCCTCTGACCCACTTCAGTCCATCCCGCGGCTTGGATCAAACACGACAGGAGTGCCTGCTGTGACCCAGAGCTGGAGGCAGTGCTGGTTCTAACGGGTGGCTCCTGCAGGTGGGCAGCCCCGGGGCCCCCACACCGGGCTCCCAGGTGGGCGCCCCCTGCCGCCCTCAGGCAGCACTCGCGGGCGGCCCCCACTGCCCAGGCTGTCAGAGGCAGTTGGAGGCACCTCTGCTCAGGGTGTCCCCCGCAGGCAGGCAGGGTCGGCTGGGCCCCTGGGCCCTGCCCTGCCCTCCCCGGCCACGTTACAAGCCCGGAACTTGCACACCCAGGCTGGCTTGGGAGGCTTCGCCTCGTCTCTCTGCACAAATTACATCCCGGCTTTTATTAGTCCCAGATCGCGCTCATTTCCCGCTGAGTGTCTTGTGGATATCATTAACATTTCTACAGCTTTTTTTAATACACTTTTTTCACATTCCCCCAAAATGCATTACCAGAAACATTATTTAAAAAGACTGTGCTCTGACCAGCGCCCCCTCCCTGTTTAATCAGTCCAGCTGCCGCATCTTTTAATGTCGCCAAGCCGTGTTACAGCGGGTTTTCCGATACACAGGAGCAGCTGGACGTGGTGAGAGCATCTATCTCGAAGAAAAGACAGTTCAATTAAAATACGAGAAGCCCTGCGCCTGATGAAGGCAGCAGAACGCTCACCCAAGCGCCGCCCCCCAGCCTGGCGGGGGCGGGCCCGGGCCCCCCCAACCCGTGCAGGAACAAAGGCCCCGTCCCACCAGCACCCCCGGGACAAAGTGGGGCTCGGCCTCTTTAAGAGCCGCCTTGGGCCGCCACAGGCTCTGTTGTTATTAATTATTGTGATTATGATTACTTTTCAAGAGGACCATCAAAGGACAGAAGGGAAAGAGGCAGGCAGAGAGCTGGGGTGGGCAGCATCGGGAGGTAGATGGTGACCTCCGAACCTGGGAGGGAAGGAGGGGGCAGGAGGGCACCAGCTGGGGGTCAGGGGTGTGCCCAACACTCCTTCACTCCCGGTCCAGCCCGGCCTCCCTATCCCTGCTTCCCCTCCCCCTTCTCCCAAACACTAGGTTAAGGGACATCTCTGAAATTCTAACCAAATGGGAAGCAAAGGAAGAGGGAAAAGGAGGGAGGGAGAAAGTCCTGAGCTCCAGATCACCTCCCATGGTGACTCCTGCAAGCTGGCCTGCCCACCCCGTGCCCCAAGGCTTCTCTACCTCAGTGACGGGTATCCCTGCCCTGCAAGGAGATGTGATGAGCCCCAGAGCCCACCCCAGGCACAAGACCAGCAGCCCCCAAAGGTGTTTGGTAGCAGGTGAGCCAGGGCTCAGCCCTTCTTTCTGGCAAAGAGCAGAAGTCTCTGGTCCCCCTGCAGGCACTGTGGGGCCCATGGGGGCAGGGGCAGCCTTGGCCATAGGGCCTGCTCCTGCCTCCTGCCCTGTTACAGAGAATGGGAGGCTCAGAAAAGCCAGGACCTGCCTGTGAGCCACCCATAGGAAGTTCTTCCAGATGGACGCTGCAGCAGTGTGGACTGAGAATTCCCACTTCAGAGGAAGGCCCCCGGAGCATGACAAGGAAAGGGGGTTCCAATGTCCCCTCGGCAACCTCTGAGGCCCCAGAAGCGGGCTCGGGCCCGCCCCACCGTAGGGAGTCCACTCCTGGCTGCCTGTTGTGCGCTGAGCAGCCTCAGAGAGAACTCACTGGGTCCACGGCCTCTTCAGCCCCCAGGGTCAGGTTTCAGGTCAGGGAGATGGGCCTGACAGCATAGGCAGGAGCTTACTGCAGCTCCACTGGGGCTGGGGAGGGAGGGAGGGGGCGAGAAAGGAGCTTCTGTACCCTAGCTGGCTCTGGGGGTACAGGCGCATCCCACCTGCTAACCCAGAGTGGTTTTGTGACCTCGTTTTCTGACTTGTAGCTGCAGGGGAAAAGCTTTAAAACCCAACCCCCCTCAAGACTGGGGAACCAGGAGGCTGGGGTGTCCCGAGAGGATCAGAGCTGGTGGGACCACCTGGGCCTCCCTCTGAGTTGTAGGTGATGAAGACTGTGAACAGGACACCTTGATTAAAACCATCAGTCGCTAGTCAAATTTACGGCTATTCTGTGGGGTCTATTTTGAGTCCCAAGGGCTTGGCTTGAATGGAGGGGGAATGAGTTTCCAAGGAGGCCCCAAGACAAGACAGCCCAGTGCCCTCAGGCCTCTGGGACAGGGAGGGCCTAGGGGTCAGTCGCTGGGGGAGGTCTGCCTGGGGCAGAGGGGCCCATCCAGGGGCAAAAGGAATTACAGAGAACAAGGCAGCCCCCCGCCCCGTGTGTGGGCAACACCCCCATAAATGCTGTGTGGCCCTCGCTCACCGGCACCCAAGGGAGAGCCCCTCAGGTCCGACATGCCACTCTATAGGCCCGAAAGAGGCAGGCAGCCAGCCAGGCCCCTTTGCTGAGGCTGGGGTCCCAGGAGACGGGGATCTTTGAAGGATGTTGGAAGGGGGGGGTGGGGTTTCTGGACTCTGTAGATGTTTGGAATGCGCTTCCTAAAGCCCACCAAGCTGCCTCCTCCAAGGACTCCCTGGCAGAACAGCCAAGACCTACTAAGCCACCAGACCAGAGCCCCCGCCTTGGGGTTCACCCACCAGGACATGTAGTGCCCCATCCGAGCACTCCACTATCCTGGGCACTTCGGGGCACTGCCTGTGGGCTTGCTGCTCTGTTAGTTCCCTAAGGCACCCCTCCTAGGAAGGGAGCCATGACCCCACTTTCAGGAGTAACCTAACCTAATGAATTCCCACAGCACAGCCCACAGGCAGCAAAGCTAAGCTCTCAGCTCTGTTCCCTGACTTCTAAAGCCATGCCTGCTGCCCCCGCCCCCAGTGCAGCTTCTGGGATGTGAGGGCCAGTAGGTCCAGAGACCTGGGTCAGCTGGGCTGGAGGGGCCCATGGTCCAGGGGGTGAGAGGCAGATGGCCAGCCAGCCCCCTCCCCACCGTGAGGTGTGGTGCAGCAGGAAGGAGTCAGCGCCACTGTGTTGCTGGCCTCCTGGAGCCCTCCGGGGGGAGGAGGCAGTTGGCGAGGGGGGCTCCATGCCCATCGGTCTCCTGTAGATAGTAGCTGCTTTTGCATCATTTTATCCACCATTCAACAAAAAGCAACCCCCTTTCCCCAACTCTGTCAAAATGAGGAAAAAAAAACAGGGGGTAGTGCTGGGATGCGGACAGCCAAGAGGGCCAGGGTCAGTCACCCACGCACTCAAGTACAAGGGGCTAGTCCAGAGGCTGGTGTCGGGGGCTCCCCAGCTGCCCCGTGCCCTGGTCTTACAGGTGGCTACACGCTACAGACGCCAGAGAGTCCGTCTGTCCGCTGGCTTTCAGGGGAGCCAAAGAAGGCAAGGAGAGAGCCTCCCCTCTCACCCTGTGTGCCCCACCCACTGTGACCTCCTGAGGAAGAGCAAGTACCAAAGGACTGAACTGGCAGTCAGTCCAGCATCTCCCCAGGCCTCGGGGCCTTTGCACGGCCTTTCCTCTGCCGGGAAGACCATGCTCAGGGATCTCCATGGCTCCTCTGGCTCCTGGGCTGCAAGCCTTTGCTCATGTGACCTTCTCAGGTGGCTGACCCTCACCACTGTGTTTGAAACCCACGCTCCATCTCCCCTACACCACCCCTACTTCTCTAAGGTAACTAGCCACAGGGCTGGCTGGCTTCACTTTTTTCCTGTCCTCTTTAGAAAGGAGTTCCACGAAAGCAGGGATTTTGCCTGTTTTGTTCGCACCCATATCCCGAGTAAGGGCTTCATGGATGACATTAGTGCTGAAGAACCCACCTGCTAATGAAGGAGACACGAGAGATGTGGGTTCCATCCCTGGTCGGGAAGATCCCCTGCAAAAGGAAATGACAACCCACTCCAGTATCCTTGCCTGGAGAATCCCATGGGCAGAGGAGCCTGGTGGACTACAGCCCACAGGGCTACAGAGAGTCGGACACGACTGAACAATAACTGTTGAATGTATATTGTTTAAAATGTCACATGGGACTTTCCTGCTGGTCCAGTAGTTAAGACTCCACCATTCTACTGCAGGGAGCACAGGGTTGATACCTGGTAGGGGAACTAAGATCTCAGATGCTGCCAGTTAATAAAATCCAATGTCTAATTGTTTAAAAATACATACATACATAAAGTGTCACAGTATGAAAATATCCAGAACAAGGCTGAGTACAGGTACAGAGCACACTTGGGTGGGGATGAGGGGCTTGTGGCTGCACCTCCTCACTCATTTGACAAAGATCTCCTTGGGGGGTGGCAGAAAGCGCACCTGTGAAGGGCGCAGGTGAGAAGGGAGGGAGGCTGCTCCAGCTGCCTGCTGCCTGTGGGATGCAGGACCCAAGGTGCCAGAGCCTCTGAGTGTTTCACAGAAAGACGAATCTCTCATTTTAAAAAACGTTATCTGGGCAGAAGAGTTAAATAGACATTTCTCTGAAGAAGACCTACAGATGGCTGACAGGCGCATGGAAAGAGGCTCATTATTGCTAATTATTAGAAAAATGCAAATCAAAATGACAATGAGGTATAATACCACCTCACACGCGTCAGAATAGCCATCATTTAAGAAGTCTACAAATAACAAATGCTGTAGAGGGTGTGGAGAAAAGGGAACCCTCCTACACTGTCGGTGGGAATGTAAATTGGTGTAGCCACTGTGGAGAATAGTATGGAGACTGCTCAAGAAACTAAAAACAGAATTACCATACGATCCAACAATCCCACTCCTGGGCGTATATCTGGAAAAGATGGAAACTCTAATTTAAAAAGATACATGCACCCCTATCTATGATCATAGCAGCATATTCACAACAGTCAAGACATGGAAGCAACCTAGACGTCCATCGGCAGAGGAATGGATAAAGATGGTGTGGCGCATATACACAATGGAATACTGCTCAGTCATAAAAAGAATGATATCATGCCATCTGCAGCAACATGGGTGGATCTCAAGATCATCATTCTAAGTGTAGAAAGTCAGAAAGATAAATACAACGTATTACTTATATGTGGAATCTAAAATATGACAAAAACGAACATAGCTACGGAACAGAAACAGACTCACAGAGAACAGGCTTGTAGTTGCCAAAAGGTAAGGGTGGAATGGATGGGCAGTTCGGGATCAGCTGATGCAAACTATCACATATAGGATGGATAAACAAAGGTCCTCCTGTAGAACACAGGGAACTGCATTCAATGTCTTGTGATAAACCAGGACGAAAAAGAATCTGAAAAATATATAACTGAATCACTTTGCTGTAAAACAGAAATCAACACATTATAAATCAACTAGACTTCTATAAAATTTAATAAAATGTTATCAACCAAGCAAAAAAGTTCAACACCCCAGAGATCCAAGAGAACCGGGCTTCAGGCTGTATCTGCTCACAAGCTCCCTGGTGTCAGACAAAGGTAGCACTTGGCCTGAGCAATGCCAGGCACCTGGGGGGTGCCTGATGTGAAGAGGTGGGAACAGGAGTGCCCAGAACACTCCCTGGACTCTGGGAGAAGCCCTGAGACCAGCACTATTCACTTAAGCTGTGGAGTGGAGCACTGGGGGCCGGGTGGAGAGCAGTACTGAGCTGCGGGGGGCCCCATGGAACCAGAGCTCTGA
Organism: Bos taurus; assembly: GCF_002263795.3. Taxonomy (NCBI): domain Eukaryota; kingdom Metazoa; phylum Chordata; class Mammalia; order Artiodactyla; family Bovidae; genus Bos; species Bos taurus. The sequence continues at coordinate 34,669,918 of NC_037346.1, forward strand.
GGGCTGCAAAGGCTGGTGGTAGGAGGCCCAAGGCCACAGAGGTGCTTATAACCCTCCTTGGAGCTCCACCCCAGCGCCGATTAGGGAGGCCCTGCTGTCTCCCCCGGCCCCACAACATTGCTGGGTCCCTGCCGGGCTCCCTGGTGGCATCATCACAGTGGTAATTACATAATTAATGGTCTAATGAGCCACTTCACCTGTGTCTGCCTTGCTGGAAAGTAGCCTGAGGAGGGCAAGGGCTTCATCTGTTGCGTCCTAGGCTCTAAGCCTAGAAACTGCTCCAAGTACGTGCCTTTTTCAAAAAATATTTTATTTATTTGACCGTGCCAGGTCTTCGTTGCAACAGGCGGCATCTTTAGTTGCGGCATGCAGGATCCAGCTCCCTGACCAGGGATTGAACCAGGGCCCTCTGCATGGAGAGTGCAGAGTCTTAGCCACTGGACCACCAGGAAGTCCCAGTAGATGCCTATTAAATGCTGCCTGGACAGAGGGGCAAGAGTACGTTACCTAACCCTCATCACAGCCCTAACAGAGGATGACAGGCCTGGAGGCCAGGACGTGTGTGCAGCAGCCAACCAGGAAGGGACAACAGAACTTCTGCTCTGCCCTCCACAGCCCCTGGGTCACAGCCCTCAGTGCCCGCACCCACTCGCTCACCAAGCCCGTCTCTTACGCTGCGCAGGGGCAGAGCTGGGTGCTGAGGATCCAGAGGAAAAAGCAGTGACTTCTGCCCTCCTGAGGCAATCAGACAGGCAGCTGACTGTGGGGGTGTGACACCCACAAGGGGCTCTGGGGGTGGGGAAAGGAGGCGGTCAGGGCCAACTGGAAGGAGGGGGCCCACTGATGGGAGGCAGGACTGACCAGGTGGGTGGTCCCAGTTACCACCCCTCCCAGATGGGGAGTCAGATGCCCACTATCCACCTGATACCACCTCCCCTGCCCCCTAGCAGTCCTGCACAGTCATCCGCCATTTGTAACTGCTGCCTGCTCACTGCTCCCAGGGAAGGGCCACTCTCCCCACTCTGTGGGGCCCACTGGTCTATAAAGCTGGAGAGGGGTCTCCTGGCTTGTTTCTGACCAGGGTGCCATCGTCCCCCTCCACCACACCGCCAGCTGCTGTGAGCAGTGAGCCACCAGAAGCCTTCCAGGTCAAGCCACCTCCTCATTTTGCAGAGGGTTAGTGGAAGCCCAGACAGGGGCTGTGACTTGTCCAAGAGGTCCCGCAGGGCTGAGAGACCTCTACAGATCTGTGCTCCAGAATGCCCAGCCACCAGAAAACCAACTTGGAGCTAGAGGCCAGAAGTGGGGGTCCAGACCCTTCTTTTGGACATCCAGCATCCCAGGAGTCCGAGAACGCCCCCTCCTTTCCCCGGCCTGGGCAGGAACCTCCCCTCCCTTCCTTGCCTGACACCCCCGTTCCACTGCATCCTGACAGCCCCTCCCGGCGCGGTTCCACCTGGGGAAGCCGGGAAGTGGTGCCCCTCCCTCCCCCAGCCCCAAGGGAGGAAGCCGCCTGTCAGGCCGCCGCGGCGTGTCAAATCCTCTTGCTGCCTAATTGTGAGACGGCGGCGTTTAAAGAAACGCTTTTCTGGCCGTCTGCCACACCGCAAACTGCTTGGTATAATTTTATTATTAAGGAGAGAGAAAAAGAGGGAGGGGGTGGAGAGAGAGAGAGAGAGAAAGGGAGCGAGAGAAGGAAATTGCTTAGTCCGAGTCAGCTGGTGGAGTATTCTCAACGTGAACGCGGCCCGGCTTTCCAGTTGGCAAGCTGACTTCGTTAATTGCGCATTCAGTCTCTACTTAGGGTAATTGAAACGAAGCGGGGCCCGGGTCTGACAATTAGGGTCTGCGACTAGGCCGTTAACCCTTCCGCCCCCGCCCCCGGCTCCCACGCACCCCTGGGGGCGGCGGGCTAGCGCCCCAGCGTCGGCAGGGTTAACGCGGCGCGGGCGCCGGCCGAGCGGGGGATGGGGCGAGGATGGGGGGCGTGCGGGGGCGCTTGCGGCCTCGCCGGCCCCCCCGCAACAGATGTTTCAGGCGTGTAAGACAAAGACAGAGCTCCTGCCGCTGCCGGAGAAAATCCGCAGGACTCCCTCAGGGGCAGGTAAAATTTCACCTTCTATGTGTGTTCCCCCGCCCGCCCCCGCCCGATTTCCCGGCCTCTGCGCCAATCCGGAAAGCGCCACCAAAGACGCCGCGCCGCCGTCTCCGCCGCCCAACCCGCTGACCCCAGCAAGGTCGCGGCGACCCCGGGCTCCGCCAGCCGCGCGCCGGCCCCTCCTGGGGCGCCCCCGGCCGCAGTCCCGCGATCGCAGGCGCCGGGAGCGAGGAAGGGGCGCTTTTCTCGCCACGAGGCGGAGGTGGCGGAGACACCGCGCGCCTCCCTCCGGCCTGCGCTGGGACCCCGGGGGCTGCGCCCCTGCGGCCCCCATCATTCATCTCCCTGATTCCCGCTGTAGCCGCCCTCGGAAGTCAGCCGAGTGAAGCAGCTGTTCCTTGCACACTCCACTTGACCAAAGATGATGATAAATGAGGCCCGGGCTGCGTCGGGAACGCGGCGGCGGCGGCGGCCGCGAGGGGCGCGCAGGGCGGGGCGTACAGCCTGTACCCCCTCCCAGCGCCCCGGGAAGGGCGAGGACGCTAAGGACAGAGGCCGACGGCCGCAATCAAAGGCCCGCACTCCCCTCTCGGCGCTCCGCGCCGCCTCGATGCGGGCGGAGAGGAGCCAGGCAAAGGAGCGCCCCCAACACCGGGGCCTACGCGAAGACCCCCTCCTCGAGGCGGCACGGCCCTCCCTCCGCATCCCGGGCCCGAGTGCCTTGGTCCCCACCGTGCCCTCGCCCGCGCCTCAAACCTATTAACGCTCGTAAATAATGAATAATGGAGCGAAGCTTCCCTCCGCCGCCAGCTGCGCCCGGTCCCGGGGAGGGGGCGCCCCGGCCGGGCGCGGGGGCCCGGGCGCACGGCCCCGCACACGTGCAGCCGCGGCACGCAGGCGGGCACCCCGCCCGCCGAGGAGGGGGAATCCCGCTCTGCCCTCCCCAACGCCACCTCCCCTGGAGTCCTCTGGCACCGAACGAGGCGAGAGCGCGCGCGAGCTTCCCAGCCGGAGAGGGTTATTTTTAACCTGCCCCCCTTTCCTTCCCAGCCTCTCGGGTTTGCGCGCCCGTCCGCCCCCCCCCGCCCCCCCCCCCCCAAGCAGCCGAGGACGCAGGCTCCTCACCTCGCTCAGCGCCTCCGGACTCCGAGCGCCTCCCCCGGCCCGCGGCTCCCGCCCCTGCACGGGCATCGCGCGGCTAAATCTCAGCCTGGAAAGGACCGATTAGGAGCCGCGTGCCTTTCTGCGAAATATTGGAACCGGCTGGGCTGGGGGCGGGGATCCCGGCGCGCTCGTCCCCTCGCCTCCCTCCGCGCTCGCTCAGCTCTCCCTCTGCAGACGCGGGGCGGCCAAGTCAGGGCGCCGAGACCCCCTCTGGATTTCGTCCTTCTCTCCTCAACGCCCACCCTTCTTCAATCATCCACGAAGCTGGAGCTTCTAACACGCGGACCCTCCGGCAGCTGCGGCGCCAAGTGGGGCGCTGCCTCCCCCATCTCCAGCCTCCTCCCTAAGCCGCTCCAAACACACACACCATTTACACAACAGCGGCCTTGCACACCGGCGACTTCAAGGCGGACCGCCAGGCCCGGCCTGGGGCGCGGGGGGCGGGGGGGGGGGGCGCTCCTCCCCCAGCCTGCCCCCTCCTCCCGGCCCCTTCCCCAGCAGGCCCAGCAGCCCCAGCAGCCCAGACCCCCGCCCCCTCCTTCAGAGGCCTGGGGCGCAGGAAGTCCACGTCCACTCCCATTACCCTGCTCGCCAAAAGGCCACCCACCCAAACCCCAGCCTGTCCTTCGCCCCAGAGAGGGGGCAGGCAGCTAAGGATAGGGCTGGACCCAGAACCCCCTGGGGGCCTCGGCTGGATCAGTCATTTGACATTTTCCAGACTGCTCAGGCATCGACCCCCTGACCACCTCCCTTCTGAAGCGGGGTGGGGGGGGGGCGGGGGGTGCCGAGAGAAACCGGCTGCAGAGCCTCCAGGGGTGGGGGGTAGACTGGAGGTCTGGCCTGCTGGGAAGAGGGAAAAGGGCCTTCCCGCCCGGAGTGCTGGCCCAGTAGCAGCAAAGAACAGGGCATATTTGGGAACTGGGGCCAAATTTCTCTCCCAGGACTAGCTGAATGGGGTGGGCGGGGCGGTGGGGAGCAAACAGGCGCAGCTCCCACCCCAGGGTAGCAGCCTCTGGCCAAAATTACTGCAGAGGTAAGAAGCCTGGCCGGTTGGAGCTGGGGTGGAATACAGATGTGAGAACAGCTGGTCTGCTGACACCCTTGGCCATCTGGGAGGCCCAGCCTGGCCTGGACAGGAGGAGGTTTGAGGACAGAGCAGGGATCTCCTGGGCACACACACAGCCTGGCAGGGCAAAGGGGGGTTGTCACCGGGCTTCTCTCCTCAACCAGCCTGGATACAGAGCCTGGGGCCTCCCCCAGGTCTTGAAAATTCTCAGTAACCCTCAGACCACGGAAGCAGGTGTAACAGCAGGACAGCGTGTCCGTCCCCTCCTAGGGCCTTGGCAGATCATACCGTTGACCCTCAAGCTGCCATCTGGAAGGTGATGTAACCTCTCATTTCACAGATGGGGAAACTGAGCCCTGGAGTTGGGGAAGGGGGTGGGGACAGGGCTCCTAGCTCCTCCCACCCCAGCTTGTAGGAGTCCTCCCTTTCTAGGGCCAAGGATGACAGGGAGGCCCTGGTTCGCTCCTTTGGAAATTTCAGAAAACTGTTTTTCTTGGGAGAAAAAAAGGGCAGGGGCCTGGTGTGGTGAAGAGCTGGAGAGAAATCACACTGTGCACCAACTACCCGCCCAATCTCCTCCTCCCCCCAAGCCCCTCCCAACCCCTTCAGACTCAGCCACCCTGGTGATGAGGGTCTTACTGAGGGTCCCAGGAGGAACCTCATGTGCGGCCCAGATGTGAATGTCACAAGCTCTTCACACGTGTGTGGCTGGTTAGGACAAACCACAACTTCACATAGGGCCTGGCAGTTTTGCGTCGCCCAAACAGGCAGCTCCTATTTTGATATGAGAGGGAGTCTCCATCTCAAGGCTGGATTCTGGGTTGGGGGGACTCTGCCAGATGAACAGCTGGGGCCACCCTGTGCTCCGGGCTCCCCTGCTGCCCCTCTGCTGGGAAGGGAGCTTCCATTTCCGGGCAAGGCTTGGATGGATGCTCTGCTGCCCCCTCTGCCCCCCATTCCTTGCTCTCCCCAAAACCAGGTGGATCCTGGGCAGCCCCCCTAAACACGTCGCCTGGTGACCAGAAGCACTGGCTTTTGGGGAAAGCAAACCACCAGCTCAAACCTGGAGGCAGCCTGGGACCGCTCTCCTCAGGACGGAAAATATTTGCCTTTGGTTTTCGGCTGCTGCTTTGTCCTGGCTGACTTTCCTCTCCTCCATGCAGCCGTGAGACGTGGAGGTGCTGGGGGGCGCAACCGAGGGGAGGGCAGCTGTCTGACTCCAGCGTCCAGCTGTTCTGAACAGCACTCTGTTTCTCTCCCAGGACGGACAGGATACTTTCTGCCCATTCTCTGTGCTTGTAGCTGAAAGCATGTTTCTTTCTCCCCAGGCCCGGCCCTCTCGGGCCTCCCCTCCAACTAAACCAGATCTCCTGGCCCACCCCAGATTCCGGTCACTAGGTGTCTGGGAAGCTCCTCTCTCAGTTGTTCGCAGTGAACTCAGCCCGACCCCTGGAAGCCTGTTCTGGAAAGCTGCGGGAGAATCTTTGCTGGCCAGCTCTGCGCTGACCACAGGGAGAGGGCAGTCTTCTATCGAGACGGGGGCTCCAGAGATGTCAGAGTCACATCGGCCAGTTGTGGGGGCTCGCTGGTGGCTCTGGAATACTGGGAGTTGTCACCTGGCCCAACTTGGTCCCCATCCTGTAAAGACCTGGGCTCTGATGCCACACAGCTCTGCACACCATGCTGGGTGACCTTGGGCCGCTCACTTCACCTCTCTGAGCCTCACGCTCCCCAACTGAAGCCTGCTCGTACCCCGACACGCCGACGCGGGTCCGTGAGACTGGCAGAGATGCCGTGCTTGGTGCCTGGTGGAGGAAGCACAAGCAGCAGCGGTTTCCAGCGCTGCCCATGGGGCGAGAGCCAGACCCTGCACTGCCTCTGCCTCCCAGGGAGCTAAGGGTGAAACAGAGCAGGTCCTCAGGAAGGGGCCGGAGCCGGGGGCTGGGACCCAGGGTTAAGGTCTGTGCTCAGACGTGTCCCGACCCCCATGGCAGATGAGCTGTCCTCCCGGCTGGACTGCCGCTGTTGTGTGTGAGCTGGGTGGAGGGCAGAGTCTGGGTTTCTGTGACTCTTAACGAGCTCCCAGGTGAGGCTGCCTGCTGGCCTGGGGGCTGCAGAGGGCAGCAAGCTCTCAGCCCCTGGAGGAGGCTGGGCTCAGTGAGGGGCTCTGAGTCCTGTCCTGTCCAAGGAGGGCTGCCCAGGACCTGGCGTTAGCCTGTGGCTCCATGTTCCCGAGCCGTCTGTCTCAGAGCCGGGGTCCTGCAGCTCTGCTCCCCCGCCCCCCAGACTCTGCACCCAGCCCTGCTTCCTGGTGGCACTGAAGGGCAGCTCATGCTGCTGAACCCATGGTCACTTCAAGTCTAGGCCTCCTGGGCCTCAGTGGCCCTGTCAGGACAGTGGCAAACTGGGCTAAACTCATCCCCCCTTTCCATTGATGGTTCCAAACCCTCTCCCCTTCCCTGACCCCTTCCGAGGGGCAACAGATCCAGACCCCAGCACTGACCCCAAGAGCTGCAGACCTGGGGTGGGTACAGGGCTCACCCAGACCCATCCTCACCACCTCACGTGCCTGGCGCTGCCCTAGTAAGCACTTTCACAACAAACTTCATCTTCATGCCAGTCCCGCGGGTGGGTCCCATGACCACCCTTGTTTCACAGATGACATTGCTGAGCCCAGAGACCTGACGCCCGAGGCCACACCCTGGAGGAGGGGCCGGGGGCGGACCTGGGTTCTCTCAGGCTGGCTCGGCCCCTAGGCGTGCCAGACCACGGAGGATTCCTCTGGGGAAACCACTCGTTTTGGCCCCTCCAGTGCTGGTGTGGATGTGATGCCTGTCTCTCCCCGGCCGGCAGCGGGCCCCGGTCAAGTTACGGAGGTGGGGGTAAGCCGGTGCAGTCGCTGAGAGAGCTCTTTGGTGAATAGGAACCAGCTGTGCCTCTGCCCTGGCCCAGCCAGGCCCATAGTGGTCTGCATTGCATGAACTGCAGTATGCAGAAACCAAAGCCCGGAGATCCTATATGTGTCCCCGTGAGGGGCTGAGGAACACACATGTGCGGAGGTCTGTACCATGGATATGGGCTTCGTGTGTGGATGGGGTGCAGCTTCTAGGTTGGTGAGCAAACCACAGTGTAGACAGTGTGCAGAGAGGCCCCACCTGTATAAAAGAGGAGGGGTACTTGATTTTTCATTTTTTACCATGAGCCTGTGATACCCACTTAGGATTTTAAGCTTACACTGTGGATAAATACCTACCCTCCAGGCTGGCTCTGAAGATGGCTGGAGAGTGCGCCCCGTGCCGGGCTCCCATCTGGCCCGGCAGTTTTCCAGTTGCCAGGCTACAGCAGGCCGTGGCCATCAGCAGGAGGGACAAGCCCAGCTGCCAAGAGGAGCAGCCTCACTCAGTCCTGCAACAGGCAGCACGGCGATCATGCGTCATCTTACAGATGAGAAAACTGAGGCCTGAACCCCTACAGAGGCCAGGACCTCGCTTCTGGGTGCACCGCCTTGGGGGCAGCTGCCACGGCCAGGGCCCTTGACGAACGGGGCCTGGGGCTCACAGGGACGGCTCCCGGTCTGTGGGACACCGAACTTCTCACTCCATTTCTACCAGCACTCTGCTCCCCTCCAACTGCCAAAACAAAGGCAACACTCGTGATAAGGGCAGAGGCGTCTCTGGCTCCCAGGGGCTGTGAGGGTGCGGCTGACCGTCTGGGAATGCTGGGCTGAGTCCCAGCTGGGCCGCCCGCGCGCCCTGGGCCTGGGCCTCAGTACCTCAGTTGTGAGCAGGCGCGGGGGTCAGTCCCTGGAGGGCAGCGTGTCTAGGGACAGTGCCTGGCAGAGCAGGGCCCAATAAGCAAGTTGTTATTTCTAAGAGGAAAACATTTGTATAATTTTTTATAATAGAGGGCAAGTTCAGGAAAATCCTTGACCAGTCCTAGTGCTGGCTGAGGAGGGGGGTCAGGAAGCTGGGAGCTGTCTAGGGTGACAGGAACCGGGCTCTGGCCTCAGGAGCAGCTGGTGCCTGCCTGGGTGGGCGGCCATGCTGTCTCGGCAGGCAGTGGCCAGAGTGAGACCTGGCTGTCTGAGTTCTCAAGCTGGCACTTTGGGTAAAAGAGACTTGGCTGGCTGGCTGGAGGCCTCTGCAGGCCCGGGCCCGTGGAAAGAGGACTCAGAAAGGCCCTTCTGTCCTCCTGGCTCTGGGCTGCTCTTTTCCAGACCAGAGCCTCCTGTGTCTTTGGAAAGAGCATCGAGTACCCAAGGGCTGCTACTGACTCGCCATGTGACCTCGGGTGAGCCCCCGCCCCCACCTCTCTGGGCCTCCATGTCCTCACCCAGGAGACTGGGCCCACCTCACGGGGTTGAGCAAGAGCCAATGAGAACATGGACAGAAAAGTGCTTTGTCATCGTCACCCTCGTAGCTGCTTCTCACACGATGCTTACGTGTGCAGAGCCCTGCTCTAAGAAGCAGTCTACATATTTTAACTCCTCTTACCAATGATGCAACAGAGGCTCAGAGAGATTAGGGCACTTGTCCAGAGTTGCACAGCTTGTGAGGACCAGAAGCACCATGATAGCAAAGTGCTGTGAGGCCTGATTTTATTATAGTTCAAGGATGTGGGTCAGGTCAAGGATAGCCAAGCTGCACACTTCCTGAGGCAGCTTTGGCCAGTCCAGGAGGGCGGGCGGGGCAGAAGGGCCCTAATCACACCTGAGCAGGAACTCAGGCTCAGAGGAGGCTTTCCGGAGGCCTCCCTGGGTCCGCGTGGCAGGAGGCCTTGGGGGCTGTGGTGAGGGTCTAGAAGTGTCAGGCAGGAGCACCGACTCAGCAGCAGGTTCCAAACACTGATGGGGAGAAGCAGGGACAGCCTCGGGGTACCCCAGAGCCCACGCTTCCAACCCACCAGGCGACACCGCCTTCAGCGCATCCACCAGCTCACCCCCAGTGGCTGCAGGGTCAACACCCTGGTGTGACAGATTGCACATCTGAGGCCCAGCAAGGGCAGGGGTTCACACAGCGTGGGGGCTCAGAACTGCTCCCCCCACCTCCCACCTCTGGCCTCCTTCCTCATGCCTATAGGCCTGCACCAGCCTCGTCCCCGTCCCTGTCCCACTGCAGGGACTGTCTGACACCGAGGGGGTGGTGGTCTCCCTCCGGTCAAGACCTCCTTGGCACTGCTATCAGTATGGATGGACGAAGCTTCCAGCACAGCGAGGACAGGCCCCTGGAGACGTGGAAGGGCCTGAGATTCCCATGGGAAAGGGCTGGCTCCAGCAGACGCCCCTGCAAGCCGGCTTTGATGGTGGATAAGCCCCAGCTGGCTCCTCAGGCAAACTTGATCCTAGTGAACTGGACAGGCCCACAGGTCCACGCGGCACCCCCACAGCCCCAGAGCTCCCAGCAGTTCCCTCCACCTGCAAAGCCAGCGTGAGGAAGGTTTTGTCCTCCAAACACCCTGTATTTAAAGATCACCGTGTGTTCCCTCTCACAGGTGCAAAAGGAAAGCTAATTAGGCCTTTGATGGACGTGAGCAAGCCAGGGGTCATGGGCCTTGTGTTTGCCAAATGACTGAGTGAATGAATGGATGGATGGATGGGTGGGTGGACAGACAGGCAGTGGGTGGAATTGCAACCCCAAGCAATGCCATTGCTCATTAGCCTGAGCGAAATAAGACTTCCTCAAGGCTTTAAAGAGCATGGCAGGCAGGGACTTCCTTGGTGGTCCAGTGGTTAGGGATTCACCTGCCAGTGCAGGGGACACGGGTTGTATCCCTCATCCAGGAAGATCCCACATGCCACAGCTAAGACCGGGTGCAGTCAAAGAAGAAAAAGAAGAACATGGTGGGCAATTTCCAGGGTGCCAGGGACCCCCTGCAACCACCCCTGTCATGACACCTGGGCCCAGAAATGGAGGGGCACGGGGAGGGTGCTGGACCCCAGCTGCACCTCGCTGTGTGGGTCATCCCGGGGCCTCCAGAGCTCATCGAGAAGCCCCCTTTCCTGGGCCCTATCCCTGCGCTTGGGGCTCCCAGCATCACCCTGACCCATAAGTGTGCCCAGGGTCCCTGGGGACCTCTTGCTGGGGACCCGGAGGGCAGGTGAGGAGGAGGGCTATACATGCCTGCTGAGCCCGCCCAGCAGCTCTGCAGAGCTGGGGAGAGCAGAATGCTTGTCATCCACGGGGACACGGGGACGGTTTAAGGTGAAATTTAAGCCCATTAGTGCCTGGCTAATGACATCAGCAGCGATAGTGAGAATGAAGATGGCAGGGTGTGCGAGCACCATAAATTGTGGGGCCGGCGCCCGCCTCTGTCCTTGGGCCTGAGTCCCGCCCCCCACCCCCAGCCCCCGCGCCCCTGCCGGCCCCCCCAACCCCCCCAACCCCCGCCCCGGCCCAGCCCCCAGGGTCAGCGTGTGGCCGGGGCCTTAGCCAGAGCGTGAGAAAAGCTGGGCTAGGGAGCTGAGCGTGCAGGCAGCATCTCCCTAATCTCCCTCCTTTGATAACTTCTGTCTTTCCGTGCATACGCAAGAACCCAGCTCAGCCGCCGGCATCTCTTCCCGGGCTTGAGCCGTCGCCCTGCAGCTAATGCCTGACAGCTCTGTTTATGTCTCCCCATAATTCTCCAGTTTTATGTTTTTTTTTCGGGGCCATTAAGCTCCCAGCCACAAGCTCCTTCCCCTGCCCCCGCCTGCCTTTGTCCTTGAGGCCTGGCCGCCCCACCGCCCTGTGGGAGAAGGGCTGCCCTCCCCCAGCAGGTGGACAGGGGGCCGAGTGCTCACTCTGGACATCCCCATCCCAGTCCCGTGGCTTCTCATCACAGGGCTCGTCCCGCTCGTCCCCAGGGACACAGGACACCAGGGTGCCGGGGAGCCTGATGAGACCCACTCTCCCTCAGACTCTGGCTTCCTTTCCTGGGTGGTCTCTGCTCTTACCCCAGCCTCGGCCACTCCTGAGGGCAAAGCCCCCTGCCTTGACCCCCCTCTGCAGCTCCAGATCCCCAGATTCAGCGCACCCATGTCACCCTAAGGCCACCTCTGTACACACCTCGTCCTCTGCCCCCATCTCCCCATGGTCCATCTCTGAGGAGGCCCCTCAGCGTCCTCAGGGCCCCCCTCCTGTCCCCACGACCACAGCCCAGGTCTGGCCACGGGTCAGACTGGGTTCCCAGATCCCAGCCTCCCCACCACGTGGCCTCTCACAAGCTTGGCCCCAGGCACTCCCTTGCTCTACAGCCTTCACTGGCTCCCCATTACTTAGTCCCTGTCCTCAGCATGCTGCTCCCACTGCCCTGCCTCCTGCACTGAGACCAGGGGAGGCTGCCCCTCGCCAGGCCCCCACTTCCACAGGCCAAACCCAGGGCGGAAGGACTTCCTCAGCAGGAAGCACCTTTCCCTTGCACTCTGGGTGCCCACAATGCCCTCATGTGGCCCCTGTGGGTCATGGAGTCCCTGGTTGCCCCGCATGGACGCCTGGCTCCCTGAGTGCCCAGGGCAGGCAGCTGCCACTCAAGAGCCAGCTTCCCCCACCGCTGTGGGGGCAGTGCCCCGGGGCCCACACAAGGCCAGGTCTCCTGAAAGAGGCCAACTCGGGATGCCAGAAAGCAGAGCCTTCCAGACCCCCTTCTCTTGCCCTCCAGGAGTGACGGAGAGGAAGAGGTGGCCCCCCAGCCCCCTGCCTGATGCCCTGTCTGCCTCCTGAGTTAGAGCCACTCCTCCTCGGCCCTCCACTTTCCTTTCAGCTGAATTGCCTTTGCAACCAGAGGCCTCCTGCCCAACCTGCCCCTTCCCTGCACCTGTGGGCAGCTGAGGCGCCGCCCCTCCCCATGTGGGTGCTATGGGACGTTTGAGCCTGCATCCCGAGGCAGGGGAGTCGCATCCCCAGGGCGTGGGTGCCGGTGTTGCACCCTATCCTCCTCTTCACAGGTACTCGGCTTGGTTTCAGTTGATTCTGACCTTGTTCTGCATCCCCTGGGGTGTCTGGCCACAGCTTGGCAGGTCCCCCCACCCCACCCACCTCCCACCAAGACTTCCTGCCCTTGGCAGGTTCCACGGCCATGCGGGCAGCCCCCGGCCCACCTCTCCCTCACACACAGCCCTGGAGCACGGCGCGGGGTGCTGGCCCAGGCCATCCTATGCTCTACTCCCTACAATCCTGTTGTTAAGAGCAGGGCAAGCTTCGTAATTTGAGGGACCCAGCGCAAGATGAAAAATCTGGTTCCAGCTCAAAAAGCAACAGAGCCACACAAGAGCAAGTGCAGGGTGTTCTGAATGCAAGCCCACAAAGCCAGAGCCACAAAGCCAGCCCGAGGAGGTGAGCTGGCCAGCCGCCTCTCCCGCAGCAAGAAGACCAGGGTCTGACCCGCTGGTCACGCCTGTAAGGATGGCTCCTATCGACTGCACACTTGCTTTGTGTTGAGAGCAATGAACATGTTAAGTCAACAGACCACCAGACTCCATGGCTCACGGGGGTTCAGGGAGGTGTGATCTGCCCAGGACCCCTCTCCAAAGGCACAATGAACTCTGCTCTGAGGAGGAGGCTCCCAACTGAACCTGTGCTGATGAACCACTAAGACCCCCCATGTCAGCTCTGAGTGGAGCCCAAGAAACCACCGTAACCCTCCCTACATGCAGAGATGTGGAAGCGAAGGCTCCAAGAGGGTGTCCAACTCCTGCAAGGTCACACAGCATGCACAACCCCAGATCCCAGCCTCAGCAGCCCTGTTTCCAAAGACCCAGGCAGACACTCATGGACTGGTGCATAAGGAACCAGGCAGGACGTGAAAGCTAGGGGGGGACACACACAGATGCCGCACCAGAGGCCCGGGCAGTGACGTCTGTTCTTCTCTCTACACTCACTCTTGGTTATTTTCTGTATTTTCTCCAGCGAGCTGAGATTTTTGAAATGATCAACAGCTCACAGTTTTTGGAATGAACGAGGAACAGAGATTTGTGGAACAGAGTCCTGTTAATGGAGATACTGTGGATACAGAGTGGGGTTTACTTGCTTCCTAAGGCCCAAAGCTTTAGGGCCCCTGGTGTCTGGGTCTCCTTCCCTTCGTCACTGAGGGTTTAGAGGGCTCATGAAAGCTTGGGGGGCCTGGGCTGCCCCTGGGATGACCCCGCCTGGTTCTCTGGGGACGCCTGAGTGCTCAGGAAGCCGTAGGCCCTGAGGAGGGTGCTCACGGCAGGTCTTGGCATCCCCTTGGCCGGTCAGGAAGCAGGGCTGGTATCCACTGGACTACTGTCCTGCTGGATCCCTACTCCAGATCTTGCTAGTCCCAACCTTTCCCTGAGGGATCCCCCACATTCCTGAGGCCCCCTCAAACATGCACTACCCTGCCCTCCTGCTCATAGCCCAGTGGATCCTAGCCGCCCCGATACCCACAAGACCAGGCTCCCCTCCAGCCCCTAGGCACCCTTTCTGGCCTCATCATCTGGTGCTGGACGCTGCCTCCAGGCCTCTGAAGCCCCCTCCTCAGCCCAGAGCAGGGGCCGCGCCCAGTTCCCTGCCAAGCGGTGGCTGCACAGCAGGATCAGGACCACACCAAAGCAGGTCACCCCCACCACCCCACCTGGCCCAGAGTGGTGCCCAGGGATCCACTTGGGCCCTGCCTGCCCCTGGGAGCCGGGGCTGGACCGGGGTCCCTCCCACCCATGTGGATGCCAGGCCTCCTGCAGACAGCTCTGGGCCGCCTCCTGCCCTGGGAGCCCCTGGGTCTCAGGCTGAGAAGAGCTGACAGCTCCTTAATAAAAGCTGCCACAGACGCGCCTGAGTGACATCGCGGCGGCCGGCGAGAGGCAGCCCACATCAAAGCCCCATTTTTCTTCTTCCTGTGCGGCACTGAGACGGTTTCATAGAGAGCCCCACGTGCATCTGCGACAAAGACACTTCTTCTCACAACTGGCCATGGCCCCAGCCTCCCCAGATGCCCCGCCGGCGCCTGGCATGCTTCCCTGAGAGTGCGGGTTTCAGGGAGCACCCTGTGCTGAGGTCACCCAGACATGGGCCCAGGGGCGGCCAGTCAAAGGAACAGGCACACTGTGTTTCTTAAAACAAAAACTGACACCAGCCGACCCTGAAGGGCTCGGACCCAGAGGTCCAAGGATCTCAGCGAAGCCTTGCTCTGGCCTCAGACAGCTGGACGGGGGGCTGGTTGGGGACTGGCAGAACACAGTGGCCCCACCAAGCGAGTCACCTACCCGCGCTGCAGACCCGGCCTGGGAGCCAGACCCCGCTCCCTACCACCACCCCCGGCTCACTACTTGGCCCCCGCTGCAGTGTCTGTTGTTATGGCTGGGGTGGCTCCAGGTGAGGGTCCCAGACAGGCTGGGGCCTAACCATCTGTGCTCTCAGCTTCAAGCTGGGCAAAGAATCACCCTCTCTTGGCCCCTTTAAGAAATACCATCTGAAGAGGTGACCCTGTGAACCATGACCCCAGACCTTTGTCCCATGCACCCAGAGTCGGGGAGTGCATGGGACCCCGACCTCCTGGCCAGCCACAGTCTCCCCAAGTGTCAGGTGGGCTCGGGTGCTCCCCACATGTGCATTGGTGCAGGAGAGTTCCGGGCTCTAAGACACATGACCTCCCTGCCACCCCCGAGCGCGCAGTCACTGGAAGGCCTATGCATCACCGTAGGTGGTGGTGGGGCTGAACGTGCAGCCCACATCCAGGCCTTGCTTCTTGGGACTCTGGGGGCACTGACCACATGTGACCTCACTGACCACGTGTGACCTTCACCGTCCAAACCCACGGGAGATGAGACTGCACTGGGGACATCGCTCGATTCTGAGGCCAAGCGGCCCGAGGGTCCAACCCACCCTCCAGCCCTTCCTCTCCTGTTCTGGGTCACTCCCTTGGTCTCCTCTCCTGAGTCCAGGGGGCACCTTCTTAACCCCGAGATCACAGCAATCCTACCTCCAGAAACACAGCAACACGAGTGCCACACACCGCCCCCAGACCCTGCGTTCCCAATGCTCCCGGACGTTCCTGGCAGGCTTAGTCGTAGGCTGTAAGCTGCCCGGACTTTCCTGGGGTGCCACACAGCATGCCTGAACACTACGCAGGAGGAAATAACCACGCTGGCTGCATGCAGCCCAGGCGTGTCAGACAACTGGACCCTCGAGACCACATGGACGAAGTTCACAAGCTGACACTGGGATCCCAGGTAGGCCAGGCCTGGGGGGACACGAGGATAGTGATGCCCCCTCCTGATGTGCATGCTGGTCAGACACTAGTGTGTCCAGTCTGTAGCAATTCATTAGCCGGCCACTCAGGATACGTGCCCTTCTCTGCATGGGATCAATAAATAGTTAAAAAATAAAACCAATGAGACCTCAGCCTCTACTCAAGGCCTCCAGAGGTGCCTCGCTTTACTCGGAATGAAGTATGGGACCCTCCTCAGCCCGGGGGTCAAGGTCAGCTCACCTCCAAATACTCCCTGCTCTCCTCGGTCAATGGTAGCCTGAATGTCCCACCCCCCCCAACCAAGGAGGCAGGGTGGCCACAGGCCCGCCTTAGTCAGTGGAATTGGACTGAAAATGACATGTCACTATAAGAAGCTCCGTGAGCCCAAGTGTCTCCTTCCCTCTGGGCCGTGCAGCCCTCACGAGGCTTCTGTGGTTGTGGGCCCCTTAGTGACCACCGAGAGCCATCCCTCTGCCATCCAGTTGCAACACACAGCTCCAGGGAGTGGAGCCCTGTCTCCAGGGGCTGACCTTCGGGGATGCTTACTATGCGGGAGCCCTCTGGCCCTCACTCATACACCAGGCTTCCCAGGCCCTCTGTGGTCTGGTCCCTGATGAGCTCCGAGAAACGGAACTGCGCTGGCCGTGAACCCCACGGGGCCTCTCCTTCAGGCACACTGTGATCGCAGCAGTTCAGACGCAGCCAGGTCCTTCCTGTCCTAGGCCTTCGTGCCTCCCCCCGGCACCCATGTCCCTGGCCTGCCCTGCCTGAGAGGACTGCCACCTGCGGCCCCAGCACTCAGGCGGCGCCAGCTGCTCCCTCTGGACACCACGGCCCAGCCCACATCACCCTCTCCTGCTCCTCTCAGGGGCTCCGTCGTGGGGAGGCATGCGGTCAGCCACCCATCGTCTCCCCCAGGAGCAGCAGGGGGTAAAGGCACACAGGCTTGGTCTTGACCACAAAGCCAGGGGTGGCCTGGGAGGCTGTGGATGCCCCAGCTGAGCTCTGGGACCCGTCCCAGACCTGCAGAGCCAGAGGGCGTGCTCTTAAACCCACTCTCCCTCCTCTGGTGTCTAAGGGTGGTCATGACCTCAAGGGCCTCTTATTGGGAAAGTCAGTGTGCAGGAAGGATCTGGGGGCACTCAGGGGAGACGGCACCACCAAGTAGCCTATTCTGGGTAATGCAGGTTACAGTTCTAGGGAAAGAACATCTTTTCCAAAGACTCTGTTTGAGGCCATGAGAGAAATGACTTCAGCTCAGCTGCAAACACCCAGTACTGGCTGGGGACCCGCCCGGAGCAGCAGGGTTTCAGAACGGCCACCACTGGGGTCCACCCTGGGCCTCAGCTGAGTCTCCAGTCGTGGTGACAGGAGCACCAAGGCGGGGCAGCGTGGGCAGGACTCTGAGCACGTCAAGGAGCGAAAACACTGCCGAAAGAACAGGCCCCATGGGCCTCCTGTCCAGGGGGCTCTCAGTTCCATTAAGTCGTCCCACTTGCCCCTCCAAGTCCGCCACCCAGAGCAGGGTCAGTGGGCACAAAGGTGATGGCAGCAGCCACAGCAGGGGGGTTCTCTTTGCCTCTGAGCACCGCACAGAACTCAGGAGCTCAGAGAGGGTGGGTGACGTGCTCAGGGTCACACAGGGAAGCAACAGCTGGGGGCTTGCTCTCCTGCCTGGTGGGCGGGCCCCTCACCGCCAGCAGGCAGATCCCCCGCCCCGCCTCCCCCCGCCCCGCGTTCAGACTGAGTCCCTGAGCTGGGCCTGCACTGCCCGCCTGGGGGCACTGCTCTCCTTTGTGATCTCATCTCCCACCCTGCCCTCCCCGCACAGGCTGGCAGTGGGTGGCGGGGTGAGGGGGTGGCGGGGTGAGGGGGCGGCAGGCATCTCTGGGCCTTTGCGCACACTGTTCCCTCTATCTGGATCACCAGTCCTCTGAATCTTCTCATTGCCCAAAGCCACCTCCTCCTGGAGGCCCTCTGTGATTGCCCGATAGCTATAGGAGCCCCTGTCCCCATGGCCCTCACCACTCTCTGCAATCACCTCCCTCCTGTACTTGTTGACTCCCTTCTGTCTGTCGGCCCTATGGATGGTGAGTCCCCCGTGGATGTTGAGTCCTGAGGATGGTGAGTCTCGTGGATGGTGAGTCCCTGTGGATGGTGAGTTCCCCATGGATGGTGAGTCCCCCATGGATGGTGAGTGCCCTGTGGATTGTGAGTCCTGTGGATGTGAGCCCCCCATGGATGGTGAGTCCTGTGGGTGGTGAGCCCCCGTGGATGGTGAGTCCCCTGTGGATGTGAGCCCCCCCATGGATGATGAGTCTCGTGGATGGTGAGTCCCCTGTGGATGTGAGCCCCCCCATGGATGATGAGTCTTGTGGATGGTGAGTCCCCTGTGGATGTGAGCCCCCCATGGATGGTGAGTCCTGTGGGTGGTGAGCCCCCATGGATGGTGAGTCCCGTGGATGTGAACCCCCATGGATGGTGAGTCCCATGGATTTGAGCCCTCCATGGATGATGAGTCTCGTGGATGGTGAGTCCCCCGTGAATGTTAAGTCCCCATGGATGGTGAGCCATGAGCATAGGGTCCCACCTGTCATGCTGAAAGGTCAGATTGCAGCTGCTTCCAGCTTCCAGGCCACCCTCACAGCCCACAGGCTCCCACCTGCCGACAGCACTCCCTCCCTCCCCTTGCACCTGCTTGCCCTCCTCCCAAGCCCACTCCCTTATTCCCAGCCCTGCCCCATGCTCAGACCCCTCCTGGCTCGCCTCTCCAGCCTGATTTCAGGGGTGCCCCCTGCCCACCTTCCCAACTCTCAAGCCTCACCAGCAGCACTAAACCACAGGGCACGACCTGCACCCACCAGCTCTCTCATCCCCGACCCCCACTTTGCACTCACTGGACTCAATCATCTTAACAAATGCTCAGGGTCACCTCCTCTCCACTCTGTGTGACTTCCCTCCCTGGACCCGTTGTCCACTGTGCCAGCAGTCTACCCACCAGGATTGACAACCGTTTGCCTCCCAGAGTGCCCCAGCACCCGGCACATAGTAGGTGCTCAGAGAAAGAGAGTGATGTGAGCTGGTGAGTGGACCAGGGCCTTGTGATTCCGGAGGCCGGAGCTGGAGGATGAACACGAGCCTCTAAGACCAGTGAGGACTCTGTTATGGGTTCCCTGGGCACCAGGGTGACAGCAGCCACTTTCATCCGCTCGCTGTACGCCAGTCATTCACACATGGATCACCTCTTCCAGCCTCGAGTCAACACCAGTGCTGTTATTATCCTCAAAGTAGAGGTGAGGATGCTGAGCACAGAGAGAAAGAACTAGCCCAAGGTCACACAGCCAGGAAGCAGAGGAGCTGGGACGTGAACCCAGGTCTGTTTGACTTCCATACACATGCTCTTCAGTCATGAGGAGCTGTGAGCCCTGAAGCTGGCCATTCCAGGAGGCTCTGGAAGGCTGCAGAGAGGGGCTGTCTGCCAGGCGTTCCTCCCAAACTGCCCCATGCTGCTCCCTATGGCCCCACCTTGTTGCCAGATGGCTCCTCCCTCCGTCCATCTCCAAATCCTTTGACTGGGAGGTAGGGGCCCCTCAGGAGCCTTTCCCAGCCTGGCTCAGGTGGCCTGGGCCATGCAGGGTGGGTCCAGTGGGCTGTGTCACCAGGGACAGCTGAGGTGACCCAGGCTCAGCCAGGCTGGGGGACATTCCCAGGCAGTTTCCACCTCTGCTCCGATAAGGTCCATGGGTGGCTGCCAGCTGAGGGCTGGGGGACCACTCTGGGGTAGGACTCTGGGTGTGGGCCCTGCATTTGGGGGCTACTCTGCAAAGCAGCGAACCTGGGGCCAAGGCACCAACTGAGCTGCCATCAACTGTCAGCATCTGGGAGCCCCTGGACCAAGGGACATGGGACTGAGTCAAACTTCTGGTTACAGTTTGGGTGCCTTTGGCTCAGATGCTGAGCCTGCCCTGAATCACTGGGCCCCTGTGGTCCATCTCTCCACCATCATAGCATTAAACCCATACCACACATTCCAGGCACTTGTCTGTCTCTCCCAAGCCTGGCAGCCCCATGCGGCCAGAACCCTGACTGGGTCCCCAGCCCTGTCCACACAGAAGAGGCCCTTATGCAAGTCTGCCCTTCTGTAATATCCCACGGCTCACCTCCTCCAGGAAGCCCTCTCTGAACACCCTGCTTCCTCTACCTTGGCCACTGCACACCCTTAAAGCACAGATCTCACCCTAAAGCTCCAGTTACTGCCAGATCCAGTTCATGGCATCCCTGTGGGCTCCACCCAACCTCTGCTCACTCACTTTTGGGGACAGAGGGCTCACTCCCCACAGCTAGAAGAGTGAGCACCTACTGGGCATCAGCCTCTGTTCTGGCCACTTGATGCTGCAGCAGGACAGCCCTGGCCTCTGGCCCCCAGAGAAGCGCTGGACATCCTAGTCCAGTCGGGCCCCTCTGGGGAGCTGCACCCTTGACAAACCCCCAGACACATGGGGAGACAGGAGCTGTTCCTAGCATGCTCAGCAGGAACAGCTGGTCACCCAGGGGTGCAGGAGGGAAGGATGCTGCTTGCTTTTAAAAAACATGTGACCGTGTCTGGTTCCAGAGTAACCGGAAACCATGATGCAGCCAGGGCATCCATGGGTGGTGAGATCCTAGTGGGGGGCCTCATCTTCTCAGGGTTGCTGCTTATTTGCTGAGTTTCCCACAATGGACATATATTATTAGTCACCGGCGGGGGACAGTCTGCCCACTGACGCCCCCACTCGGCCAGGCCCAGGTCTGTCCTGGTTTGTGTCCCGCTTTCCAGTGGCAGACAACCAGGGACACCACTCCTCGCACGTGGGCCCTGTGACCCGCTCGCTTCTCCAGACCCGCTCCCGGGCCCTTGGCAGCCCCAGGAGCAGAAGCCTCTTAACCTGTCCATGCTATTCCCTGTGGGGTCTGTGCTGGTCAGGCCCCCACTGTATGGCAAAGTCCCCAGGGCAGGGACCATGGGTGTGACGTGGGGCTGGGCACACAGCAAGTGCATAGTGACAGCTCGCAGAGAGTGGCTGCCTCCCCTGCCTCCCACCCATGCAGGCGGTCTCTCTTCTCCAGCACTTACAGGCGATGCCATCCCCTAGCCTGGAGCCCTGAAACACTGCTACAAGAGACAACATCTGTGGCTCCTCGTAAACCAAATCCAACTCTGTTCCTCCCCAGTTTAAAACCTTCCACGGCCCCTCAGTGTCCCCGAATCACCTCCCTCAACTCTGTATCCACAGTCTTGCACCTTCTGACACCTGTTCCCTCCTGCAGGTCCCCTCCTCTACCAAAACGCCTCGACCTAGAGCACACCTGCCACCCGGGCTGCCTCATGCCTCTGGGCCTTTGCACATGCCAGTTCCTCTGTCCAGAGCAGACAGACTGGCCCCTGCTCATCCTTCTGATCAAAACCCTGGGAAGAGGCCTCCTGTCCCCGCCCCTCCTGAGTCCATCTTGTACACACATTGATCATTCCACTCAATGCAATTAGAGGCTGGCACGTCTGTCTCCTTCCAAACTGGACGCGACAGGGCCCAGGCCATTCGTCTTTGTTTTAAATCCCTGGTGCCCAGATACCGCCTGCAGACAAACAGGCACTCGGGAATGTCTAGCTGACAGGTGGGTGGGTCGGTAAACAACATCTGCACAGCCCTTAACAGTTTACGAAGCCTTTTCCAGTCCTGTGTCTCCTGTGTCTCCTGCTCCTCCACCAGGGCAGCAGGGAGCAAAGGCCCCAGACCCCAGCCCTGAACATGGGCACCGCCTCCTAGGGGCCCCGGGCCCCTCCCCTCCACCTGGGCAGGAGCTTCGCTTGGCTGGGAGCCTCCAGCAGGCTCACCAGGAGCAGCTTGGACCCCTCCTCCTGTTTTCAGCAGGAAGGAAACTGTTTCCCCTGCCAGAATGGCACCCCCCCGACTCCTGGGGAGGGCAGGAGGGTGCCCAGGCGGCGGCCTGGCCGGTCCAGGCTCGGCCGCTATCCCGCCCAGAGCCGTGGGATGCGGCGGGCTGGAGCCGCAGCCCCACCAGCGAGTCTTGGTAACAGTTGCTATGTAAAACGCTCGGAGGGGGGATTTACTGTCAGCGTTAATAATAGATGAAGGTTTCAGAATTTTTGATGCCTTACGTTCTAAGCCGTTTGATTTATAATGTCTCTGGAAAGGGAGGGATGAGGGTGGGGGCAAGGGAGGAGGCCCAGAGGCGCAAGCTGGGAGCATATCCCTGTCACCTGGCCAGACAGGGAGACCAAGGCCCAACGGTGGGGACGCCAGGGGCCTGCAGATGCCTGCAGCCCCGAATTCAAGAGGGGAACCGAGGTCTGGGCCCCTCCCGCGCCTTGGGTTGTTTTGATGGATTTCTGCTTCTCCTTTTAGCGCGAGCAGGTGTGTCTCGAGTAGGCTCCGGAAACTGTGCTGATGGTGCCCGTGGCGGGGGCTGTCGGTTACTGGCTCCACAGAGGCAAATCCAAGCCCCAACTTCCCTTCTCCTGCCAGTGGCGGAAAGTCTTCCGAGGGGAGTGGGCCTTGCGGGCAGGAAGCAGGGCTGCTGGCCGGGCCCACCACCCCACCCGAGGGGCTGGAGGAGGAGCAGGAGAGGCCTCCCCTGGGCCAAGCTGCCCCCAACTGAGGCGATTTGGTGCTGGTCTTCAGGAGGGTGCCTCCCCCACCTCCCTGCCTGGCTTCCTCCAACCCTCCACAGCCTCTCTGGCCAAGCCAGGAGGTCTTCAGACAGGCCCTGTCCTCCCTGGATTCCCAAGACCCCAGTCTTTGGGCCAAAAAAATGGGTCCCTGGGCCAGGCACCCCCACACCCAGACTGTGACCCCTCACTTCGACAGCTGTCCCCAAAAGTCACGTCATCTCCCACTTTCAAATGGGGGGTCCTCCCGCCTCCCTCCTCAGGCTCAAAGTCCTGGCAGACCCTTGCTCCAAGAACATGGGAGAGCCCCGCCCTCTCTGGCCCCCATTTCCTGGTTCGGGAATCAGGTGAAATGTGGAGGACCCCCAGCACCGCCCTGCCACCAACACCCCTTGGGGCTGCGAGCACCCTGCTAAAAGCAATGACACAAAAGTCACCACCAGAAGACCATCTTCACCAGGTGGGCACATCACCCCATGAGCAGGCAAGAAGACCGTGGCCTTGGGAGGACCCCCACCCGGCCTGCCGCCCACCTGGGTCACTACCAACCAGGTCTCTGCCAGGCTGGAGCTGGGCACCCCAGAGCCAGGACACAGAGACCCAGCTGCAGGGCTTGAATACCCCCAGAACCCTAGATGGAGGGCTGCTCCCCTGGATCCTGCAGAGCCCCTGCCTGTCCTGCTGGGCACTTGCATCAAGAAGGGCACCTATAGCAACAAGGAGCTCTCTAGGGGGGGTCTGCCCAGTGGGAGGAAGTCCTGCCACGGTGAGGTGGGGTGTTCTTCCAGGTCAGCTCCGCAGGACCCAGGAGCAGCAGCCCCTTCTTCACTCAGCTCTCCAGTCACCAGATACCCACCAAGGGCCCTCTGTGAGCAGGCCCTGTTGGGGACACACTGGGGACACATGGGAGTCTGACCTCGTCCCCACCTGGGGCCCCAGGAGACACACTAAGTATTATCTACACGGTAGTGTGGGGAGCAGGTCTGCGGGGCTCCAGGGGCCGCAATGGCTCAGTCACACCTGAGGGTACAGGGACCAGACACCGAGAAGAAGGTCCAGGGGCCTGGGAGATACCCCCTCTTCTGGTTCAGAGAAACACCTCTGCTGTGGGGGAACCCTGGATGACGGGGACTCAGAGTGCTTCCTGGGGAGGGGGCTTTAAAGGGTCATGGATTCCCAGTGTTTCCAGGATGCTCGCTCCCCAGAGGCAGGTGTCCCTTGAGGGGACTCTGTCCAGCCTGTGGGTGGGAAGGGCATCGCTCCTCTCAGGGCCCGAGGATCTTCAGTGGAGAAAGATCCCTGCATAGGGACCTCTGCTTCAGCGTCTAGCAGCCTCTGTTCTCCGGAGCTTCACTGCTGGGCTCTGCCAGCCGCCCTCCAGCCAGGCTGAGCTGGAGGGCAGGGCAGCAAAGGTGGCCTGCAGGCTTGGCCTTGGCAAACAGGAAATTCCAGCTCACTCTTGAGTGGGCTCGAGTGCTGACTCCCCTGGTCCACTCCAAGCCTGCAACCCTCCTCTCTGCACCAGCTGCCAACACCCAGGCTTCCCAGCCTCCCCGACCCCATTTCAGGCTAGGGCCTGTGGTGGGCTAGGAGCAAAGCTGTGAGGAGCCGAGAGCCCATTTAACTGGCCACTCATCATTCACAATCATGCACACGGTGTGCCCTGCCCCGTGTCTAGGGCTGACAGCCCAGAACTGGGTGCTGCCAGGCTGTGGGGACATGCTGCATAAACAGGTCACCAAACCAGGGTGACAGCACTGTGATGGAAAAGCCCAGGCTGTGTGAGCCCAGAGGCCTCTAGCCAGCCCAGGCCTCCAGGAGGTGGCGTCACTTAGACTGGTCAGCTGCATGATGTGAGGTGCTGTGGGGTGTGGCTTTGTCTACTTCCTCTCCCCGTCCTTGACCTCCTCCCTGTCCTACTGCAAAGCTTCTGTTCATTAAGTCTCCCCAGAGAGGTGGGCCTTCTCCACTTCAAATGATTAGCTCCCTGAGCTTCAGTTTTCCTGACCCATAAAATGGACCCAATGAATCACTCATGTCAACTAAAGAAATATTGACTCATCTTCTCCCCCACTCTCTGAGAGGTCAACTTCATTAACCATCTTCCTACCCCAAGCGAGACCTGTGGGCAGCCCCAGCCACTACACAACACAAGCTCAGGACTCTAGGAGCACCAGGAACCAAGCGTCAGCATGTGAGGGCTGCCAGGTCATTTGTCATGCCTTTAACGATGGAATTTACAAAAGCCAGCTAATCAGTGATAATGGGCATAATTTCTGTCACTTGGTTGTTGCTCCTAACCTGAGTTATCACGAGAGGCAGGAGGGCAAGGATAGGAGTTGGGGGCAGGCCATATGTTACGTATGCACAAGATAAGAGAAGACACTCTAGGTGCCAGGCTGCACAGCTTGTCCAGTGGAATGCAGGCTGGATTTCTGCTGGGCACTCTTGTGCAGTATACAACCTATACAACTGCACACTTTGGCCCTAGGTTCAGGGGAGTGCCAGCATGGAGACCTTTTCCCAAACAGGTCTCCCCAGCCTTTCAGACCACTCAGCCCAGGTGTGAGAACTGCCTGAAATCAAATGCAAATTGTGTGTATCTGTGCATGCACGAGCACATTTTTCTAAGGAAAATAAGAGTATTTTCCAATTCCTATAGTGTGCAGAGGCCCTGTAGTTAAGACCTGGACTGGGCCCAGGGTCTGGGATGAAGTGTGAGACAGAGGTCTCAGTAGAGTCTGGAGACACAAATATTTGACATTCTGTTTCTCAAACACTAAAACCACACAGGCTTGAAAAGGGCAGATTCTGGGTTGCTTCCCTTAAGATCTGTGGTTTAGGGGTGGCCTGAGCCCAGGAATCCGTTGTGGTACAAACTCCAAGGTTTGGATCAAACCAATGCTCCAGAAGCTCTGGTTTAATACTCTGCTACTACTGGCTTTGCAGGGCATGGTACTTTTTCTTTTGGTATTGGTGGGGAACAATGTCTACACCTCATCCAAACCCCAAAAGGTGGATCTGTGTACAGCAATGTGAGCACAGCAGTGTGTGAGCACAGCAGTGTTCACTGCAGTGTGTAGAGCAGTGGCAGTGCCCGGAGCAGAGGCTACAGAGTTCTGTCACCCCCACTCCGGGCAGAGTGAGTGGACCCTAGGCCTCCCAGGGTCTCTGTACCCAAGGTGTCCCCTGAGTAACCCTCACCAGCCCATTTCTGTACCACGCTTGCCTCTTGAGGCAGGGAGGCCCTATGGCTCTCCATGTGGCCAGAACAGGGGACCATTGACGGCAGACACACACCAAACCAGGCTTCTCCAGCCCAGGGTCCAGCCACTCACCCCGCAGTCTGGCCTTGGACATAAACCCTTCTGTGTCTTTGGAGTCAAGGGGCGTCTGTTTCTCCTCTTGAGTCCCAGTGTCCAGCACTTGGCCTGCCAAGGAGGCCTTGGGGGCAGCCAGATGAATGGATTCATTCAAAAGTATAAATTGAGCACCTACTGTGTGCCAGGTCACATGTAGGCCCTGCCTGGATGGCAGCTGGGTATGGGAGGGAGACGCACAATTAAAGGTACAACCGCACCGGAGACATCTAAAGCAGAGCAGACACGTGGTCTGTGTGGAAAGCTTGCCCAGGATGGGTGAGGGGTGGCCAGGAAAAATGACTTAGAATCCTGGAACAGACAGCGCACGTGCAAAGGCCCTGTGGCAGGAAGGGGGCCGGGTCGGCGGAGCGGACCATCAAGTGCACAGACCAGGATAAGGAGTCGGCCCTTTCAATGCCAGACCCCTAGGACGAGAAAAAACGACCAGAGTCAGAGCTGGGCCGAGGCTGCCTTTGTTCGGATCGCGGCCCACGCTCACTACCTCCATCAACACGCCCCCCGCCCCCCCCCAACCTCTGCAGCCTTTCCGGAAGCCACGCCCATCCCAGCCGCGCGCGCGCCAGAGGGGCAGAGCGCCCCGCCCACTTCCGGGCCCGGGATACTCCCGCCCCTCCGCATCATGCCGGCCAATCAGGGGTGGCGACCACATGGGGGCGAGGCCTGTGCGAACACAAAAGGCCAGAAACCCACACAGGCCCGGGCGCTGTAACCATGACTACCGGCGCCCTCACACCGCCCCGCGCGCAGCCGGGGACGCGCCCGCGAGCCCGGGGCCGGTAGGGGTCCCGCCCGCGGCCCGCTCAGCCCTCTGCTGTTGCGGCTGAGTTACAACTTCACGTTTTGCCCAAGGCTGAATTCGCTCATTAATTCAACATTTATTGAGTGCCTACTATGTTCAGAGGCTAAAGATCGCCACTGAACAGGCCAGACTCAAAATCGGGAGAGAGTGCAGAAGGGAGGCAGCCAATGAGCAAAGACATAAGTAAATTACAAGACCAAGTGACTAAGCACCTCTTTGGGGAAAACAGATTGGAGTAAGCGGGGACTGTCAGGCCCCGCAGTCCCACACGGGTGACACTTGAGGGAAGGCTCGGGGGAGGAACAGGCCCTGTGGCGGTGGAGAGAGGGGCAGCCAGCCCGAAGGCCCTGAGCGTCACCAGCCGGCCAGAGAGCAAGGAGGCCCCGCGTGCGTAGCTGAGAACCGGAGGACAGGGACCAGCCGAGAGGTGCCAGCACAGGCCCAGACAGGTGCTTCCTCAGCCAGTGCCCACTCCTTCCCCTCCTTCCTTTCCTGCTGTCCTTCTGTTTCTCCTCCCTCCAGGACCAGAAGACACTCCCTCAGCTCAGGTTGGAAACACCTGGGTCACTGGTCTGGGCAGCAGACCAAGCTCTGGGGTTCTGCCAGCCTTTGCATAAGCTGTTCCCTCTGCCTGGAACGCCCTTCCAGCTCTCACCCGCCTTAGCCCTCAAGGCCTGACCAAATGTCACCTCCTCCAGGAAGCCCAGGAACTATCCCCTATACAGACCCTCTCGGACCCTGACCGACACCCTCCCACGTTCCCGTGGGTCCTCTGTCCTTTCTCTGCATGGGTGGCAGGCAGGGGGTGGCTGCCAAGTGACAGAAAGGCCAGCAAAAGCACTTGAAGTCATAACAGGCAGGGAAGACAGACCTTGAAGCTGATGGCCAATGGTTAGCAGCACGTGTGCACCTTCCCCGATGTGGAAGGGTGGGTTCTGCTCTAGCCTCCATGCACAGGCGCCCCCAAAGGGCCCAGAGCTGGTGACTCAGGAACAAGCAGAAGCCATCCAAACACACACAGCTAAGATGTCCCCTGTACCACCCCCCCACCCCAGGCGAGGACAAACCCTCACAAGATGAGGAAAAGGGGAAGCCAGTACCTATGGCCCAGGCTGCACACAGCTGCCTCCTTAAATGGCCACGTGTCTGGTGTGTCAAGACTCGGGGTGAGAGCGTCAGCCAGATCCTTTGGACAGGCGGCCTTTAGGATGAAGCAGGGCAGGGCAGCACTTGACAATGTGGGTCCTTGAGCCAGCTCTGGCCCTAACAGGTCACATGAGCCTCAGGCTCCTAGTGTGTAAACAGGGTCAATAGTAACACTGTGAAAACTGCACTGATGAAGTCAACAAACCCTGTGTCCTCTTCCTGGAGCCATAGCTGGACTGCATCTCCTGGCCTCTCCTGCAATGAGGGATGGGCATAGGACTGAGTTCCAGCCAATGGCACGTGAGCGCTGGAGAGGTGCCCCATCCAGATGGGGGACCAAGCCCAGGCCACAGGGAAAGGCGGGGCCACGTCACCACCTGCTGACCAGAAACTCTTGGACTCCTGGAAATGTTTGGGCTTGTATGTTACTACAACCAGTCTCACGCTAACTAGCTTGGGGATCCACTCACCCATTTCCTCTTCAATACATATCATGAGGGTATTGGGGACACCACTGTGGAGCTCCCTAGTCAACAAAGGCTGTGCTCAGCAAGTGCTTAGAGCAGGGAGCTGGGGACAGAAAGACTTCCCTGAGATGGGGTCTCAAGGAGAGGGGAGCAAAAGGGAGAGGCTGCAGGGGTGGGAGCCCTTCCGCCTGAGGAACACGATCCACTTCCAGGAACCCAGGTGGGGAAGGAAGCGGCCAAAGTGGTTTGACTCCCATCATCTCCCAGTTCTGAGCCTCAGTTTTCTCATCTCTAAAATGGACATGGTGCTAATAACATGGTCTTACAGGGAATCTCTGGATTTCAGGGGAGAGAAAGCCACTTGCAATGTCCCTGGATGCCCTTTCATCCCGACATCACCCAGAGAGGGAGGAAGGTCTCTGCCTGCGGCTGCACGGTGCAGGGACATGGCTCAGGAGGTAGGCAGAGCTGGTCAAGGGGGCAGGGCTGCTGCTATTAAGGCTCCTGCCACACAGGCTAAACTTCAAGGAGCGTCTCCAGCCACTAGTGCTATCAGGCAGCAGCGGAAGTGCTGGCTCTCTAGGGAGGCGGGTGAGACCGTCCCTGGAGGCAGCTCAGGGAGCTGGTGCTGAGAGCGGGAACTCTGCTGACGGGCAGATGCTGGCAGCCATTCAGCCTCCTTCTGGACAGGGGATGGGCAGCAGAGTCTAGGGAGAGGTCTGGGAGGTCCCGGGGGGCTGATGTCTCGGGCATGTCCTCGCTGCCCCATGCCAGCCTGGCTGCTGTCTCCTGAGATCAGGGGCAGGAAGGACACGGCAGGTCTGGGAGGTGTGCTTGCTGCCAGGCAGGCGGGGAGGTCCGCCCAGAGCCTCCCACCCTCACATACCTGCTGGGCTCCCCAGCTCTCTGCTGCCAGCACCCAGGCTCCCAGGACCCCAGCCTGCCTCTGTGCCACAGCTGCTCCTCAGCCATGCTTCTGCACTCACTGTTTCTTCTGCCAGGCATGCCAGGCTTACCTCCCATCCCTTTCCACCTTTCCTATCATCTTTCTAAGAGCCACTCGGAGTTCTAAACCTGGCTGAGCGAGCTGGCCGAGCAACTTCCCCTCTAAGCCATGGCTTACTCACTGAGAACATGTGGACGCTATTTCTTACCTCACAGGGTTGTTGGTGTTGGTGCAAATTAAACACGACAACGTATGTGAAAAGCACCTGACAGCAAACAGCACCAAGTACTGGGTTGGCCAGAAAGTTCATTCTGTTTCCCTGGGCAACCCCGAATAAGCTTTTTGGCCATCGCAATTGTCATTTTAAAAGTTCCCCACCCCCTGCAAAAAAAAAAAAAACAACCAACTTCTTGCAGCAGCACCTCTTCCAGGAAGCCTTCCCCGATCACACCTCCACCTCTTCCAGGAAGCCTTCCCGGATCACACCTCCTGTATTGGTTTAAGCCTTTTTGCTGGTCCCTCACTCCTAGGGTATCCCCTGGCCTGACACCCCACGGGATGACAATGATTTGTCTGGCTTCTGCCCCAGCCCCAGTAGGCTGTGTCTTCCCTGGCGGGTGCCAGGCCCCTCAGTCAGTGTCAGACAAAGAAGTTGAAAGAAGCGTTGAATGGCACAGGCCCAACAGCAGCCTCCTCTGTCTTGCCCTGGAAGGTGAGAGGACAGGCCTCTCAAGTGCCCCAGGACTCCAGGATTCTCAGCCTCCACGCTCGGACCAGGCTGCCAGGCAGTCCCCTGCCCAGAGCAGTCCTGACCTCGGCCCAGGCCCTCACTCACCCCTCTAAGCTGCACTGATGGCGGCGTCCATGGAGGGGGGCCAGTCCACTCTACCCCCTCACCCTCCACCAAGCTGCTGGTCAGCGGTGGCCAAGTGCCAAGCGGCCAACCCAAGCTCAGGGCTGGCTGGAAAGGCGGCGATAAAATATCCCAGGTGACCCCAGGAGCCGAGGGAGGCAACGGGTGGGGGTCTGTGAGCTGTCTCCATTTCTTCTAGAAATCTCAAGGGTGCTGTGCATTTACCCCAAACACAGCCAGGCTGACACAAATCCAGCAGGGCCCTGCTCTGGGCCAGAAGGCTGTCAGCTCGAGGCCCCACTGGCCATCTCGCCCCACCCAAAGCTCAGGAGGCAGTTATGGATGTCTTTGATTAATAAGAAATGGGGGCAATGAATTAATCATTATGTAATAAATGCAGCTTGTTTGGCAGCCATATCTTTCAAAAACACGGCTCTTGTGTGTGAGAAATAGCAGAGGGGGTCCCTCAGTAAACACACATGGCACTCCGGGGGCAGCTGCGTGTTTGCCCCAGGAGCCCCTGTACCTGGTAGAAGGCAGTGACAGCCTCAGGCATCTTGGTGGGGGCGGAGGGGAGGACTTGGTTGCACCTGGCCAAGAGTCCCTGGAGGTGGCGGTGGCGGGTGGGAGTCTGACAGAGAATGGGGCTCCGGGCTCGGCCCCAATCCCCACTCCCTGCCCAGTGCTGGCAGGCGGGGCTCTGGGCCCTGGGTCTGCTGCCCGCCCGCTCTGAACGGAGAGGCAGGAACAGATGTTTCCTTGAATCAGAAAATAACGCTGGCTCCCAGATGGGCCGCGTTGTGGAGGCGCGTCCCCCCCACCAACTTTGTGCCAAGGTCTGTCTGGGGAGCAGCAAAGGGTAGCAGGTGGGGGCTGTGGCACCGGCGAGGCACCTGGTGCTCCATCATCACCCACTGGTCTGCCAACCAGGTGATGGGTGTTGACAGAGGGCATCCCACCCAGGACAAAGGCCAAGCCAACCCCCTGCCCTTCCCATGCCCTGCTGCTAAGTGCCCCCAGGCTGCGTGCAAAGGGGCTGACCCCTAGGTTCAGTGTCCCAAACCAGCTCCCGGTCGGGTGTTCCTCCTCCCCTCCTGAAGACCAGTAGGCCCTTCCTGATGCCCCCCTGCAGCCCAGCCTCCCAGCAGCCCATTCCTTGAGGCCCTCATCCCCCATCACCCTCAGCGGGACAAGAGCACCCCGTAAAGGCAGGGCCCAGGCCCATGTCAACCCTAGATCTCAGGGTTCCACACACAGTAGGTGCTCAGTGAAGGGGTGTGTGTTTGCGTGTGTAAATCCACCAAAAAAAAGAATCCAAAGGGCCACGTTAAACTGAAAGGAATGACTTCTGGGGAAACCTGGGGCGGACCTTACCTATTATCTGATGCACCTCTATTGCTTTTTCCTTCTTTAGTTAGAGCTACCATTCCTTTGAAAATTAAAAATTCGTGAATGAAGACCACACTGCACCCTGCCCTCAGGCCATCCTAGGTGAATGGGGCAGCTTGGTTCAGAGGCCAGGTGTAGGCAGGTGGGTCCCAACCCCCCGCGACCCTGACGGGCCCGGGTCTCCCCTGGGCAAGCTGGTGGCAGTGAGGGGCAGGGGTGGGTCCTGGCAGCACATGGGACCACCCTCGCCATCACGACGTGAGTGAGCCGCCTCTCAGGTACCATGCACAGGACTATGCAGGGGGCACAGGTGACTGGTCCCACTGCCATTCCCACTTGCGTCTCCCCTCCACCCCCCAAGCCCACGGGGTACCCCAGTGCCCCGCCAGGGTGCTGCCAAGCGGATGGGGCCCTGGCTGGCAGCAGCACCTAAGGGCTACCCTGGGGACTGTGGTGCAGGCAGGCCGAGGACAGGGACGCTGTGCTGGCGTTCCTGTGCCTCTTGGCCCAGGGGCCCGACCAGATGAGCCCGAGGCTGCTCCCAAGTCGGCCGGCTGAAGAGCAGTGGCCTGGTGCCCGGAGTGGACGCGGGCAGGGGGGCCACCTCCACACTAGGGGTGGGGACACTGGGCCCCTGGACACTGCTCAGGGTCCTCCTCATCCCTCTGGAACCATGGGGTCCCGGGCCAGGGGCCTGGCATACAGAAGGGCACAGGAAATGCCTGGGGCATGGAACTGAGTACAGAGTCCTTCCGAATCACAAAGGCGACATTTATCATGTGTTCTACCTACCCGGGCTCCTTTAAAACCAGGACTTGAGGACCTCTCAGGTGGTCCAGTGGTTAGCACTCGGCTCTTTCGCTGCAGCGGCCTGGGTTCAGTCCCTGGTTGGGGAACTAAGATCCCACAAGCTATGCAGCACAGCCAATAAATAAATCCGAAAAAGGTTTTTTAAATAATAAAACTGGGACAGGAATGAAGGTATTTTTAACAGCCAGAAAAGCCATCCACGTGGCAGGCAGTGGACAGTGGAGGGGCCCTCAGGGTCGCGTGGAGTGAAACCCCAGTGGGGACTGAGAAAGAAAATTTCCAGTGACAGGAGTGTGGACCCCTATCCCCCTGGGGAGCTCAGGTCTGGAGCTGTGGGAACATAAACTTCCAAGTTCACACACTTCTGTTTTGTCTTTTTTAATCCAAACAATGAATGCATGCTGTTTTTTTTGTGTTTTTTTTAAAGGATATGATTTTTGGCAAAGCTTCCAATGAATCGGTGCCAGGGGCTTGGGGGGTGCGGGGCTGGCAAGTCCTTCCAGATAGGTGACCTCAGACTCTGGGGAGTGCATGTGTACACGTGCAGTGACTCACGGGGCAAAGGTCTGACCCAACAGCCCAGGTCTCAGTAGTGAGGGTTCATTCACAAGTATTTATTCCTGTCTGCCGTGGGAAAGACTGAGGGCAGAAGGAGAAGAGGGGGTCAGAGGACGAGACAGATGGATGGCATCACTGATGCAATGGACATGAGCTTGGGCAAACTTTGGGATTTGGTAAGGGACAGAGAGGACTGGAGTGCTGCAGTCCATGGGGTTGCGAAGAGTTGCACATGACTGGTTAACTGAACTGCCATGGGTCTCTGGGCCTCTGGGTAGGGTTGGCGCTGCAGCCTGGGATGCACAGGTCCTACCTGCCCCTACAATGTTCCCCAGCGACCGACCCCTGTGGCCACAAAAGCCTACCATCTACCCTAATCCAACAGGGCCGGCAGGCACCCAAGACAGAACTACCGTCTCTGGGAGAGACACTGGCATGAGCTGGTTACTGTCTTTTCAGCAAACGTAATTCCTTTTTATTAGAAAATTAAAGGCTGGGGCCAGCTTGCCAAAAGCCAAAAGAGCTGAAATGTGCTTTCCTAAGATATGCAGCGTCTGATGAAACGGATTTGCTTGTCTGCCTCCTTTCCCACCATCACCCCCGCCGGGGCCAGCCCTCCCTCCAGTCCAGCCCCGTCCATGGGCACCGAGCCTGGCCCTGGGCTTGGCAGAGGTGGGCAGCCCAGCACCCGGATGCGGGGAGCCTCTGGCACAAGGCAGGAGCCTCCCCAGGTCTCAGCTTTCTGACAATCACCTCGGTGTTTCTCTTGCCTTCCTGAGATGCAGAGGCTCCCATGGCCTTGGCTAGGCTAGAGGGTGTCGGAAGGGAAAAGGAGGAACAATGAAGGACCGGGCTCCCGAGGAACCAGCTTAGCCACCTGGAGACCCAGGAGTGGCGGCTGCCGACAGAAGGAGGCAGCCAGGGCAGAGCGCGCTGAGCAGAGGACCGTCCCTCGCCGCCACACAAAAAGCAACTATTCAGAGCCACCCAGGGAGCTCTCTCTTATTGAAGAGTCCTTGATTCTTCCCTTTCTGCTGCAGAACTCAGGAACAAGGGCCCCGTCTTGTTAATGAGGTGATGGAGGGGCCGGGGGGAGGGTCCTCTTGAGCAGGAAGGTGGCCAAGCCCGCCCCACGAGTCACTGGAGCTGGAACTAAGGGAATTCCAGGACCACGTTCTCCTCCAAAGCCCCCTTCCTCTTTTCTTTCTTTTTCTCTGCTGGTCAGAGGCTACCTTCCTGGTTTACAGGGAACCTCAGGGGGGTGGGGTGGGGTGTAGGAAGCTGGGAGTGATGTACGTGAAGGGGTGTGTGCGTGTGTGCACGTGCACACATGGTGGGAGGGCATGTGTGAGCATGTGTGTGTGTGCGCACAGGGGCATGTGTGTGAGTGTGCGTGTGTGCTGAATGCTAAGATGGTGACCACGCTCTCAATGTGCTAATGGGCATGGGGGCAGGGGCGGCATCTGTCTCAGGTGTGTCTGCCCCGGCCCCCTCCCCACGGCCCTAGCCCTCCCCACTCCTCCACTCCCTGTTCAAGGGCACATCCAACGGGCCCTGCTTCCTTGGGTAACAAAAGGCAGATGGAGCCCCTTCCACCTGCTCAGATGCAGCCTCCACTGTGGCTCATCCCGCTTTGTTCTGGGGAAGCCAAGCTGGGGGCCCATTCTCAGCCTGTGGACAGGCCACAGCCTAGTGTGGCCCACAGGCCTGCGCTGCCTAGACCTCTCTCCTGGGACATCTGGGCCCAGGAAGTACGGCCACAAGGTCACGGGTCTGCAGTCCAGTCGCATCCCTGCCTGGGGACCATGGGGGGTGGGCCATGGCCTGAGGCAAATTCTTTCGCTCTTCTGCCCAACTTGCTGCCCTCACCTGTAGGAAGCCCCAGCACTGGGTCAGGTCTCTCTGCCCCCAGCCCCCGGCCATCTCCCGGGTTGACAGTGGAGGGGCCACTTTTCCATCGGGGGCAATGACACCAGCTCCTCAGGGGCAACTGCACAGGGTCCATAGCCTCTGGGAGGTTTCAGAAGAAGAGGGCAGGTCCCTGAGCTGGGAACCCAGAGCTTCTCTAGGTGAAGGAGGAGCTGGGACCCCTGGCTAGGGTCCTCCCAAAAGGAGGCCGTGGAACGGCGAGGGGTGGGCATGGGCCCTGGCCCAGGTGCCAAAGGTTGGCGTCCCATAAGTGCATGTGCCCCCCACCAGGTGGAGGCCCCAGAGGGTCTCCCAAGGCTCTGGTGGACGTTAAGTCCAAGCCCCTGCGGTAAGCAGTCCCCATGCCCTCTGGAGCACTGACGCCTGGGCCCCTGGCCATCCACCTGGAAGGGGTTCACCTGGCATCTGAATCCCTGGGGAGCTGCAGCATCAGGAGGGCCCCCCGCTCCCTTGGTGGTGAGGTGACCAAGCTCTCTGTGCCTGGGGGAGGGGCTGCCCCGTCTGGCCCGAGGTAAGGAGGTCAGCTCAGAAGCTGACTGGCCGGCGGTGTAGGCACCAGGAACCCACCCCAGGTAGCCTCTGGGGCTCCAGGCCCCCCACCCTAGGGAGGACAGGACTCCACTCAGAGTGGGTGGTGGCATAAGTGCTCAAAATTCCCAAGCAAGAGGAGGCCAGTGCGGGCAGCTGGGGGTCGGAGGGGGGGGTGCTGGAGCAGGACGGTCTGGGGCTGAGACAGGGTAGCAGGTGGAGAGGCCACAGCCCTGGCCCCTGCCTGCACCCTCTTCCCCCTCAGAAAGCACCCCCTCTTCACTTCCCCAGCTCCCAGGGCTGGCATGTCCCTTCCCATGCATCTCTGGCCCCTACCCTTGGAGGGCAGCCCAGCCCAGATGTCTCCCACCGAAGGCGGCTGTGTGCTTCTAGAGCCAGGGCTCAGGCAACCTTGCTGAGCGTGGTTCTCATCCTAATGTTTCCTCCATCCTCACTCCAAGTGGCCCCACTGTCCCTTGTCATAGCCTGCCTGGGGGGTTGGGGGTGGGGGAGCCCTTGCCCAAGCATTAATGGGTCCCAGGAAAACACCCCCAGCACTGACCCAGTACATTAACACCAGCAGCGAGGAGGGCAACCGTACCCAAGAATGCCCACAAACCCCACTTCCCAGATGGGGAAGACTGAGACCCCCAGGGCCTGCAAGAACCAGGCCAGGCCTGCCTGCTTCCTGGAACCTCAGAAGGCCCTCTCCCCCCTCCTCCTGGGAGCCCACCCTTCTCCCCATTTCCTGCTGGCCCTGGGGCTGGCTGTCCCCTCCGGCAGACAGGCCCACAGGCCCCATGAGGAGGCAGGGACCACCCAGGTGGAGAGAGCGAGAGAGTGAGTGCATGTGTGTGTGTGTGTGTGTGTGTGCGTGTGTGTATGCGCACGTGTCCGCCCAGCTGACCGCAGCTGGGAAAACAGGCTCCCTGGCGCCCCTCCCCCAGCCACAGCCCACCCCGCGGCCAGCACCTCACCAAGCCCTGAAGCAGGCACTACCTGGTCCCCTGCCTTCCTTGTCTCAGCATGAGCCAGACCCCTGGCCCACCCCCGGATCCTGGCAGATGGTTCTCCCAGTAGCCTGGCCCCTCCTGCTACCCTGGATCAGGGCCCCAGCACAGGCCACCCCAGACCCACACCTGCCTGGGTCAGACCCCCTGCAGCTCTCCCCCAGACTGTCAGGGGTGAAGGCCCAGCCTCTTAACTGCAGTTTCCCACAACCACCTGAGACTCCCGTCTCCCTAAACTGCAGCTTCTCCACCCATGTCCATGGCTGGCATCCGAGGTGTGGGGTGGCCCCCAGGACCTGGGGGCCAGCACTGGCTCCCTCTTTCTGGGCAGGGGCTCCTTGCCTTTTCCCACCCTGGGATCCAGAGACGGGATCACTGAGGCTGAAATTTCAATTAAGGAAGAGAAATAATTACTTCAGAGCTCCGGGCCAGCTCAAGTGGTGACAGTCCTCAAAATCCAGGCCCCTGGAGTTGGGGGAGGAGGTGGCCAGGACCCCGAGGTCACCCTGGGCCCAGCAGGGACTTGGCCTGCCCCCACTTCAGGCCTCGTACCCCGTGACCCCTCTGCTGAAACAAGGCCAATCTCAGGGCTGCTCAAAAGTAGGGGGTGGGGGGTCCCCAGCGGAGGCCTGGGAAGCGAGCCCAGGTGGCTCCCAGGAAGCTGAGTGAAGTGAGAATAACCATTCAGCCACAGCCTGTGCCTGCAGTGAGGCTGGACACTGCCAGAGCCCACAGGGCGGGGCTGGGGCCCCACAAGTAGGGCTGGAGGCTTGAGGAAGGGTGGGCCTGGGCAGGAGCCCACCCCACAACACCAGGGTCACAGGCCGGGCCCTCTGGGCTCCGAGGCCACCCCACCTGCTTCTCAAGAGGTATCCATGGCTGCCCTAACTGAGTCACTGTCACCTCCAGGAACTCCGTCTCCAGAAGCACCCTGGCCCCCACTCTGAGGGTGGCCCACGTCCTCTCCAGAAACCCTCCATCTGATCCAGAATGTTCCGTCTCCAGAAATGGCAGCGCTCTCCATCAAGGCTCCTCTCAGCTCCAGACACGCTCCGTTTCCAGAAATATCACATCCCTTCTCCAGAGACGTTCCACTTCAGCTCCCAAAATACCTCAGATCCAGAAGTGCCCTATTTCACGTCCAGAAATACTCTAGCATCATCCCCCAACACCCCGCTTCCAGAAGTACTACAGTCTGTCTCTAGAAACAGTCCCTTTCCAGAAATGCTTCGGCCCTGACAATATCTGAAATCCAGAAAGGCCTCATCCTCACCCCAGAAAACGCCTTCTATTCCCCAAGTGCCCGCGTCTCACCTTCCAGCTGCATGCCCCTCCTCCAGAAAACCTTCACGTCGTCTCTAGAAACACCCTCAGCCTGGCCCAGACACGCCATGTCTCATTTCTAAAAACACCCGACCTCTGGACACGCTCCATCTGCGTCTGCAAATGCTCACGGTGCATCCACAGAGGCCTCCCCATCTGGCCCAGATGCTGTGAAAACCCAGGAACCACTTCCTTCAGGCTTTCCTGGTTGGGGTGGGGGGTGAGTTGAGCATTGACCAGGTGGCCTCCTCCTTCCCCCTCCTTGTTTCCACGGTCCCCTGGAACCTCCCGGCCACCCACAGGATCTGCTCTCATCCTGGGAACAAGGAAAAAGTAAGAGCCGGGCTGGCAGGTGTAGAGGTCCCTGGGAGAGGGGAGATGGCTGGTCAGTGTTTGCAGAGACTAGGAGCCTCCCGGGTCTGACCTGGAGGCAGGGGCAGTGAGGGGCCTGGGTGGGAAGGTCTGAACCAGGAAGGGGGGGCATACCCCTCCCCTCGGCACAAATGTGTCCACTGGCCCAGGTGTCCACACTCACAGCCGCCCCCTCCCAGCCCTGGGAGCCACACACGCACACAGCATCACATCATCTCAGCCCCACCCTGCTCGGCACACAGACATACCCTCCCACCCTCACCCACACTCCCTGCCTCTCTGGGCAGGTCTGGGGACCCCGAGAGGCAGGAGGCCACGGCCGGGTCCTCCAACCGGACAGGGTGGCCTCAGTTAACTGCTGTGTGTGGTCACCCAGGGAAGCCCACAGCCCAGGCCTCTGAGCTGAGGAAGAACCGCATGGGAGACGAAGACACACTCTGGATCTGCTCGCAGACCCTCTGGAGCAGCCCTGGCTGCTTCTGGGCCACTTTAAATAATAGAAAGTTCCTCTTGGGGTGCGACTGAAAGTCCTCGCAGTCACCTCTGTCCACATGGCTGGGTGCTGCTCTCCGGAATCCCAGTCTGTGTCCCGCTGAGGCTCCATGTGGAGACACCCATCCCCAGCCAATGGGAGGGTACTGGAGACAGCTGGGTGGAAGGCAGGCACGCCAAACACCTCCAGGCCCTGAGCCTGCCCGGGGGAGGGAGGAAGTGGCCCATCCATACCAGGTCTGTCCCTGAGACTTTGGACGGCTGTTCTCAGAGCCTCTAGGTGAGCGGGAGGGGAAGGGGTCCGACCCCCGTCTCCACTGCCGTCTCCACTGCCGGTGGCATCAGTGAGCTCTGGGCCACTCCCATGGGAGGATAATTACCATTTACTAAGCCTTCCGATTTAGACTCAGCCTCAATTAACTGGAACCTCTCAAGCCCCCTGTTCTGATCCTTTGGGGCCAAGGGCAGACACGACAGATCTTCAGCGTGCCCTTCGATTTCCCGCAGCGAGGGCCCGGTTGTCTGCCACCCCCAATGGCCAGCTCCTGCTCAGAATGGGGCTTCCCCATATGTCCCCCCCGAACTCCATCCCTCTCTCTCCATGGAGGACCCCTCCCCCGGAATTCATCCCACTCAGAGACCAGAGACACGAGAGGGAAATGCCCAACAGCCAAGCCCAAATATGAATGAATCTGAAAGAACTGTGGTCCCTGGGGCCAGGATGGAGAGTCGGGGACA
Organism: Bos taurus; assembly: GCF_002263795.3. Classification (NCBI taxonomy): domain Eukaryota; kingdom Metazoa; phylum Chordata; class Mammalia; order Artiodactyla; family Bovidae; genus Bos; species Bos taurus. The sequence goes on from NC_037346.1 coordinate 34,708,840, forward strand.
AGGCCTCGGGGGGACGACAGGTGGGGGTCCCCGGGGCTCCTGGTTCCGGGCTTTCTGGAGAGGCCTCTGCATTGGTATTCTCCGCCCCTCACAGCCCAAATTACACTGACTCTCCCGGGACCCTTTCACCGCACGATGTCACTTCAGCAAAAGGTTATGTGCGAGAACATCAAAATCCTTCCCGCATATTAACTACAAGAGTGTTCTTTTTAAATGCACATGAACAAGCGGCCAACGTTACAGTATCTGAGATGAGAACGGGCGCTGGACTGGGAGTCAAGAATAGGGTGCTGTCGGAGCCCCCCTCACGTCTCTGCAGCCCTCCTCCCTTCATCAGAGAGGCCCGGGGCAGGGGTTGGGGCAGATTCGAGGCTAGACCAAGGGTCACGGTCACGTGTGGAGCCAGCAGAGCCTGGCAGGGCGGTGTCCAGGTGCTGCCCAGCAGGTACGTGAGGGCAGGGAGCGCTCGCTGATGCTCCCCCGGCCCCCTTCCGCCTCCGCTCTTCTCTGGCAGCCTCCACCTGGCACTCCCTTCCTTTTATTGTACTTACTTTCACCTGGAGAATTTCTGGAGACACTTTCACTGGACATTTCACAGAGGACTCCCAAGATATAATCTACCCAAGATAAGCAAAAGCTGGGGTGCCGGGATGGGAGCCCAGGTGTTAAGTGGTGTGTGTGTGTGTGTTAGTCACTCATTCGTGTCCGACTCTTTTGTGACCCCCTGTGGACTGTAGCCCACCAGGCTCCTAGGTCTATGGGATTCTCCAGACAAGAATACTGGAGTGGGTTGCCATTTCCTTCTCCAGGGATCTTCCCAACCCAGGGATGGAACCTAGGTCTCCTGCATGACAGACTCTTTACCAACTGAGCCACCAGAGAAGCCCCAGATGTAAAGGGGCTGAGGGGCAAACCTGGTGGGGTGGGGGTGGGTGGAGGTTAACTAGATTGGGCGGGGTCTGCAGAAGCCCAAGGGGTGGGCAGCCCTGTCTCAACTCTGTCTGCAGCTCTATGATTTCCAATTGTAAGAGGAGCGAAAAGTGGGATTTTTATGTGAAGCCTGGTATTATTTTTTAAGCCCTGTGGCAGGCCACATAGTGCCCACCTGAAGGTGTCACCAGGGACAAGCTCTGGTCTGGTCTGTGGTCTTCAGCCTGAGTCTCTGGCCCCTCTGGGGCGGGAAGTCTGCTCAGACGAGTGTGTGGAGGGGGTATGAAGTGGGGGACAGGGAGGGTAGGACAGTAGAAAGCTTTTCACTTCTAGGAGATGGCTTGGATGCTCTTCTGTCAGATGGGGTGACAGTCAAGCCCCCCGCCCCGCAGCGTGAGAGGCTGAGGGACCTGCAGGACGAGTGATGGGGGGGAAGGAAGTCCCAGAGGTCACAGCCCCCCTCCCCACAGGGTCTGCCCTGTTGGCTACCCCTACTGTCCAGGCTACAGGAAACCCCAGGACAATCGGAGCCCCGGACAGGTGTGTAGACCCCCAAGGAGGGGTGATCCTGCCGAGTCGCATGGCAGGTGATGCCAGGTGATGCCAGGTGGCCGACCCCCTCCAGCCACCACACTGTGAGCCGTGATGCCAGGACCCCTGCCCTTCCCCAGACAGAGGGAGGGGTGGGAAGATCTGCCCTGCCTGGATGTCATCCTGGTCTTCCCTGCCAAGACTCTTACTGGCCCCGAGGACCTTGTCCCACAGGGGCCTCCTCTGGGCCTCAGTTTCTTCCTCTGTAAGACGCAGACAACAGGAAATCTTCCTTCACAGGGAGTCTGAAGACAGGAAACAGCTAAGTGCTGGGGCCCAGCAGAGGGAGGTCTCACAGAGAGGATGCTCTGAACAGCAGGACTCCAGGTACCGGTTCTCTGTCCACTCCCCTGGCCTACCACCCTGACTTCCTGCCCTCTCTGGGCCCCTCCTCCCTCTTCCTGCTGAGCTTTCTTTTAGGGAATTATCATCTGCTGGGCTTTAATTACTGGTCCCGGAGGCCCACCACCTCCCCCACCAGCGGAGACTCTGTAATCCCTCTGGCTAGGGCACACACAGGCTCAGCTGCAGGCCCCCACCTCCCTGGGGAACGGTGCCCCAGGTCTGCACAGCAGCTCCCAGCTCCGGGGGCAGGAGGCCGCAGGAGGAGGAAGTTCCCTCCGGTCCACGTGCCACCAGCAAGGACTAGGGAGGCAGCGTTCTCAGGGAGCACACTCAGGCCCTGGCGGGTCACTCTGGTCCTCGCTCTGCTCAAGAGGGACCCTGCTGGGCCCAGACTCCTTTCAGCCTCCACCCCGGCCTCCAGCTCTCCTACTCCCAGAGCCCTCTACTCCAGGCGCTGTCCCGCCTCCAGGCCGGCTGAAAGGTGTGCTCCTTCCTCATGGAGACCATCCTGACTCCTTCCGGGCAGGGCCCGAGGAAGGAAATGAGCCTGACCTGTGACCCCGGCGCCCATCAGATGCCTGCCCAGCCTGGCTGTGGGAGCAGCTGGGACCCCAGCTGTGTGCGCAGGAGAACAGGGCAGGTGGGCGCTTGGTCCGGTCCCAGTGTGCCCTCCATTTGCAAACCCGCACTGTATGTGGGAGCGGGGCGCAAGTGCATGAGGCTAGCACCATTCTCAAGCCTGAACAGGGGGCAGTGACAGTGACCCCTGGGTAACAGCGATGAAACCTGGAGGCTGCAAATGGGGCCTGTGCTCTGAATCTGGCCACAGGCGAGTTGCCAGCCTAGGTAACAGCACACCCAAGCCAGACATCACGTGAATATCTGAGTTCCAGTTCCTAAGAAGGTGGGGGACAGCTGCTGGGCTGCATCCCCAAAGGCCACCTGGGAGAGCTGAGCTGCGGTGCCCGCCCTCAGAAGCTCTGCCAACTGGCCCCATGGGGCATGGAGGGTGGAGACCCTGGAGCTGTGCAGACCCGAGCTCATCCTTGGTCACTCCTCCGGGGTGACATGCCTGCAGATAAGCAGGGCCTCGGCATGAGTGATGGAGGGGATGGGATGCACCTCTCGCCCTGGGAGAGGCAAGGAGGCTGATACCACATGGGTCGAGGTGCTTAGGGGATGGAACCCCGCAGGGGCACCTAGGCAGGCAGGGTCTCCTCCGGCTTCGGGACGAAAGGCTTTTCCTGGGAGGAGCCGACATCTGCCTCTCTCTGTCTCCCTGAGTGCTGCCCTTGAGAAACAACAGAGAACCTTTCTGGTCCCATCCGTTCCTCTAACTCCTCATGACACCGTTTCTGGCCCCAGAACCCTCCCTTGGCCAGGCTTCCCTCAGACTGTGGGACCTGATCCAGCAGGAACAGCCCTCCCGTTGCAGACTCTCTGCCTTTGGTAATGGAGCTTCGGGTGAGTCCAGCGAATGTCTGAGTCCCCTGGAGGCACTACTGAGACGACAGCCACCTCAACCCAGTCAGATTCCCAGAAATCCTGAGGGAGCAGCAGTGTGTCTCCCTCCAGGGGCTACCAGACCCAGGGCCCCTGCCGAGGCGACACACCAGTGCCTAAACGGACAGACGCGCCTCTCTGTGCATCTGGGTGCAGCCGAGTCCCCTCCAGTCCACTCCCCTCTGTGGGACGGGTCTTGAACAGACTTGACCTGGTTTTTCTTACCTTCCTGACAGTCTGGTCAGGAAAGAGCTATGCTCCCACTGTACAAAGGGGAAAGGGAGACTCGAGGAAGCATGAGAGGCCTTGGCTTGTGTGCTCACGGCTCCTGGGCACACAGGCTGGTGCCCACTGCGTGGAGTGGAAGGGGCAGGGTGGCAGGCCACCTTCTGGACACAAACACCAGGTGTCCTGGTTCACCTGAGTGCCTCCCTCTTGTGAACCACACCACCACCTGATTCTGGGGTGCGGGCTGAGGGTCTCCTGCCTTCTTCTTCCTATGACTACTTGTTCCATGACTGCAGGGCTTAATGGGAGCCAGACAACCAGGCCAGGCAGTGGGACCTGATCCAGACCTTTCCAGAAAGGGCTCGGCAGCATGGACCCAGAAGTGTGGGTAGACCCAGCAGTCTCACGGGGCACCTGTAGCTGGTCTGCCCTGGTCATCCACAGCCAGAGTGGATGGCCATGAGAAGGAGGGGAGCACAGCCCACTCCAGCTAGCCAGTCATCTGCTTGCCACATGTCTGGACATCACAGCCCCGCACCCCGTGCAGCTCGGACCTCAGAATGAACAACATCAGGAGTGCTGTGAGAATGACAAGGCCTACCCTTGGGCACCTCAGCTTCCCAGGGGTCATGCAGAGGGAACATCCCTCATCATGGAAGTCTGGGGGCAGCTGGTAGCTAGAAGGGGGTCTGGGTCTTGGGAATAGAGGACTTGGCCCCCCACCTCTGGCTCCATGACCTCAAGCATGCCACTTCTCTAAAAAGCCGGAACCACAAATGCTGACTCGCAGGATCTGGACAAACAGGCCCAGTGCCCGGCACAGAGGAATAGAGATCCACAGGGCTGGTGGTGCCATCCCTACACACACAGAGGCACAAATAGGTGTGCACACACACAGCACAAAGACACAGCATAAAATGCCCAAATGTCCACACTCACAGGAGGACGGCTCTAAACCTCAACCTCTTGGCAGGAGCTCCATGGACCTCAGAGGACACACCCAGGGGTGGGTGTCTTCAAAATTCAAACCAGAAGCTCAAGTCGGCTGTGGACACGTACCCCCAGTGCCTCGCCACCTGCCCCCCAGGGCTGCTCCCCTCCAGGGGCCAGGTCCCAAGCCGGCCCTGTCGCAGTGGGACCCAGGGACCCTACCATGTCCTGCCTCTCTGGCCGCAGCCCCGGCCTCTCCCCGGCTGGGGGACGTGAGCAGGAATGGCTCAATCAGGATATAATTGTTTTTAATTAACGTGCGGATCATTTCACAGGCTGATCTCCTTGGAGACCAGAGGGAAGATAGTCTTTTAAGAATTTCTTTGCCTCCCCCCACCCCCCTCCCAGTCGAAGGCCGCCCCCCACTTCACCCACCCAGCTGCAACCTTGAAAGCGGCATAGAAGCCTGGTGCCTGCATCCCTCTAGGGGCCATTAGGAGGAGCAGTGTGTGCCCACACACAGATAGACACACACGTGCCCAAACTCGAGGGCACACTGTCCCCCGGAAACACACACAGGATCAGAGACCCATAGACATGTACACAGAGGGACACACACAGATTCACACACACACAGGTATGCATGCACGCATACGTGCCCAAGAATATAAAAACAGGGCCTGAGGCACACAGAATACACGGGCGTACACACCCAGGCTGGCAGGCATACCGACCCCCAAGAATACACAAACAGGATCAGACACACAGACATATGCACACGCAGGCACACAGGAAGGCGTCCAAGTCGAGAAAAAAGGCCCAGATACCCACATTCACGGAAGGGCCCCTTCCAGGGGTGACACAAGGCCCTAGTCCTGGCGATAAGTCAGAGCCATAATCACCTCACCCCATGCGCACCCCTGGCCCTGGCCTCTGACCTAGGGTGCCCCACCACCTGCCCCACCAGAACCCGTGACCAGAGGAGCTGCCACCTCCCTGCCACCCACCTGGTCTGGATCCTCCTGAGCCCCCTAAAGAGCTGTTCCACTCCACCTTGACCAGGGCACACAGCTCTGAGCAGCCCTAGCTCCCCCAACTGGGAGCCCTGCCCTCAGTTACTCCCATGGGTGCGCAATGGGCCTGAGGGGCGGGGGCTTCCTCTCTCCTTTTGCTTTAACCAGATTCCTTCCTTCCCCATTTCCCCCCCCCCCCACCATTCTAATTCATTTCTTTCTCTCCAAGCATCTCTGCTCCCAACCTTCCTTTCCTCTCCTCTTTCTCCCCTCCCTTTCCCTTCCTCCCCAGGGACCTGCTGGGGTCAAGCCGAGCCAGAGAGAGCAGCTGAGATGTCGCTGGTCTTTCCCCTCTCCCCCGCTGCAGGGTCTGTGCCAACACCCGCCCCAGCCCCAGAAAAGACCCAGAACTACTAGGACTGAAGGCCAGGGCAGGGGCACGACCAAGGGGGTCCTCTGACATCTGCAGTCCCACTCTCTCTCTGCATCTGCTTTGGCTCCTCAGCTTTTCCTCCTGGAAAATGGGATGGCAGAGAGGAAGGCGGAGCCATGGGGGAGGGGCAGCAGGGAATCCACTGCTGGCCAATCACAGGCTGGCACCTTGGGTGGCCCCAGGCACCGTAGACATCGTGGCCATAGCCAATGTGTGAGACAAAAGGGCTAAGGAGCCTGTCTGGTGCTCCAGACATCAACATCAGAGGCGAGTGGGTGCTCCTCCTCTCCTGGGGTCTCAGTGCTCCCGTGTGTGAAATGGGCAAGGCCAGCCTACAGGACCCCCTCTTCCTGAATTTGGAAACCAAAGGGCGAATCAGCACCCTGTTCTTGGCTGCTATGTGACCTCGGAATTCACTTCCCTCTGGGCTCCCATTCCTTCTTGTCAAAGGAGGGGGTTCAGACAGGTGATTCATTGCCGAGGCTCTTTCAGTTCTGAAAGAAGGTTCTGGATTGTGGAGAGGAAGTTTAACAGTGTCCCACTTATCAGGGGAAAAAAGAGGAGCCTGTTTCTTCCACTGCAGGCGTGAGCAGCGTCATTTTGAGGAAATCGTCTTAAACATCAAAAAAAAAAAAAAGCTCTCCACACTAAGAAATCCACTACCTCGTTCATCAGGGGCAACCAGCACATGGAACAAAAGGGGAATATGAAGTAAATGGTGGCGCATCCACCCTATTGGAAAAGCCTGAAGACATTAACGGCAGTGTTTATGAAGAGTTGGTTACAAAACAGGAAAAGGCTCCCATGAGCGCCAACGAAGAGAGCAGGATATACGTCTGAACAGAGAGAGTGCCGACAAGTCGCTAAAAAACAACCCAGCCACCAAGCCGAAAAGACTGCGGAAAACGACATCAAAATACTAACACTGTCACAGCCCACCGAGACTGTCTATAACCTTTTTTATTTTTCTCTATTTTTCAGATTTTCCCATTAATCATATTTTAAAACATATATATTGAAAAATCATTTTAAAAAAATGAACACCTCCAATTGAGAAACTTTCCCTTTCCATTCATTTATTCATTCATTCATTACTGGTTCATTCATCCCTGTGTCTGTCCAGCCAAAGCCCAGTGTCCATTGTGGCCAGGTCCGGCTCTCACCTGCAGGAAAGGGAACCAGTGGAGGAGGAAGACGCGCTCCCCCTCCCCAGGAATGCACCCACGGGCATGGACCCTACAGGGGCTCTAGTGAGCAGAAATCAATCCTGCCTTCCTGTGACCTCCCAGGCTAGCCCTCAGCTGTGAGGATCTCAGGGTCTAGCCTTCCGGTCAGAAACCGACCTTCACGGTGGGGCTGCGGAGTGGGGAGAGTCCCCCCACGAGGCCATAGGCTCCGGCTGCACCAGCTTTCCCAGGCTCTCCCACTGCAGCACCTTCTCTGGGCTCAGAGGGGGGTCCTGAGAAGGCACCCCTCCACCTGGTGGGAATACAGGGTGGGAACATGCTGTGAGCTCAAAGAGTCCCCACTGCAGCCTCCTGGGTGGGGGCTGACAGGGTCGGGGGAGGATTAACTCTCTCCACGCCTGGATGGAGCCACAGAACAGCCTTCCCGTGCCGCCCCCCACCCCCCCACCCCCACCAGGATCCCCTCTTTGAATAGAAGGATTTCCTTCACTTGCCGGGGCTGGCAGTCCCATCCCTGGGCCTGCTCCCTACCCCAGGAAAAAAAGGGGGGGCTGCTCTCTGGAATGTAATGAAGACAGATTTCCACGGGCTCTCTGCCCCCACTCCCACTCCAACTAGCCTTGGCCCTTTCCACCCCGCCCCTCCCCGCAAGGCGCAGAGGGATGGAGCGCTCTGTGTGCAGAGACCCCGCTGACCCCGCGGCCCCCACTCTGCGTTGAGCGCCCCCAGGCCCGCGGTCCCCAGAAATTCTCTAGGGTAGCACTCGTTTCGCAGTGCCCAGGCGGGAAAGGAGAAGTTCCCACCCCCTTCTCCCCGCCCCCAGCCCCTAGGGGAGGGGCGAGGGTCGGATCTCCGGGTCAAGGAGCAGCGCCTGCTGTGGACCGCAGGAGACAAACACCCCGTCACACACACACACTCACACACACACACCACCCTCAGGATCACCACCTCTGAAGCCCGCATTGTATGGGAAGGGCGGGGGGGGGGAGTGGCTGATGGGGGGAGGGGGACTCGACGTGCCTGCACTCACCAGCCAATCACCAACCCCAAGAGAGGCTGGAACCCGCGACCCCAGCCCCTGAACCCGAGCCTCGGGTGGCCACCGCGCACTCCACCCCGCCCGACCCACCCGATGTCAACGTCTCTAACCCAAACAAGCCCCACCCCCAAGAAGTCCCCCCTCAGGGTTCCTGGGGTTAGTACCCCCCACCCCGAGAGACCAAGCTCCGACCTCTCCCCACAACCGCACAGGCGCGAGGTTTCATTGTCAGCCTGGCCACTGGGGCGCGCGCGAGGCGGGGGTGCCAGGGCAGGGGACTATCGCAGCCAGTGGGGAGGGGTCTCCGGGGGAAGTGTTCGGAGCCGCTCCTCCTGCCCGGTCCAGATCCGGAAGCCGCCGGGGGAGGAGGAAGGCGGGGGCGGGGAGAGCGCGACCTCGGTGCTCGCGGGCGGCGAGGCGGGGCCCAGGCGGCCGGAGTGAGCGCCCGAGGCGTCGGGGGCGCCGAGTCCCCCGGGAGGCTGCGCTCTAGGGAAGTTTCCCACCGGTGGCCCGGAGCAGGACAGGGCGCGCAGCCGACCCTCCCCGCCTGACCAGCTCCGCGGCGCAGACTGCGAACTTGAGCAAAACTCCTTCCTCCCCGCGTCCCTCCCCTCCGGTCCGAGGCCACCAGCCCCGCCATCTCAGCCCTCAGCCTTCGGCCTGTGCCACGGTCGCCAAGACCTCACCAGAGTGTGGTGGAGAGAAGGGGAGGGGGAAATCCCCAGCACAACCAAACTGCGGCCAAAAAAAAAAAGAAATTCCTTCTGAGACCGATTCCCTCAGCGGGTGTGGAAAACCCCAAACAGGCAGGTCTGCAACTCCAGCCAAGACCGCGGCGCGGTAGGAGGGGTGCCGGGGGCGGGCGGAGACCCCGGCCGGCAGCCTCGGGAGCCCTAGCGCCCGGATCGTCCCCCCACCCACCAAGACACAAAGCTTCGCCGCCAACAATACCTGCGGGCTCCTCCTGGGTCTCCCGGGCGCGGGCGCTGCGCGTCTCGCCACCTCCCTTCCCCGCGCGGCCTCTCCTCTGCTCGCGCGCGCTGTCCCCTCGTCTCTTCCAGAACGCGGCGGCCGGATGAGATCTTTGGGAGAAAAAAATGTGAGCGCTCGCACGATTCCTTTCTCTCCGCCCGCCGCTCGCGGCGGCCGGGGGCTCGCTTTTTTCTCCCTCGCGCTCCCGCGCGCGCCGCGCCTCTCGCGCCCCGTGTTTCCTTCTCAGCAGCCCCTGCGAGCGCCCTCAGTAGCCATTATTCACGGGCCACCGGGGGACAGGAGGTAGAGACCGCCCCATGGCCGCATCCACTCGCCAAGCGCGATGCGGGCGCGGGGCGCGCGCGGGGAGGGGCGCGCGATGAGGGGCTTGGCTGCGCGCAGCCCGCGCCCCAGACGCGGGGGAGGGGAGGAGGCTGAGGGGGCAGGAGGGAGGGGGCGGGGGAGGACTAGGAGCTGAAGGGAGCGGGAGGAGGGGGCGCCGGGGAGACGCTCCGGCGGCTCTCACCGCCGGGCTCAGGGTCACTGGTTAGTAAGCTCCGAGGCGCTTAGGGACCCGGGGCGGTCGGGGGCTGGGGGGGTGGTAAGTGTCTTCGTGCGCGCGAGCGCGCGCGCGCGTCAGAGAAGGAAGGGGAGGGAGGGGACGCTTTAATATTTTCCCAGTGACTTACGAGCCCGTGGGTGAGCTCCTGGCTGCGCGCTCGGGTCCGTGTGTTTATCAGTGTGGCTGTGTATTTCTGGTCTGCCCCCCGTGTGAATGTCACGGGGCGTGGGGGCCTGCTGCGAGCTTGTGAATGTGCTTCTGGGTCTCGGGGGGACTAAGCGATGCGGTGCCTGCGTGGGGTTGTTTGTGTGCGATTGTTTATCAAGGGCTTCGGGACTGCGCCTGTGTGGGCCGTGTCTGCGTGAGGTTGTGCGCGTGTGGGATTGTGTCTGCGTGGGCCCGAGTGTGTCTGAGGGGTGTCGTGTCTCCGTGAGGGCTTGTTTGCGTGAAGCTGCGGTTGTAGGGGCGGGGGACCAGCGAGGGGTTGGGGTGCGCCCGCACGCGGTCTTGTGTGGGACTAGCGGGGCAGTGTTCTGTGTGCGGGGCCGAGGCCTGGCTGGAGGAGGGGGTCCGCGTGGCGCCAGGGACCGCACCGCCGCAGAGGCACGAACAGGCCGCTCAGGGGTCCCAGCACAGCGCGGCGAGTGGTGGCGGAGGAGAGAAGGCGGAGACCCGGGGACCCGCATCCCGCCCCCCCCTCCGACCCCCGCTCCAGAGACGCAGTTTAGAGATCCTGGCACTGGCCGGCCCCGCGGTCCTAGAGGCACCGGGTTTGGAGGACTCGACCGGGCCGGGAAGACACCTACGGACTGGGGGCAGCGGGGGCCGAGGCTTGGAGATCCGCGAGCAGCCCAGAAGCGCGCGGCGAGGACTGCCCGCCGAGGCGGGTGGCGGTCCGGAGACGGTGGAGGACCAGGCCGAGACAAAGAAGCGCGGGGCCGGGGCCTCGAGGCGGGACCGTACCTCCGGTTCCCCCGCGGCCGAGGGGCGGGCCCTCCTGGCCCCAGTCCCGGGCCGCCGCCGTAGCGGCCCCAGAGCCCCAGGGACACGGAATTACGCGCCCCGGGCGGGGCCGAGGTGTGGGGCGAGCGGGGCGGGGGAGGGGGAGGGTTGCGCGTAGCCGGCGGGCGCGGCGCCCCGGGGCTGTGATTGAGCGCCTGGCTGCCCGCCCCTCGCCGGGCTGCTCACCGCCCACGCAGCCATTCATTCATTCATCCGTTCTCTCTCCATCCACCCACCTTCTACCCAAACACGTGTCCAGCCTGTCGTCCGTCCACCCGATTATCGCGCCAGGGATCACACTGACGCGTCAGCGCTGGCTCTCTCCACTTTCCCTGCCTGCCAGCCTGTCCGTGCCACTCTCCTTGGCCCCCACCTCGCGTCCCCCCGGGCCCCTGTCTGTCTGGCAGGGGGGAGGAGCGCACCCCACGACCTCTGTCACTCGGTCTTTGCTCTTCAGTGATGGCCAGACCCAGTCCCTACCTACTAACCGTCCCTCCACTAAGGGCTTTGTATATCAGGGCTTCTCCCCTCCCTGCCGGGCCTTCGCAGAGACCTGGTGACTCTCTGGAGGGCAGGGGCCAATACTGTATCACACCACTGCTGGAGCGCCTCCTCAGCCTCTGGGCTGGGCAGGCAGTGGAGGGGAGCAGCGAAGTGGGGGTGGAGGTGACGGGGGTGCATCGAGAAGGGGTTTTATGAAGGACTGCTGTGCCTCCAGGTCCTGGGCAGAGGGCTGTGCGGGTCCTAGTGGTCCAGAGGTCATTAGGACCCCGGTGGCCAGAACAGTCACCCCAAACCTGCCATTTGTAGGTTGTCAACTGAGAACGAAGAAAATAAGTTCCTGGTCTCTAGCCCAGACCTCATCCATCCAAATGGCCAGAGCCCCTCCACACTGTTCCTTCTGCCTGGGAATCAGCATCTAGCAGTCAGGCGTGGGAAGCATTGGCCAGGAACAGCTTCCAGACTGCCCAGTCCCGAGGGTGGCTGCCTGGTGCCAAGAGCAGACCACTCCCAGAGACAGACCCTCTGCTGACTCCAGGCTCACCAGGTGAGGATGCAGCAAACCCTGAGCACCCTGAGCACCCCCTCCTCTCCGGGCTCTAGCCCCACCCACCTCTAATATGCAGATGCTTAGTCTCTGTCTTCAATTATCTGGCCTGGGAACCAGGGTTACTCAGTCCTGAGGCCATTGCGTGCACCATTAAAAAAAAAGTCCCAGTTCCTCCTGGGACCCCTGACTCAACCTCAGCGCTGCCTGACCCTCAGCCTGTCTCTGTCACATCCTGACTCACCCACCTCCTCCAGGCAGCCCCCCAACAGGCCAGCTGGCAGGTGGGGAAAAGGGTGGTGGTGGATGCCCCCTTTCCCTAGGGACATGCACACTCTCACTCCCCTGCCCCCTTCACCACTGTCTCATTCTCACCTCGGGGCCTTTGCACTTGCTGATCCCTGTGCCTGGAATGCTCTTCCCCACCTTCTAATGTACCACATGTAATGTATGTATTTTGTAGGCGCTTTTGTTTGTCTGCTCACTGGCGCCTCCTCCGTCCCTGGGATGGTGCCTGGCACAGATTCAATAAGTATCTGGTGACTGAACGACTGAGCCTGATCCAGACGCTTCCTCTTCTCTGAACCCAGGGCCCCTCTGGAGAACAATGGGAGGGGATGAAGAACAGTGGGGCAAGGACAGGTGGTATGACTCATCCAAGGTCACTGGAGGGCCCTTGGTGTATTCTGGATTCCGAGCACGTGTCCAAGGGGTTGGGAGAAAGGAGATGGCGGAGCTGCCGTTTATCCCAAAGGAGAACGGAGCCCTTTCCCAGGCAGAGGATAGACGCCCCCACCTGGCCAAGGCCCTTCCACCAGTGCTGTCACAGCCGGGCTCTGCCCATCTCTGATTGAAGCCAGGCTCAGAGCCATCAGAGGGCTTGTCAAGAACACACAGCAGGACAACTGATCCCCACCTGACTGTAAATTTCCAGACCCTGGCTCAGTGCCAGGCCCATAGCAGGCATTCAGGATGCTCTTAGCAAAGCAATGAATGAAGCAACAGTACCAAGATTCAGACTGAGGTGTGCACAGCCCTGGACCCCTTGCTTGTTCCATCAGCCCCTACCAGCGGGATTTGCAGGATGGTGGGCCGGGCCCACCACATGGCAGGTCTTCTGTTCGTTCATGCTGAGGGGAGGCTGCCGGGCTGGTTGGCTCCCTGCTCCAGCCAGGGGTCTGAGTCCATGCCCCACCATGTAAGTCCTGCTCCAGGTTTGGCAGGGAGAGGGAGAGTCCCATGGGCCAGGGTGAACATTCACAGTCTCGATGGGGGGAAGCTGTTTCCTGGGGGGAGATGTGGTCACAGCCTGAGAGCCTGGGCCAGGATGGTGCCCATTCACTTGCCCAGCACTGTCTGAAGAGCCACCTTCCTGCAGACCCTGTGTCCAGGTGCTGTTCAGAGTGAAATAATAAATAGGGGCCGAGGAGTGGGGTGCCCAGGCAGACCATGCAGTCGGGGGCCTGGCAGATGCTGGGCTCACTGACAGGCCACTAGGGAAGGGGTTAGCCAGGGCCCACCCTCCTGGTGGGCACAAGAGGCAGAGAAGAGGGACACAGACTCCAGCCATCAGGCCCGGCAGGTGCTACCAAGAGCCAGACGTGTCATTCAAGCTCAGCCCTGGTGCGGTGACCCCCAGGCCTACTGGGCTTGGAGGGCTGTGGCTCGCGGAGGGAAGGACGCAGCACCGGACACCTGGTCTGCAGGTGCGCAGGCCTCGGGTCAGAGGTGCACCAGCAATTTCAAGTTTCCATCTTGTCCTCAGCTCAGCCACCCTTCCCATTTCACAGTCGGGTCTCTGAAGGCCAGATGGCTGAGTGGCCCCTGGCACCCATCCACTTGGGCAGTATTTACAGAGCACCTCCTATGTTCCAGGGACCGTTCTACGTGTGAGGAGTCAGAGCAAGGAGCAAGATGGAGGTCCCCTTCTTCCTTGTCGGGACACAGTGTCATCCATGACACTTAGGTGAGGTGTGCTGCGACAAATAAATAAAGGAGAGCTTCCCAGGTCACGCAGTGGTAAAGAACCTGCCTGCCAGTGCAGAAGACAAGAGATTCAGGTTTGATCCCTGGGTCGGGAAGATCCCCTGGAGGAGGGCATGACAACCCACTCCAGTATTCCTGCCTGGAGAATCCCATGGACAGAGGAGGACAGAGGAGTCTGGTGGGCTACAGTCCATGGGGTCACAGAGTCAGACACAACTGAGCGACTAAGCATGAGCATGGGCTGGAAATATGGGGGTGGGGGAGCTGTTTTCCAGTCGATGCCCAGGAACTGGCACTTGAAACAGGTGAGAACAGACCTGAAAGACGAAGGCAGGAGGCAGGCAGCTACCTGGGGGCAGAGCTGCCCAGACAGAGGGGATAGCACAGGTGGAGGCCCAGAGGCTGAGGCAGGGCGAGAACCCTCATGGAGCCGCCAAGGTTGGAGTGCAGGAGCCAAGGGGCACGTGGGAGGAGACGGGGACACAGAAGTGACAGGAGCCACCCACAGGCGCTTGTGCATATCTGTGAGGCCCCCAGGTCTCATGAGGCGACAGATGAAATATCTCTGGAGCAGGCCTCACAGGGTGGGGGCTCAGAGAGCCGACAGCACATCCAGTTCTGGGTTTATTTTGGAGGACGGGCTGGTAGCATTAGCTGTTGTGGGCAGCCAGGTGGGCACGTGGAGTGGGCTCTCCCATGGGCGGACCATTCTCCTACCCCTGTGACTGTCAGTGACCCTCCTGCCCATCTGTCAGCTTAGCCAGCTTCACTTTTAGTGGGTGTGCTGGAAGCCTGCCTGATCTGCCAAGTGGCGTCCACACTGAGCCTCAGTTTCCCCCTTTCATGCATCTGTGGGCAGGCCCACAGCCCTAGGGGCTGGCTGGGGTGGGGTCTGCTCACCTTGTTTGCTGAATGTGAGGCCAAAAGCCAGTTTTTTCTCCCCTGCCTTTGATCTATAAGGGCTTCCCTCATAGCTCAGCTGGTAAAGAATCCGCCTGCAATGCAGGATGACCCTGGTTTCATTCCTGGGTCAGGAAGATCCACTGGAAAAGGGATAGGCTACCCACTTCAGTATTCTTGGGCTTCCCTTGTGGCTCAAGCTGATAAAAAATCCACCCGCAATGTGGGAGACCTGGGTTCGATCCTGGGTTGGGAAGATCCCCCGGATAAGGGAAAGGCTACCCACTCCAGTATTCTGGCCTGGAGAATTCCAGGACTATATAGCCCATGGGGTCACAAGAGTCAGACATGACTGAGTGACTTTAACTTTCACTTCATTCTGTACAACCTTTGATCTCTGCTGGCTGGGCTTCCGCTGCCATCTCTCTGTTTGTCCATCCTTCCTTCCTAGACTAGAGCCCACCAGATGAGGTTGTATAGCTTCCAACTCAGACAGGGCAGACCCACCTGCTTTGGACACTGTTCCTTGGGCATGGGACCCAACCAGGAGGCCTCTGACCTCTCTCTCACACACATACCCCTACTGGTAGACCCCTAGCCTCCCTCTGCTGGGGGTTCCCGGCCAGCACACCTTAAGCACCCCTCCACCACCATCCTCTCTCAGCGTCCAGAGCGCCTGAGATGCTGGACCATCTCGCTGAGCTTGGAGACCGCATGGCCCTGCCTTCTGAGGACAGAGGCTGGTGGTTGACGACAGGGCTCAGTGGGAGAATGAAAAGGAAAGAGGGAAGACAGACAGACATTTGGGAAGCATGGATGAAGTCCAGAGGGTGGGGAAAGGAGTGAGGGTGAGAGACAGGAGCAGAGTGGAGGACAGTGGGGACGGGGAGAAGGGAGGCTGGAGGAGAGGGCAGGCAGGGGTCTCCAGGCCCCTCTCCCACTCTGCATTCTCTGTAGACGGCACTCTTGGCTCCTGACTATGACCATGGTCACCTGCCCCCAGTGCTTCTGGCCTGCCTGGTGTCCCGACTTGGTCCTGGGAGCAGCTCCTTGAAGCCTCATGCCTGCCTGGTGCCCAGCGGGGCTCAGCAAGAGGCAGGGGCAGCGGTGTGGCTGGGGCCTCACCGGTCCTCTGCACCAGTGCAGACTGACCCCTGACCCCCGTTACAGTGCCAGCACCCCCACCCAACCCCAGCCACAGACTGACCATGGATGGACTTCTGACTCCAGCCACAGTCTCAAGCCACAGACTGACCTCTGACCCCACCCCAGCCTGAACCCTGATGCTAGCAGAGGCAAACCATAGTGACCATCCCATGGACACGTTCCTCCAGGGACTATATGGGATGAAGGGCAAAGGCCCACTTTAGGGCCACTCACCCCCCAGATAAGAAACACCATCAACTCAAGTGACCCCTCACTAAGGCCTCAGACCTGCCCGGGCCAGTGAATGCAGGCTGGACACACACACATAACCAGGCCTGGGGCACAGCCCCAACACAGTCCAGCGGACATGCAAAGACACACACGGGTACCAACACAGATGTGTGTACACAGACTGTCCCTGCCCCCCGCCCCTCTCGCTGGGACACACAGCCCTCCTGCCTAGGCCCGGGGGTTCCCCAGACAGCCCCCACTTTCTCACGGGCCCTCCCTGGGCCCCAGTGGCTTCCTCTGCCTGCTGGGGTGGGAGCCCAGTAAGAGGCCAAGCGTCGCAACCTCCCTTAGACCCCCCACTTCAAGGAGAGAAACTGCTCACATCACACAGTAGATCCTGGCCATCAAGACCTCCATACACACACACTCCCCTAATCAGACACATACATGCACTGTATGCAGGCCAGGAGAGCAGGTACACACGTGCAAGGGGCACACAGCAAGGATACGCAGAGCCTCCTCTCTGTGCTGGCAACACGTGCACACACTCCCACACCCGCCTGACTCACCCGTCCCCTCCCCCACGCGCACAGGTGTCTCTACCTCTGGTGGCTCACGTGACCCCTCCAGCCCCTTCCTAGCTCAGCTCAGGGCTTCTGGGGCCTTTGCTCTCCCTCTCGAGCCCTCCTGTCCGTGTCCACCTAGACCAGGCCGGCGCTGGCATGTCCTTACTAGGAGCTGAGGTCGCACCCTCCCACATACCCTGAACCAGGAACAGCACCGCCCCTGCTGGCCCCCGGGAGCAAGTCCGGCTCTGCAGCGTGCTGGCTGTGTGTCCCTGGGCAGCCCCACACCCTCTCTGAGCCTGGTTTCCACAGCTGAGAAAGAGGGGTGATGCTCCTGCTCGCAGGTGGCAGTGGTGAGATGGGGGCGGGGGGACATGGGCTGGACAGCAGGCTGCTAATACCTCTCTCCCTAAACTGAGCACAAAGCTCATAGTCTGCGGCCCAGACAACCGCCCCAACTCTGCAGCAGCTGCAGCAGACGCAAGGACCAGCCCCTCCCACAGACTGACGGAGCCCAGAGAGTCGAAGCAGCCACACTGGAGGCTGAGTGCTGCTCAGCCTCCAACATGCTCCCAAGCACCCCCAGGACATGTGGCAAGAGACCACTGGCTGCTTCCCCTTGTGTTTCTCAGCCTGTTTTTTCACCTCTCAAAAGGGAGAGCAGCAGGGCCTGGCTGTGCCAGCTAACAGAAATGAGTGTGTGGAAGTCGCCGGGGGATCTGCCTGCTTGATCTCTGGGGATGGTTACCCCTTCTGGTCAAGGGAGAGAGCTGGGTTTTCAGTCTCTGAGATGAAGATCAAAGTCCACTTTCACAGCAACAGTCAAATGCTGCATTTGCACACCCTACTCAGCTACCTGCTGGGGCAGAGGCCCCTCAGCCCCGCTTCACCCCAGAACCTCATGGCCCCTGGCATTCCACTGGGGGCAGAGAGGGACTGGGGGCCCCTGTGCCACAGACCCAGAAACGGGGGCTCAGAGAGGGAGCTGAGGGGGAGGAGAAGCAACAGGAGGACAGCGTCCCCTCCATATAAGGAAGAGTCTGTTCACAGGCAGAGCTGCCCAGGAACGAACGGGCCGCCTCTGGAGGTGGGGAGCCGCCTGTGGGCTGACGGCGTGCAAGCAGAAGGGGGTCTCCGGGTGGGGACACCACGCAGGCCAGGGGAGGGCCTTGGGCATCTCCAGTCCTGTGACTCGACCAAGGCCACGTGAGCAGGCATGGAATTCCAGAGGCCCAGAGCAGCCATGTGAAAGCCCGCAGAACTACAGACGGCGCCCAATGGGCCGGAGAAAGGCACCCAGCAGCCCTCCATCAATTCCGTAACCCCATCACAGAGCACTTAGTTTTCAGAGGGAAATTCCTAGTTTTAATTTAGAAGTTGTGAGGTATATGCAAGTAAAAAGGAAAAAAATCCAGGGTTCCCCTCGCCCTGGGACGATTATCACTAGGTCAGTTTTGCTTAGAAGTCCTGACAGGTTCTAAAGTTTTAAAACTTGAGGTAGAATCCACATACTGTAAAATTCACCCTGTCAAAACAGTTTTTGGTGTCTGCACACAGTCCTGCAACCATCACCACCATTTCCAGAACATTTTCATCAGAAGGAAAGCAGCCCCCCCACCGCAGCAGTCTCCTCCTTCTCCCCAGCACCACAGCTCCCGACAGCCACTTATTTGCTCTCTGTTTCTAGGGGCCAGGGAGTCCCCTCCTCCAGCCTCCCAGTGCCCACTCCGCCCCCTCCAGCCCTCCATCAGCGAAGGGATCCACTGAGACTCAAGTTGATCCCGTCCCACCCCCGCTCAGAACCATCAGTGGCTCCCAGTCCTGTGTAATCCGGCTTCCTCTGCCTCAGCCACACTGGCCTCTGTTAACCAGGTCCCACCTAGAACCTGTGTCTCCTGGTCTCTGCTTTCCCCACCTCTCCCCGTAGCTCTGCCTGCCTCCTCTCCTTGACCAGGACACATCGCTTGACATTCCTTCTGTCCCACCTTCTCCACTAAAATGGCAGCTTGCACCTAGCATGGAGTCAGAGGTCAGTGAATATTTGGGCTGTCTCCAGTAAAACAGGCACATGCTAAGCCCACACGCCCACAGGGCACCTGGATGAACTGGCAGTGTCTCTGCTGGTGGGCACGCCCAGTACAGACCATGCAGTGCCCTCCTAACCCTGACAGGGGTTCTCCTGACACCTTGGATCTGGTCGCCTGGGCCACAGGGCCTCCAGACATGCAGCCCGGTCCCTTCCCAGGCCCCCAGAGCCCCCACCACGTTGGTGGCTGCTGTGCCCTGTGCCTGCTCTTGCAAGCCCTGCTAAAGGGTCCACCTGACCTACCTGCTCAGGTCCACCGCACACCCCCTCTGACAGAGCTGGGGGCACCCTGTCCACCTGGCCTCAGCCACGCCCAACACAGTAGGGCCCCTTAGGAGGCAGGCTTCCTGCCCCGAGGGTTCTGCTATGACCTGTGGGCGAGAAGGGTCCAGCTGGGGTCACGCTCAGCACTCACACTTGTCAACCTCCTGTGCACCTGTGGGAAGCACAGCAATGGAAAACTCAGGGTTGGTGCCTGGTGGGTGGGGGGTCAGATCTAGAGAAGAGGTGGGAGGACTGGAGCCCAGAGGGGCTGCTGCAGTTGGGCCCACATGTGTGTGTGTGCGGGCGTGTGTGTGTGCATGTGTATGCCAGTGTGTGTGTGTGTGCGTGTGCTGGTGTGTATGTGTGCCAGCGTATGCGTGTGCCTGTGCATGCGTCTGCCAGTGTGTCCGTGTGCACACATGCGCGTGTTCACATGCATGACAGCAGGCTCCATGGTGGCCAGCGCCTGGAGCTCTCCCAGGGCTTTGGTCTCCCCACCTGCACGCAGGGCCCCCTGACTGCCAGCCTCCCTGGCCCCCCAGCTCAGTCCGCCTCCCTATCCTGGAGAGGTTTCCGGTACTGCAGCCCTGCCTCCTCATCCATCAGGATTTTGCTGCATTCCTGTGAGTCATTCTCCAAACAAACCGTGCGAGGGAGAGAAGGGAGAGCAGCAAAGGGGAGGGGAGGGGAGGAGAGGGGAGGGGAGGCTCGTTGGGAACCCAGCCCCACCTCCTCCCTCCCGCCTGTTGCCCCTCTACACCCCTACCATGCACACATGGGGCCCCCAGAGCTCTAGTGTAAGTCTGGTCAGCTGTGCCATGGATTTGCTGTGTGACCTTTGGCAAGACACTTGCGTTCTCTGGGCGGTTGGAGAAAATGGCCCTGAAGGTCCTATCTAAGAATGCACAGGCTTCCCAGGGGGCAGTCTCAAAGGAGGCGGGGTGTGGGGGAGGTGTGCCCAGCTCCCTGAAGCAGCCTCTCCCCACTTCCTTGTCTGTCTCCCCACCTCTGAGGTGAGGGGGGGCAAGTCCTCGGTAGGCACAGGTGCTGCTGGGCAGGTGCCAAGGTGAGGGCGGAGCAGCCTGTGCCAGTCACAGGGCCTAGGCCTGTCGCGCCCAACTTGGGGCCAGCAGGGCCTCCAGCAAAAGGCCCATCTCCTGCACTGAGAGTGCTGGGCAGGTCTTCCCCATGGGCCAGGCATGAGGGGGTCTCCCGGCAGAGCCCAGCTCTGGGGAGGGGGTTATGAGACACAGCCAAAGCCAAGAGGAAGAATCGCCACAGCAGCAGCAGGGAGCAAGCCTCTGGCAGTACATATGTGTGCACACGTGTTTGTGGGCAGAGCAGCACCCACAGGAGCCAGGGGCTGCTCCTCAGTGACCAGCTTGCTTGAGGTATTTTCACTGCGGCCGCCAGGCCTGACTGGGCTCTAGGGGCCACAGAGCCCAGCAAGTGTGCACGTGATTGTGTGGCCAAGGCCAGCTGCATGTCTGTACACAAGGCCCTGCAGGGTGTGGGAGGGGTGTGAGTGCCCGTGAGCTTGACCAGTGGCAGGGGGCAGCTGGCATCCAGGGGAGTGTGGGCTGCAGGGCTTTCTCCTGAAACAACGAGTCTTGAAACTGCCTCTTCAGGCTCCCACCCTCTGGCTCCAGGATAAGCAGATCCGCTCCCCAGGAGCTGCAGGCACACATATGCCCCAGGCCCAGGGCAGGTACCCGGGGACCCCTGAGACTCAGAGCAAAGCTGCAGGCTGTGTGCCCGGGCACCCCACGGACACGCCACTCTGGACCCAATATGAGGGTTCAAGGAGCCAGAGCAGGGACCTGCCTTCCCAAAGTCCAGCTGGTCCTCAGTCAGGTCTGGAGGCTGCAGCCTGATCCAGAGTGGGGAAGTCAGGGTCTGCAAGGGCAGGGAGAGCGGGTGCACACCCAGGGCTGCACAGGATGGAGACTGGGGGGCAGCCGGGGTGCTCAGCTGCTGCTCCAGGCTGGGATGGGAGGCAGCCATGTGGCAGAGGGTCAGCTTACAGGTGTGGTGGAACAGGGGTAACTGGAGCCGGAGGCCAAGAGGCCCGCAGGAGGAGGAAGCGGGGGCTGCGGCGGCTGGGGTGGAGAAGGGGCATTCCTGAGGGAGTGGGAGCAGCTGAACCAGAGGAACTGCGAGGGGCAGGGGTGCTCCCAGCTCTGCTCCACCCAGGCTGGGACGGGACTGTCCTCAGGTGGAGGCCAGAGCACAGGGGAAACCCCAGGTTGCAGCCCCACCCCTGCTGCGAGCCCCTTCTCCCTGGACCTGTCTCCCCTCCCATAAAAGGGGCAGCCCAGCCCAGCCCATCTCGGAGTGCTCCCCCCATGCCTAGAGCTGGGGGCAGGGGCCCAGGGCTCACCCCCACCCCCCACAGTTGCAAGGTCAGGACACTGTGGGCGCTTCTGCTAGGGCCGAAGGATTTGAGACAGCACAGGCTCGGGTGAGTGGACTGGCACCCGGCCCAGGGCAGGGGCCCGGTTTCCAGGCTCTGGGCCATCACCCTGTGTCCCTCACCATGTCTGGAATCCCTGGTCCCTAAAAGGGAGTGTGGTAGAGACAGCCACCCATGAAAGACAGGGATGCGGGGACACAGAACCTCTCTGAGTCTCAAGCGTGACAAACAATGATTTGCTGGGGACGTCACAGCAGGTGTGCAGGACGTGGGAGACCATGACCGC